>NW_011494863.1:4037646-4055562 GCF_000754665.1 Bison bison bison
CCTGGAGAATCCCAGGGACAGGGGAGCCTGGTGGGCTGCCGTCTATGGGGTCGCATAGAGTTGGACATGACTGAAGCTACTTAGCAGCAGCAGCAGCAGGAGAGAGTGTTGGCACAATAGGTAAAAGTCATTTTATTCATGATCTTGAGCAAGTGTGCCAGATCTCAGGTATACAAGGCCTCCATCTACAAAATAAAGAGGATTATTTTTGCATTAAAAAAAAGCACATACATACATACACACAGTGTAGTTAAGGAAAACAGGATAGCCAGCAGTATCTTAACTGTTGTTATCTCTAGGTGCTTGTGTTTTCTTCTCTTGCCTTCTTTATTTTTATAAAATGAACATGCCTGCTATTTGCAAAGTTATAACTACTTTTAATGAATAAAGCAGACTCTGATTCTGAGCCTCTTTTAATTTTGAAGACATCTGTGATTTTACGCACAAGACTTGGTAAAACAGGACAATCAATCTTTGGGTATTCTGATGCAGAATCCCTTTTCTCAGCTTTTGCTTCCCATCTTTTGACCACTTATCTTGCTCATTTGGATTTCTACCTGAGAATGGGAATCAGAGAGAAAGGAGAATATACATTAGAATATACCTTAGCAATGCTTGAGATAGGGGTAAAACTCTAACCCAAGAAGCTTTGGTCTTTTCCCCTAACTAGTATTACTAATGACTTTTAACTATATCGGTTTTTTTCCTGACTTCCTTAGGCATTAGTTCATTGTATATGAGCTTTATTGTTATGATAGAACTTGTTTAAAAATTTTTTTAAAAAGAACAGCAACAAAAAACTGCATTGTTTTTATTTTTGGATTGTATCCTTTGTCCCATTTTTAGGTACTATGAAGGTCCACTGGGTTTTTATTCAACATAGACCCCTTTCTTCTCTTCTTAGATTCAGTCTACTTCAGCTTATCTGGTATCTTGAGCTTCTTCCTCCTGCCTATCTGCCCAGATCTGCTAGAGCTGGAGTGGGAAAACCCTGCTGCTAATATTTATACAGCCCACAAGCTCAGAATGCTTGTGTACAGTTGTCAATAGTTGCAAATAATCAAAAGAAGAACAATAGTTCATGACAGGTGAAACTTATATGAAATTCAGATTTCAGTGTTTGTGAAGTTTTATTGGGACAGAGGAACTTTTCTTTATTTATGTATTATCTATGGCAGCCCTCCAAGTTTACACTGGCTGGTTGAGAAGTTGCAAGAAAAATTGTATGGTCCTCAAAGCCTGAAATATTTACTGTCTGGTCCTTTAGAGACAAGTCTGCCAACTCTGTGCTGGAAACTCTCTCTTCTTTGGATGTCTTCAAGTTTAGGACTTGTTCAGTTATGCTAACTCATTCAAAGGAATATTTATCGAGTGCCTGCAGCTTGCCAGGTACTGTGCTAGATACAGGTATCAAAGAGAGCATGATCCCTTTCCTGTTGGGAGGAATTGATAGCCTGGGTGGGGGGCATGGATGTGACTATAGGTGAACTACAGCATAAATCTGTGTGCTAATCTCAAGTATGAGTTAAGGGCTATGGGAACCCTGAAGGGGTACCTCGACTCTGCTTGGGAAAGCAGAGAGGATATCATCATTAGATAATGGATTACAAAGTCTTGATAGTTTAAAACTACGTTGTTCTACATTGGTGACTTTTTAAAAAAAATTGTTATATATTGGAGCATAGTGGTAAAGAATCTGCCTGCAATGCAGGAGACCTGGGTTCGATCCCTGGTTAGGAAGATCACCTGGAGCAGGGAATGGCTGCCCAATCCAGTATTCTGGCCTGGAGAATTCCAGGGACAGAGGTGCCTGGCAGGCTAGAGTCCATGTGGTTGCAGAGAATCGGACTCAACTGAGCAACTTTCACTTTCATTTTCTGTTGGTTAACAATGTTGTGTTTAGTTTCAGGTATACAGCACAGTGATTCAGTTATACATATATGTATTCTTTTTCAAATTCTTTAATTAAAACACTGGAATTGTTCCATTGAAGTTAATTGTTACCTAGAATACGAGTTTTATAAGTTTAGCAAGTGTGCCTTTAACATTTCAGCTGTACATTATACATATATATGTATATATATATAATATATATATATATATACAGTGTAATTATTGTTCTATTATAGGATCAACATTTTATAGAGCTTTGTAAATAAGCATTGTATAAAGTGACTTTATCATCATCAATATATAAAATTTTCTTTTAAGAGCCACTGTTAGCTATTCACTTTTGGGCAAAGGGAAATAGACTTTTACATTAAAATTGCAAGTTTCATTTACTTTATGTTTCTTTTTAAATGCTTCTCAATACATTTTAAAATGGATGGGGGTGGGCCATTCCCTTCTCCAGGTGATTTTCCTAACCGGGGATCAAACCCAGGTCTCCCACATTGCAGGCAGATTCTTTACTGTCTGAGCTACCACTATGCTCCAATATAAAATAAAATTTTTTAAAAAAGTCACCAATGGAGAAGGCTTTTACACCAATGTAAAAGGCTTAACTTTACTGTACTCAGGATATATATATATAAATGAGATATAAATTCATTTTTACATATAAATGATATATACATTCATTTATATATATATAAATGATAATACATTTATATATCTAAATATATTAAAAAATGACATATAAATTTATTGATATATATATATATAAATGAAAATGAAAAGGAGATTACTAGGATCCATTTAAGATTTCCTGATTCAGAATGTTGCGGGCTGGGATAAGCAGGATATGGAGTTCTATTTTTAATAAACTCCCAAGTTTTCCATCTACACTAAAGTCTGGGAATATTATTAAGGATAGTATGGATTAAAGATGCATTTATAAAGTTATTCTTAACTTCATTTTTAAAAACTCTTTTTCTCTTTGCTATCACCTGCTATCAGCCTTTGATATACACAGAGCTTTTTCAGGATCCTTAAGACAATGTGAAGGAATTCTTCTGATTTCCTAAAACGTGCCCTCTCTCCTTCTTCTCTTCCTTTTTTTTTTTTTTTTGGAAAACAGAATTAGGGCAAAAATGTGTATTTGGAATGCATATTTTGTATGTTTTGCTGTAATTTTTCATGTCTGTATATACACAAATATATGTATTTATGTGACAGTTAACATTTTTATTTGACCTCTCTCTTCTTCATGTTAACATTGAAATCCTCTTTGGGGTTCTCCCCAATTCCATTTGTTACCACATATGGCCATCTGGTGTGTGTGTCCATAAAGGCTCTCAGCGTGCACTCACATTTTTCAACATGTTTTTCTACTGAGTTTTATCTCTTTGAGATAAATGCTAATTCATTCTCTAAATGCTATGTAAAAATGGCACATACTATTAATCTCTTTCTCCTACTAATAGACACTTAGAATTGTGTCTTATTTTTTTACCATTGTAAGCAGTGCAGTGAACATCTTTGCAAACACCTTTCTGTATACATGTGAATTTTGGCATGATGTATACCAGCACTAGAATTCCAGGCATATATGCAGCTTCACTGTTTTTAGATATCACCAAATCACTTTCCACAGTGATTGAATTTGTTTAGCTGCCTCATGGTTTTCATTTGGAACAGTGGGTCCATATAGATACAGAATGCTACAGGTGGCACATCTTGGGTCCCAGGCAGTGCTCTGACTTCTTTGAATGCATTCAGTGTATGGAAGCTGATATGTTACCATTAACCTGAACTGTAAAAGATTTAAGCAGAGGTTAACTAGGCTACAGAGTTGGAGTGGAGGCCTAGAGTATCAGGGAAGAAAAAAGAACCAATGAATCAAAGGGGCGAGTCTCTTCATAGGCTCATAGACCAACTGATGTTGAATCACCCAGAGATCTGATGTAGCACCACCCCAGCACCTGCCCTTACCACTGTCCTCACTGGGACCTTTGCAGGTCCTGCTTATTTTATAAGCAAACTATAGAAATGATCCCTAAAAGTGTAGTCTTAAGAGTGAAAGTGTTAGACGCTCAGTTGTGTCCGACTCTTTGCGACCTTATAGACTGCAGCTTGCCAGGCTCCTCTGTCCATGGAATTCTCCAGGCAAGAAGACTGGAGTAGGTTGCCATTCCCTTTTCCAGGGGATCTTCCCGACCCAGGGGTTGAACCCCAGTCTCCTGCATTGCAGGCAGATTCTTTACCATCTGAGCCACAAATATAAAGGCTTTTAACCTGTGCCACAACCTCCATAAAATAACCCAGCACCCCAGGGGCCCAAGCAGCTATAAGCCATATCAACCTCACTGCAGTTGAGTGGGCTCCAGGGGCTCCTGGCTTAAAATATGGGGAGCCATCTTTTCTGCTTGCAATAGCAGTAAGGCCCTGCCAACTTCTTTGTGGAAGTCTTTTTTGAGGATGAGTTCAAAATTTCTAACTGGGGTGAGGAATTTGTAACAGCAAACTGTTCAGACTTTGGGTATGGTTAGCCATTTGGACCACCCAGGAGGGTGTAAGGCCAGGACCCCTCACAGTTCTTTGGCTTCTTCAGTGATGAGAGAGGAGCTCTGGCTATTGGCCCTTGGCTCTTGTCTTCTGGGGTACAGATTGAGAACACCTCTCCTTCCCCAGTGCTGATTGCCAGCAATATCCTTAGACCCCTGAGTCCTGAGAGGGGGCTCACCTTCGCTGCCAGCCTCTAAAGGCCAATTAGTGTCTGTATGCCTTGTTTATTCCACAACCATTAAAGTGAGCCAACACATTCCTACTCTGTCTCCTACTTCTTGTGAATGAACAGGAAGTGAAAGGAAGGAAGCAAGGAAGCTGATGAAGAGGGAAAGAAAAGTCTTAACAGAAACTTGGTTCCTATATTATCCAGACAATAATATTATGGTGACTCAATAAAAAAATGTTAATCAGCAGGTAAAGTAAGCAAGGACACCAAGATGATGTATATAACAGGTTTGGGAGCAGGATGAGGGAAGAGAGACACCTGAGGTATACAATTTAAGGAGATGATGACCCTTAACATTGCTGAAGGGAGTGCTTCTTTAAATTTAAGTAACTGCTAAAGAGGATTCAATTTTTTAAGTTAAAATATATGTGAGTGAGTGAGTGTGTGTGTGTGTGTGTGTGTATGTGTGTGTGTGTGTGTGTGTGTATGAAAGGAAAAGGGCCTGAAGCATGCACCAAATGGTTAGTAACAATGACTAGATTTTCACAGTAGTTATAATGAGGGAGATTTTATTTCTCAAAAATATGACAAAATTATGGATAATCATGACTTCCACTTTTTCCTTTATTATTTTTCAAATAACAAATGTTAAAGGAAAAACTAAAATATTTTCAAATAAAGTTGTTTTTGTTTTTTTATGTTTTGGTGAGAAGAGAGGTCTTATTTTCAGCTTTATTGTTATCTGCTCTTTGCAGTGCACGGGCTTCTCATTGCAGTGCTTCCTCTTGTGGAGCACAGACTCTAGACATGTGGACTTCAGTCGTTGTGGTGCATGGGCTTAGTTGCTCCACAGCATGTGGAATCTTCCTGGGCCAGGGATCGAACCCGTGTCCCCTACATTGGCAGGTGGACATTGTTTATCCACTGGGCTACCAGGGAAGTCCTAAAAGTTTTAATCCTAGCCTTTTAAAATAAATTTGGAAGTCCTGTGAGATGTTCCTTCTCAGGTTGGTTTCAGGACCTCACCTCCTGAAATTGTGCATCCCACCTGCCTCTCTTGTCTTACCCTAGTCCTGGCCCTGGCTGGATTTAAATTCCCCTTTGGGGCTTTTTGTTAGCCTCCACACCACAGTTCTTCCCTCAGCTATAGGCCATGATAGAGAATAGATATTGGTTCAATGTGTCCTTAGTTTGCCATCTCAGACTCCATCTGGAATTATATAGCGGTGAATGGGAATAGGGGGTTTTAGACCCAGAATTTCAGTTTAGAGAGACCTTTTCAGGAGTGGACGTGTTGCGGCTTAGCATGGATAATTGAAAATTGTGCCCCCTCCTGCCTTCCATTAACATCAGTAATTGAAAGCTGTGTGGCAAAATAGGAACAGGTGGGTTTGATTTGCTTAGGAACTGAAAAGCCTCATTAGAGACTTCTGCAGCATCAAAATTCTTTGGACTTCTTGAGTACTTTGTCCCTGGCTAGCTGGTGAAACAGGTGGTGGTGGTAGAGCCATTTAAGCAAATTAGCAGTAATAGGATAAGCAAAATTTATCCTGCCTTTTTGTTTCAAGGAACCAATCTGCCAGTCACACACATCATCTCCTCACCATGCCCTGAAAACTTGGACCCCAAAGGCAGTTTCCAGCTGAAGTGGGCAAGAATAACATTGGCCATGGAGAAGGTCCTGGGATTATCAAATTATCTTATGACAGTTTTAACTTTTTCTTTGGTTTCTCATAACCAGTCCTGCAAAAGACCTTTACCTTCTTCAGCTTACGCTCTGTGGGGAGTACTGAGAAGCTTAGCCCCATCTAAGTGCCAAGTCAACCTGACAGGAATAAATCTATATTTACTATATAATAAATATATGGGAGTAATATATAGTAAATATATAGGAGTAAATCTGTATTTATAGACAGGAGGATCTATATAGTTGGATAATAGACAGGTTATCCAACTGTAGCACAAGGGTGAGCCTGTGAAATTAAAAAAAAATTTTTTTATCCTGACTCACTGTGAAATAAGCACCTTCTCCTTTTGGGACTGCTATAGCAGAAACCCACCTCTCACCCTCTCTTTTCCTTTCTCTTTCCACCTTACATGCCCATAAGCACCTTTGCTTTGTGCCCTTCACCTTAGCCATTGCTCTTTGCACTTAGCCTGGTAGTAAAACAGATGGGGAGATCACCCAGGAAGCTCAGTTTGCTGCTTCAGAGTTAACTGTGCTGCTCAGCTAACTTGATTATCACATTTAACTGAAAACACCTGCAGGGACTGTCAGCGTATGCTGCTGCTGCTGCTAAGTAGCTTCAGTCGTGTCCGACTCTGTGTGACCCCAGAGAGCCAGCCTCTAAGTGTGGGCCCCATACATACCCTTTTCACTGTCAGACTGAATTAAATGAATGTGTTCGTAAGTGTACATGCCTAGGTCGGGCCGTGGAGCAAGTCCTTGCATCACTTTGGTGGCTCCTTGGGGTAGAGCTCAGATGCCCTGAGAGCCTGTCTTACTTTTGGACTCATGCCTACAATGGAGGAGACCCGGATTTGATTCCCAGGTTGGGCAGATCCCCTGGAGAAGGAAATGGCAACCCACTCCAGTGTTCTTGCCTGGAGAATCCTATGGACAGAGGAGCCTTGCAGGCTATAGTCCATGGGGTTGCAAGAGTTGGACACGACTGAAGCAACTTCACCACCACCTTATAGTCTTAGCAAAGTAGTGTTTGTGGGAACTGACCCAGTGGTGCAGCCTGCCTGGGGAAAATAAGCTTGTTGGATGCAGGCTCTGCAAGGCCTGGGTGGGGTCTCAAGATGAGGGTGAGATACAGAATTCCCTTGATGGTCAAAACTTGGGCTCATATTGCCTCACACTGTATTATCCCCTTTTGAATGACCAACCCAGCTGTCACCCAGTTTCAGAACATCTGGATGGGGAAGTTCTAATGTGAAGCCCCAGGATCACAACATAGCTCTGGATAACGGGGCCCTTTGAACCACTCTGTCATGAGTTCAGATGGCCATTCCACTAAGGGAGTTCCAGTTTGGTGCTCGTGCTCAGCTGCTCAGTTATGTCCAACTATTTGGGACCCCATGGACTGTAGCCCACCAGGCTCCTCTGTCTATGGGATTTCCCAGGCAAGAATACTGGAGTAGATTGCCATGTTCTTCTCCAGGGGATCTTCCCAACCCAGGAATCAAACCTGCATCTTTTGTGTCTCTTGCATTGACAGGCAGATTCTTTACCACTGAGCCATATGGGAAGTCCTGCCTGTTAGGTACACCTACTCACTATTATGTCCTGTGAACACAGCAGTGAGTTTTTTCTTTTCTTTTCTTTTTTAACTTTACAGTATTGTATTTGTTTTGCCATATATCAACATGAATCACCACAGGTATACACGTGTTCCTCATCCTGAACCCTCCTCCCTCCTCCCTCCCCATACCCTCCCTCTGGGTCGTCCCAGTGCACCAGCCCCAAGCATCCTGTATCGTGCATCGAACCTGGACTGGCGACTCATTTCATATATGATATTATACATGTTTCAGTGCCATTCTCCCAAATCATCCCACCCTCTCCCTCTCCCACAGAGTCCAAAAGACTGTTCTATACATCAGTGTCTCTTTTGCTGTCTCATATACAGGGTTATTGTAAAGTATGGTATAAAAATATAGACTAAATATAAAATAGAAAGTGCTAAGTGCTCTCAAGGAAGTGAATGCTATTAGAATGATGGGAATGGGCAAGCAACTGTTAGATCCAGATGGTCAGAGGAGGTGACATGTAAGTCACTACATGAATGATGTGGGAGAGCAAAGCCATGTGAAGAATTGGAGGGAGATTCTTCCAGGCAGAGGGAATGGTAAGTACAAATGCCCTTAGAAGGGAACTTGCTTGACATGGAAGCATATGCGGTTTATTCAGAGAGTCATGTCAGTGCGTCACAAGCTGAATTTGGACAACTAAGCAAGGAACAGACTAGGTATGGCTTGAGGGGAGCCATGGGAAGAATTGTAATAGGAAGTCACTGGATGATTCTGAAGAGTGACATGATCTGTTTTTGTTGTTGTTGTTTTCTCCAGTGTTGCTCTCTTGGTCTCTAGAAAATGAGCTGAATTGGGGTAAGAGTAGAGTCAGGGAAATCAATTGGAAGGCTAGCACAGTAATCCTGAACTGGGATGGTGGTGGTGGAAGTGTTCAAATTTGGGATCTATCAATACTTTAAAGATAGGGCCAACAGGATTAATTTATGAGCTAGATGTGGCTTGTGAGAAGAATCAAGGATAACTCCTGGATTTTGACCTTCTGCAGGGAAGAAGGGGGTCTAGTTTTGTTATATGAGTGTGGTGGGGTGGGCAGGGATCAGGAATGAACATATCCAGGGTTCTGTTTAGTACTCTCAGCATACAGATGCTTTCTCTTTCATACATATCAGCATGGGGCTGATGAGATTACTCAGGAGATCAATAGAGGAAGAGCGGTCCCACAACAGTCCCAGGCATGGCAGCAGTTAGAAGTGGGGAAAGAAAGATCTAGCAACAGAAACTGGAAGGAAAAGCCTGTAATCAGATCAGAAGCTCCTGGTTGTGTCCTAGTTAGGAGTCACACCTTACACAATGAACCAAAATGGAACTCAGGAAGACTAAGCCTACCTTTTGGGAAATAGGTAGATTACTTGGAAATAGATTACTTGGCTTATTTAAGGTGATGACTGTGTAACTGGTTTACCATTGATGTATTTGGAAACGGCACGTTGTTTAAGAGTGAAGCCCTGGAATCAGACAGACCTGAGTTCAAATTCCAGTTACACCACTTACAGCTGGGGGGCCCCTACGGTTATCTGGGTCTCTATGTCCTGATTTATGAAAGGCAGGGGGTGGCGGGGGGGATAGTAGGACCTACCTCAGAGTCATGTTGTGAAGATTATGTGAGTCGATGCATGGAAAGTGCATCATCAAAGTTGATGCATGCAGAGTGCATGTCTGGCATGGAGTCAGCACTCAGAAATGACAGCGTTTACCTCATTAACCTCTGTTAAGGTCTTTTGCTGTGAATGTTTAACGCTTTGTGGGATACTGTCTTTTCTACTTTGCATTTTTGGGTCTTCAGTTGCTATTTATAATGGCTTTTTGATATCTGTTGCTGGCTCTCAGCTTGTGATAATGCCTCAGTTGCTTCAGCACTGACACTTGCCCTGACACTCAAGACAATAATGATGTCACCCTGGAAGGGTTTGGAGAAATTCCTTCAGGGTGACTGAGCTGTGATCTCTCTGGATTGTCACGGCAATATAGAGCTGTGTTGACCCTTCCCATCCATGGAGAAAAGCTCTTATCACTCTTTGTGCCTACTCAAAGTTAAAAGGGATCAGAATTCATGCTCAAGAATGTAAGAACATTAAAATTGCTTTGCATTTGTTGAAGATCTTTGACTATTCAGTATCTGCTATCATTGCAAAGATATCAAAAAGCAGTTATTGGAAATTTTAGTTTACAGAAGAGAACATGGAAGTTCAAAGAGTCACATATTTTGCCCGAAGCTACAATGCTACCAAGTTTCAAAGTCAGGATTTGTACCCCTGATCCTACCTGAGTCCCAAGCCTGTTTAATTTCCTCACTACATTCTACCTCCGCATAAGCGCTAATTACGGATATGAAGCCAAAATGATAGCAATACGGTTTACAGCTCACTTTAAGTTGATCTTTCCTTCTGATGTATTTTATTTCCTTTTCAATTTCGTAACATAAGATTATTCCTTTTCAGATCGTAAAAAGTCTTAAGTGATTTAGTTTTTCCCATGGTGGCTATTTAAATGATCTTTTTCTATAGAACTTCATGAGTTTTGATGAGTTTAAAAAATGGAAGGAAAGGTTGATGTTGCTTTGAGGGGGTGGTATTCATAACTAAATATTTTTTTGCATTCCTCGAGATAAAAGGTCATTACTGTTCCTTACTGTTCAGCGTAAATTTTCCACACCAGTGGTTATACTTATGAAGAATCTCAGTATATTCATCAGTTGAGAGCAGTCTGTAATGCATCTTGAGTTTTTTTCTTTTTTTGTCCCCTAGACCCAGGTTGCATTGTTTCCTAGATGCGGTCTCGTTTAAATTATTAGTAATCTAAGCTATGGGCAGTAGCCACCTTCCTGAGGAAGCTGGTCTACTGTTTAGAAATATATCTGAAGTTCTCACTTCATTTTCACCCCAAGTGTATACTCGAATAGCTGATCCAATTCTACTGTAACCAAATTTACCTTTGTTTCTCATTTCTCCCCTTCTTTCCACTCAAATGTTTTTGGTGGAGTGGGAGATCAAGTCTTATTTGCCTGAATATTCCCAGAATTTAGTTTGTTGGCCACATTGTAGGTGCTCAGTAAAAATTTTTTGAATTGAGAGGAATCTCACTTTTTATGTCCTCTTAACTTCTTTGCATCTTAACTCAAATTCAGTATGTCTTTATCCTGTCTTGTATCTTGGAGCCCATCTCTCTCATATGAAGTACTTGAGATATTTCATTTGCAGAGGGCCAATTTTAAATCATTACACATAAAAATGATAGCATGGTTTTAGAGCAGATAATAGTCTCCAAAATAAGACACTTTAGCACTGTCCACGTTTACTTTATTGAAGATACCTTGGCAGGATCCATCCGTCCATGTTGTTGACCTTTATGTAGTGCTACCAGCCCAGTCCATCCAAATGCGTCCATACTATAATTGAGGGGAAAGTTAACAGTCTGAGAAATGTTTTACTTTTAATGACCTGACTGTAGGTGATTGATTAATTTCCAAGGAGATTTGGGATCACAACGACAGTCACAGTATATTCCCTGTTGCTTAATCCCATGTTAAAAAAATTTTAAGGTTTCTTTATCATATGCTACTAAAATAGAAAAGGAAAAGAAAATGAAAATGAAGCAGATTTGGCTGTCTGTGTCCTGCCATGGGCTCTGGATTCTCAGCTCGCTGCTATGATTGATTTGTGATGGCTCATGCAAGTGAATTTGGAATGCACGGAGAAGCTGCTTGCTCCTTTTTGCTCCCTTAAGTGGAATGCATGGAGTGCTGATGGGAAATCTGGCAGGAGAGCAGGGGAAGGAATACGACCCGAGTTTCCACAGATTTGGAGGGAGACATGTTTGTAACCAAAAGGGAACCCTACCCTTTTCACTGCCCTACTTAAAGCCGCAGTCTGCACTCCGCAGGGTGGCATAAGAAGGCAAGCTTCCTCTGGAAACTGCTTCCCCTCTAGCCTCGCCCTGACCACTCCATTGCAAAGACCTGGGCCATCAGCTGCTTGTGGTGCCCACAGACTTATGCAGCTCTCTACCTTTGCTTATGTCCTCATCTCCACCAGATGCTTTCTGCACAGGTAAAGCTTGTTGTCCCCCAGCCCAACCCTGTGCATTGTGCATGCCTTGGTCACAGCCTCTGAAACACTTAATTCACCAATTTTTCTTCCTCTCTGTTATAGGACAAGCTGCTTGATGACAGGCCCAGTGTCTGCCTCATCATTGGTCCCACTCTGCCTGGCCTGCTGTAGGTGCTTCACAGAGCAGCCTCTGGTGGGAGAAAGTGAGGGAGGCCTTCACCAGCTAGTCCCATATACACGCATGATGAAAAGCTGCAGCAGAGTTCACTCCCTTAGTGATAAGGAATTGGATGGCATTAGGGTTGAGCCAAGAGCCAAAGAGTTACTAGAAGTTAGTTGGATAAAAACAAAGGACATGAAGGAAGAGGCTCCCAGCTAATAGCATGTGAGCAGTGTAATTGGGGTACCAAGAGGAAGAGGCCAAGGTAGAGATTAGCTTAGGAAGAGCAGGCAGGGGTGATAAAATAATTGTGTGTAATGAAGGATTTTTAAGTGAAATCTTTAGTCTGAGCTTCATAATTAGACAGGCAGCACTGAAAGCCAGATCTTGTTCAGGCGGTCCTAGACTTTGAGTTTGGGGGTGACAGATGCAGAGTGCGCCAAAGCATTTGTTCAGCTAGACCAAGTGTTCATCCCTTCCAGTTGGAGTTGAGAGAGTGCCAAAAGTTAGCTGAGGAGCCCCAGCCCTGATGTAGCTGGTAAGGACAACGTAGGAAGCAGACCTCTTAGCCAAAAGAATGCCCTAAAATTCAGGTTCGATGGAAACTATCTTGGTTGTTGAGATTCTCTCTTATTTTTTAAAATCATATTATAACCTTTTTAATGTTTAAATAGTTTTGGCTGCACTGATCCCTTTTACACAAGGAAACTTTCAACCTCTTAGAGTTGATAGATTGTTCATCAAGGATTTTCACAAAGAAGCAAGAGTCTTCATTCCAGTCTTTGATTGTCAGAGCTGACTCTGGGGTTCCAGACAGTGGCAACGCAGCTTCCACTGACCGGACATGAGGTTGTTGATCTTTGTTGAAAGAATCTTTTTTCTTTCCAGACTATCTGGAAAAAATAATTGTACATCTGGGTACAGCCATTCAAAGAACTAGAAGACTTCCAGCCCCCTCTGGTATTGCTAAAATGACATAAACCCCCTATCTATCATTATTTAGAATTTTGACTTTGGAGGAAATGAACCTAGGCCTCCATTTTTATTTTTTGTTTATCATACTGCAATTTTTGCCAGTATACCTAAATCCACACCTGTGACCTTAGTGTAGAGCTCCACAATGAGAAAATTCTGCCCTTGAGTTGTCTTCACCTTGGACATTACTTTAGGGTTTATTAGCTTGGAGATTGAGCCAATCTTCCTTGTTTTAATCAAGGTATTTCCTGCCCTTCCCAGCACTTCAGGCTGCTGCTGAGATGCTTCCAGTGTAAATTCTCTTCTGTAGTCTCCATCCACACTGGGAGTCTTCCTCCTTCCTGGGGGTCTTCATACGACTTGTTTTAGTCAGTACAGAGGGGACTGCTGGGCATAATTGATTCCTTCCATGCTCAGACATCCATGAATACCTGGAGCCACAAAGCTGTGGGTCATGTTCTCTCTCTCTCTTTTTCTCTGTCTCTATCTCTCCATCTCTCAAATATGTGTTGACTGCATCTCTTTGGTACAGCTCCTGCAGTACAGCCTTTAGAGTTTGTCCTGCTGGGTCATGTTCCATTCAGTTTCCCAAGGACTAGATACAGTGTTCACCAGGATCAGTGACATTGTGACCCACGTTTGATATCAGAGGGCCCAAATAAACAGAGAATAAAGATTTACGCAGAATTAAGAGCACAGTCACTCATTCTTAAGAGTTCAGGCCTTGCTAGTAATGAGGGGCCTCCAAGGCTTCAAGAAGTTAATATGCTCTCTTACACACATTCAAATTAAGGCTTTGCAAAGCTGCCCTATTGTTTCATTGTGGGGAACCAGAGCTGTTGCCACTTGTGCTATAAGAGCTTGGTTCTTTCATTGGAATTAAAGGAATTTGCCCTTCGGCAACTGTAAAAGGATGAGAATCTAACTGTTGGGTTTGTTTGAAAATCAGTTTA
This sequence comes from Bison bison bison, assembly GCF_000754665.1. Lineage (NCBI taxonomy): Eukaryota > Metazoa > Chordata > Mammalia > Artiodactyla > Bovidae > Bison > Bison bison. The sequence goes on from NW_011494863.1 coordinate 4,051,714, forward strand.
GTGCCGGAAGGCCTGTCTGATGGAGTTCAGGAGGTAGCATTCTAATCCCTCTGTTTACTCACGCCCAGGTTCAGTGTCTGCTAGCCCCTGAGAGCTCCCGTACCATCCTTCCCAGGCTCTTTCTGTTCCAGCCACTATAGCTTTCTTTGAGTTCTTCAAACACACCCTCCTCTGACCATAGTGCCTGGGACTGTTACCTCTTCAAGAGTATTCTTCCTTCATAGAATGAATGCCTGTACATTCTTTAGAACAGTGAGTGCTTCTAAAGCGGGAATGACTTAGGAAGCTTATTAAAATGCAGATTCTCCTTCAGCAGTTCTTGGAAGAGCCTGGGATCTGGCATTTCTGACAAGTTCCCAGGTGAAGTTGGTGCAACTGGTCCTCTGGAACTCTTTTTTCCATCTTCAGTTTAGTAAAGTCTTCTGTTTTTCATGCTTCTGAGGTTGTAACCTTTCCTTCATAGAGGACTCTCAACTACTGTACCGTTTCTTTAATGTGAGCCATTATCTGATGAATGTTTATCATCTACTAAAGTACGAACCCTGCAAGAGTGCAGAGTTCAGGGACCACCTGTTGGTTTGCTCACGCCTTCGTTCCCAGGACCTATCACAGTATGGCATATAGGGTGCATTGTGTCATCCTGGCTTTTGACAGAATGGTTAAATTTATTAGTCTGAGATGCATAAGATTATAAAACCCGGGATGCATAATTTTACCCATGCATGATTTTTTAAATGTAGGTTGGTCATTTGAAAAAATATTGATTAAAATCTTCCAGTTTGGGCATATTTCATCATACAATATATTTTTTTTAAATAGTATTTATTAGTATCACTACCGATAGCATTTTTCAGGTAGTCCTTAAGTATTGGGAACCTATCAGACTCATGGTGGCAAATCCAAATTTTCTAAAATTATACTTACTGCTTGAAAGAATGAATTTTATCATTATACCAAATACTGTCAGTTGTTTTCCTTGCAGTGACAGACTCAACTTGGTTCATTTCTGAGAAAAATGTCTGCCAAATACCGAAGTCTGAGTAACCACAGTCTCTCAGGTGTTCTTTCAAGCTAAAATGGTGTTTCATGAGAAAAGAGGTTAGTTTAGTTGCAGCTCAAATAATTGCACAACTGCTCTCCCTCACGTCAGTTCTGGTATGTAATAGAAGTACTTCGTGCCTATTTCCTATTCATTACAATCTAAAAAATATTTGTTTGGGGGAGAATGGATGTATGTATATGTATGGCTGAGTCCCTTCACTGTCCACCTGAAACCGTCACAACATTGTTAATCAACTGTACCCCAATACAAGAGAGAAAGTTAAATATATATATAAAATTTTAAAAACGTGTGCTAAGTAAACAGTCAGGGTTTAATCAAATTAATAATTGTTACTACTTTCTCTAGGGTATTTTTTGTTTGTTTTTTTCTTTAACATGTGAGTCTGTGGTGGTAAAGAGTACAGTGATTACTGGTACAGCTTGGTGCCACTGCTAGATTAGTGCTAAGGCATGAGCATTTTTACATACACTTGTTATTGCATCTCATGGAAGCCTTGAAAAGGTCCTGGAGATCCTTCAGGAGTCCATGGACCACACTTTGAAAACCCCTGTTAACAGCTTAAACCAAAATCACCTTCTATTAAATATGATTATTCCTGCCTCTTTCTTTAAGAAGAACAAGGAAAGAATTTGAAGAAATTTCCTTGTATATTAAAGCAAATTTACTTACTTGTATAGAAGTAATACTCTGAGAATTTGAGGAATTCTTTGATTGAAAATCTCATGGACAGAGAAGCCTGGTGGGCTGCAGTCCATGGGGTCACAAAGAGCTGGGCATGACTGAGCGACGAACACGATTGATAGTAAAGAATCCATCTGGCAATGCAAGATACCCAGGTTCAATCCCTGGGTCAGGGAAGATCCCCTGGAAAAGGAAATGGCAACCATCTCCAGTATTCTTGCCTGGAGAATTCCATGGACAGAGGAGCCTGGAGGGCTACAGTCCATAGGGTCACAAAGAGTGGGACATGACTGAGTGACTAACACTTTCGCTTTTACTATGATTGCAGAACTTATCTGAAAATTCCCCTGTGTTGCCTATTAACATCTAGTATTTTTTGATTCAGATATCTTTAGTATATCTTGTTTGATGACAGTTTAAGTGGGGCATTTTTTTTTTAGATTACAAAAATCAACAGATTTTTGAAAATTGATTTTTGTAGAATTTCAATTTTTAAAAAGTGGCTCAAACTCAGGTTCCTAACTTCTCAGAATTCTATACTGTACCTTTTTACTTATTGAAAAGAGCTGATTGCAGCTCTTTCTTGTTTTCTGTTTTTGAGAGCCTGTTTAATTAAATAATTTGAAATTCAAAGTTTAGAATTCTCATGTTAAATTCCCTTTTAGACTCTTCCTGTTCTGCAGATGTTCTTGGTATATTTCACCATAAGTTGAAATGTTACAGTACAAACCATACAGACTTCCTTGGTCTTTGCATTGGGTAGCATACCTGTTACTTTTTAAATAATTATATTACCTTTAGTGGTGAGTTCAACTTTAACATAAAATCAGTTCATGGGAATAATCAGTAGGAGATTAAGTTGTGTGTAAGATAAATGTGAAACACAGATTGAATTATCTACCTTCAAATTATTTACTTGTTTTTAAAAGTTAGTGTGGTTTTAATTTGCATTAGCTGGAATATTTTGTCTTGAAAAGAAATGGACAACTCCTTGTGGTATTAACACCAGTGGGTAGATGTTATAGGAAAATAATATCACTTCATTACATTATGAAGACAAAAGAACATGAGCTTGTAAAGCAATTTTCCTCCTATTAAAAAACAAATTAAAAAAAACAGAGAGCATAGGATTTGAATCATAGCTCAGTTCCTTCTTGGCCTGGTGACCTTGAATAGATTATTCAGTTTCTCTGGGCCTCAGTTTCCTCATCTGTCAAAGTGCAATAATCACCCCTCCCTCATGGGAATTGAATTTAATCATACAACATATATAAAGAAGTTAACACTTTGCCTTACATGTGATAGATTCCCAGTAGAATTAGTGTACAGTTTTCAAAAAATTTTAAAAATATTTTTTAAAAAGTATAGAAAGAGCACATGTCAAAAATTTTTGAGGCTCCTAACTTATTTATATAGTTGATGAAAGAAAAAAGCACTGAAAATAAGATCAGTGAGTTAGACTCATAATTGGTAACTGGTTAATGTTCAGTAGGACAACAAAAATCTTAATTTATGAGATTATTTTGTCTCCTGGACAGAAATTATTTGCCTCTCTATCAGACAAAAATATATGCAAACTTACCCATTTTAACACAAGTTGAAATCTATCTTCCCAGAGACTGAATCCTCATCAGTAGTAAGTACAAAGTCAAGCAAAAATTACTTTTCCCTAGAAAATTAATAAGAGCCTGCTGACATTGTAACTGTCCTAGGAAGGCAGGACAGTTAGGCATTGGGAAGTTAGAGGAATGTCAGGTAATCAGTGCCAGTTACCTTGGATTTTAAAATCTTGTGTGGATGGAGATGAGACCTGGGGGCTGCTTGAGGATAGGAGGAGTTAAAACTGAGACTCCTGCCTTCATCTTGGATCCTGGACAGCTTCACTTTCATCGAAAATGTGGCCTGGATTTTTTTTTTTTTTTTAATTAATTTTATTTTATTTTTAAACTTTACATAATTGTATTAGTTTTGCCAAATATCAAAATGAATCCGCCACAGGTATACATGTGTTCCCCATCCTGAACCCTCCTCCCTCCTCCCTCCCCATACCATCCCTCTGGGTTGTCCCAGTGCACTAGCCCCAAGCATCCAGTATCGTGCATCGA
>NW_011494863.1:4055662-4087878 GCF_000754665.1 Bison bison bison
ACCCCTCCTCCCTCCCCATACCATCCCTCTGGGTTGTCCCAGTGCACTAGCCCCAAGCATCCAGTATCGTGCATCGAACCTGGACTGGCAACTCGTTTCTTACATGATATTTTACATGTTTCAATGTCATTCTCCCAAATCTTCCCACCCTCTCCCTCTCCCACAGAGTCCATAAGACTGTTCTATACATCAGTGTCTCTTTTGCTGTCTTGTACACCGGGTTATTGTTACCATCTTTCTAAATTCCATATATATGCGTTAGTATACTGTATTGGTGTTTTTCCTTCTGGCTTACTTCACTCTGTATAATAGGCTCCAGTTTCATCCCCCTCATTAGAACTGATTCAAATGTATTCTTTTTAATGGCTGAGTAATACTCCATTGTGTGTATGTACCATAGCTTTCTTATCCATTCATCTGCTGATGGACATCTAGGTTGCTTCCATGTCCTGGCTATTATAAACAGTGCTGCGATGAACATTGGGGTACACGTATCTCTTTCCCTTCTGGTTTCCTCAGTGTGTATGCCCGGCAGTGGGATTGCTGGATCATAAGGCAGTTCTGTTTCCAGTTTTTTATGAAATCTCCACACTGTTCTCCATAGTGGTTGTACTAGTTTGCATTCCCACCAACAGTGTAAGAGGGTTCCCTTTTCTCCACACCCTCTCCAGCATTTATTATTTGTAGACTTTTGGATCGCAGCCATTCTGACTGGTGTGAAATGGTACCTCATAGTGGTTTTGATTTGCATTTCTCTGATAATGAGTGATGTTGAGCATCTTTTCATGTGTTTGTTAGCCATCTGTATGTCTTCTTTGGAGAAATGTCTATTTAGTTCTTTGGCCCATTTTTTGATTGGGTCATTTATTTTTCTGGAGTTGAGCTGTAGGAGTTGCTTGTATATTTTTGAGATTAGTTGTTTGTCAGTTGCTTCATTAATCTACTTTGTAGCACAGGAGTACAGGCTTCCCTGGTGGCTCAGAGGTTAAAGCGTCTGCCTCCAATGCAGGAGACCTGGGTTTGAGCCCTGGGTTGGGAAGATCCCCTGGAGAAGGAAATGGTAACCCACTCCAGTATTCTTGCCTGGAGAATCCCATGGATGGAGAAGCCTGGTAAGCTACAGTCCATGGAGTCGCAGAGTCATACACGACTGAGCGACTTCACTCACTCAATCACTCACTTGTAGCACAGGAGTACAGTAGGGAATTTACTTCACTATCTCAGCCTGGGATCTGTAAGGAAATTTATGACCTCATTCAAGTTTATTTTACCAACATCACTCAGTGATACTTCTTGAGTATGTACTTCATCTGAAGTACTTAGTATTTCCATAAATAAAGCTCCTCTACAGATAAGTTCAGAATCATAAACACACAGGAAAAATAATCTGTTATCAACTAGAGTCACTGGGAGTAATGTACAGGAGTATCAGAATTTTAAAAATGCCGATAATAAAACAGTAACAGAAAAATCCCACAGAGACTGTAAAATAAATATGTTTAAAAACATAAAGCAAAGTGGTTATCTGAGGAAGCCTTAGAAACATCTGAGAAAAGAAGATAAGCATAAGGCAAAGGAGAAAGGGAAAGAAGATATACCCAATTGAAGATACAGTTCCAAAGAATAGCAAGGAGAGATAAGAAAGTCTTCTTAAGTGAACAATGCAAAGAAATAGAGGAAAACAATAGAATGTGAAAGACTAGAGATCTCTAAAAGGAAATTGGAGATACCAAAGGAACATTTCATGCAAAGATGGACATAATAGCAGAATTATGCACAACAGCAGAAACAGCAAGGGATTAAGAAGAGATGGCAAGAATTCAGAGAAGAACTAGACAAAAAAGGTCTTAATGATGATGTGGTCACTTACCTAGAGCCATCCATCCTGGCGTGTGAAGTGAAGTGGGCCTTAGGAAGCATTACTGCAAGCAGCTGGTGGAGGTGTTTGAATTTCAGCTAAGCTATTTCAAATCCTAAAAGATGATGCTGTGAAAATGCTGCACTCAATATGTCAGCAAATTTGGAAAACTCAGTAATGCCCACAGGACTGGAAAAGGTCTGTTTTTATTCCAATCCCAAAGAAGGACAATGCCAAAGAATGTTCAAACTACCGTACAATTGCACTTGTTTCTCATGCTTGCAAGATAATGGTCAAAATCCTTCAAACTAGGCTTCAGTAATATTTGAACCAAGAACTTCCAGATGTACAGGCTGGATTTAGAAAAGGCAGAGGAACCAGAGATCAAATCGCCAACATCTGTTATATCATAGAAAAAGTAAGGGAATTCCAGAAAATCATCTACTTCTGCTTCATTGACTATGCTAAAACCTTTGACTGTGTGGATCACGACAAACTGTGAAAACTTTTTGAAGAGATGGAAATGCCAGACCACCTTACCTGTCTCCTGAGCAACATATGCAGGTCAAGAAGCAACAGTAAGAACTGGACATGGAACAACAGACTGGTTCCAAATTGGGAAAGGAGTACATCAAGCCTATATATTGTCACTCTGCTTATTTAACTTCTATGCAGAGTACATCATGCAAAATGCCAGGCTGGATGAATCACAAACTGGAATCAAGATTGCTGGGAGAAATATCAGCAACCTTAGATAGGCAGATGACACACTCTCATGACAGAAAGCAAAGAAGAAGAGTCTCTTGATGAGGGTGAAAGAGGAAAGTAAAAAAGCTGGCTTAAAACTCAACAGTCAAAAAACGAAGACCATGACATTCAGTCCCATCACTTCATGGCAAATAGGAGGGGAAAAAGTGGAAACGGTACCAAATTTTATTTTCTTGGGCTCCAAAATCACTGCAGATGGTGACTGCAGCCATGGAATTAAAAGACGCTTACTCCTTAGAAGGAAAGCTATGACAAACCTAGATGGTGTATTAAAAAACAAAGACATCACTTTGCCAACAAAGGTTCATATAGTCAAAGCTATGGTTTTTTTCAGTAGTCACATACAGATGTGAGAGTTGAACCATAAAGAAAGCTGAATGCTGAAGAATTGATGCTTTTGAACTGTGGTGTTGGAGAAGACTCTTGAGAGTCTTTTGGACAGCAAGGAGATCAAACCAGTCACTCCTTAAGGAAATCAACTCTGAATATTCATTGAAAGGACTGATGCTGAAGCTGAAGCTCCAGCTCCAGTACTTTGGTCCCCTGATGTGAAGAGCCAACTCTTTGGAAAAGACCCTGATGCTGGGAAAGATTGAGGGAAGGAAGAGAAGGGGGCGACAGGATGTGATGGTTGGATGGCATCACCGACTCAATGGACGTGAGTTTGAGCAAACTCTGGGAGACAGTGAAGGACAGGGAAGCCTGGTGCGCTGCAGTCCATGGGGTCACAAAGAGCTGGACACGACTGAGCAACTGAACAACAACCAAAAACATAAAGAAAGGACTAAACCCAGAAGGGTAGGCAGCATTGGAAGAATCAATAGAACTTATAGAAGTTTAAAAAATCATTAAAATTAAAAACTCCAAATAAATACCAAATTAAACAAAGCTGAGGAGAGAGTGAATGAACTGGAATATGTATTTTAGAAGATTGCTAGACTGCAGTTCAGAGAGATAATGAAACAGAAAATATTTAGAGAGACATGGAAGGCAGAATGAAAATATGTCTCTAAGATGTGCTAGAAGGTGAGACTAAAGAGAATAGGAAGAGGTAATATTTGATGAGTTTAGGGCTGAGAATTTTCTTAAATTGAGAGATATGAAGCATCAGATTCAGTAATCACACATCCAATGGATAGAATAAAACTAAGTCCACACAAGTTGATATCTTAGTGAAGCTGCAGAACACTCTAGAAATAGAGAATCTGTAATGATCTCTTCAATATAAAGAGCTCCCACATCTCTTTATATCTTCAATATAAAGAGCTCTTATAAAGAAAAGCCCACACATCCATGACCCACATGGCATTAGAAAGTAGTGAATGAACTTTCTGTCTCTAGCCTTGTACTTGGCAACATAAGTCGTGGTACAGCATGAGCAAATTCAGTGATACCGACTTTCTTCTCCTTGAACTTCTCTGTTGTTAAAGTGCTTTTTAGACTGATAACCATTAGGCGTGGCATTTTATAGCTGGACATTATTTGTTCTACTTATTATCATCTATTTTATGAAATCATCTTCATAATTTTAGGCTTAATCACCTCCAGTGGTCTGAGTGTGGAGGGTTAGCATTCTTTCTCCTATCTTTAGATATTCCGGGCACCGAACTAGAGCAGTTACTGCTTGGCAGTTGCCTTAGGGACTTCTCTGGCTTTGTGAGCAGGAGAAGAAACCTCAACATCTTTGGTGCGGTCTGGACTTAACTAAGCTTCTCCTTTGCTGCTGCTTTCTCCACGTGGATCAATATATCTCTCTCCGTTTTCCGGACATAAATAGAGGTCTGAAGCTTTTCCTCACTTGGGAAGCATCCCTGGGAGGAAGTCACATGCCAGGTCAGCTCCCTCATGGACAATAACCTCAGAGTTAGGAGAGAATGGGAGTGAGTGCTGACAGGAGGGATGCCTTTTTGGAGATAAGGACAGTACAGAAAGTTGCTCCACTCATGGTACAACTGTTCTTATTGCTTTCTCATTATTTTTTTCATTCTGCATTCCATGGTGGGTACCAATAAGTCCCATAATACAGGGTTGTGACTGATATATCACCTTGGATTTCTCTCCAGGGATCTAGTCAAATGTGTCTTTGGTTGGGCTTCCAGACAGCTCTCACTCCTTCTTTTGGTTTCTGTTAACAAAGAAACAGCCCTCCGGGGGACTCTTTCTCATCAGCCATTACCATTACTGACTTTTCTTCCTCTCTTTTCCTCAGCAAATGACCAGACAGTGCTTTGGTGTCTGTCAGATCTAATGATCTTCAGAGAATGTCTTTCTTTAATTACTTTTCATTCTTTCTTTTTTTCCTCTACCTAACCCAAACACATATCCACTGTTCTTTTGAACAGTTATTTTGTACCTTCCCTCTTTGTGGAAACTGGATTATTAATTTTTTGTTATTGCTGTAATTGAAATGCCCACATTTCAATTTCTGCTGTGAGCACTACTCAAAATTTAACTGGACAAGACAGAGAGAGAAACAGGAGGTGAGGTGAAACATAAAAGCTTTTTATTTTCATAATGGCTTGGAGCATGCCCTCCCTGAGAGTGGGGAAAGCAGGTACCATGGCAACAGGTTCTATCTCTGGGAGGGCTTCAGTGGCATTGGTAGTACAGGAGTCTGGAGGGTGGGGAGCAGAAATCAGGAGCAGCAGTAGCCTTTCCAACAGGAGCTTAAGGTTGCAGGCTCACTTATAGTGATTACTGCCATGTTTCATAATTGAGTGTGTCTGTTATACATACATGGCCAGGTTGTTCATGGAGCTGGAAGCCAGCGGAACTAGGAGACAAGGGCACGGACCTTGAAGCTCCTCTCTGTCCCCTCTAGTAGGTGCCTGGGTGGCGGCACTCCTGTGCTCTTGGCACACGCCAGATCCCTTCCAAACTGTCATCCACTCTTCCCCCACCACCTTCCTGCCTCTCAGGCTCAGGGCTCCAATCTGCTTGATCAGGAATTACCAGAGTGTGGATCTTTCCTGTCAGGGCCTTATAGAAATGCCACCCAGCTGTTTCAAGAGGTTTCCTTCACCAAAGACCTCTATAGAACCCCAAACATGCCAAAGCTGTGTGAGTTTTTGTTTTTTTTTTTAACTCTTCCCTAGAATAAGTTCTTATCGTAGGATTTTTTTTTTTTCTCTCCGACTCAAAATGCTGACCCTCATAAAATGTGCACAACCATGCTTAGTTCTGCTAATAGCTGACTTCCTATTGGACCTTAAACTGGAAGATCTGAAACATCAGATTCAGTAGTCACAGCAAATTCCAAAAGGAGAAATAAAACTAACTCCACACAAATGGACGTCCTAGAGAAGCTGTAGAACGCTCTAGATGGAAAGAAAAATCTATCAAGAAGAACCTTTGTATGATAAATAAGAGCCCAACAGCCATGCTGCTGCTGCTGCTAAGTCGCTTCAGTCGTGTCCAACTCTGTGCGACCCCTCAGCCCACAGTTAAAAGTTTATTTTCAGGACTTTGTGCCCTGGTTACACTCCATGCCGTTTTTATCACCCACCCAGGGTCCATGGAGACAGGCTGTCTCCATACACAGCTCACAGAAAGGCTGATTTCATACCAAGACTTGCTTCATTATAACGCAGTCTCTGCATGTACCCATCAATCCTGCCTCCTCGAGGCTTCTGTTTAAATTTGTTCTCTGCGTCCTCCTTCTCTTCATCCCACTTGGCACAGCACCAGATAGTCTTCAGAACCCTTTTCACCTCTTTTTGTTGCTCTGTCCTTACAAGCTCCCTGTGAAGTAGATTAGAGAGGGACGGTGGTCCTTTTTTGGCCTCTTTGGCAGCCACATCATTTATATGCTGCCTCCCAAGTGCCCTGGTACCCATTGGCATGGGTGCAATATATTGAAATCAGCAGGGCTGATGTTTTGAAGCTTGAGTTCCTTCAAGTCCCTTGACCACCAGCCTGAGAATAGCCCACAAATGTTAAGTGCTTGTCCTGCCAGGTACTGGGCGTACATTGATGAATAAGGCTTGCATTGATGAACGGGGCACACACTGCTGAACACTTCCCTCCTGTAGACCCAGTTATTCTCCTGCACCAAATGCTGGGCCAGGGAAATTCTCCCTTTCCTGGCCTCATAGAGAGGAATTTGATGTTAAGTTTTTTTCCTTGACCATTAAATTGCATGAACAATAGATGAATTATAATTACAGGAATGCTTTAATAGATGTAGAATTGTGTTTATTTTTAAAAATATAGTAAGATGCCATCCTTGCCTGGTGTATCTTATTATTTTACCTGAGACTTTTGGTCTGCTCTGTAGAAGACTAATTGTTTTATCTGGACCCTTAGCAAAGTTGTTGAGTCAATAAACAATTGGAAAAAATTCAGTACTGTAACTAATCAAAGAAATGCAACTTAAAATGAGATAGGTACAATATCATTTACTACTTATTAAAAATTTCAAAATAGTATTGCCTTAGGGCTCAGAGAACTAAAACATTCTAGGTGGGGGTGTAAATGGATAGAAGTCTCCTAGATGACAGTTTGCTAGTATATATTAAAAGTATTTATACGCTTTAATCTAGAAATCCCACTTCTGTGAATTTATTCTAGAGAAAGAAAGATGTGCCAGTATTGAAAACAATTGGATTATCCAATAAAAGAGGATTTCTTAAATAAATTATAGAATATCCATACAGTGAGTGAGTGAGTGAAGTCGCTCAGTCGTGTCCGACTCTTTGCGACCCCATGGACTGTACCCTACCAGGCTTCTCCGTCCATGGAATTTCCCAGGCAAGAATACTGGAGTGGGTTCCCATTTCCTTCTCCAGGAGATCTTCCTGCCCTAGAGATCAAACCCGGGTCTCCGCGTTGTAGGCAGACGCTTTACCATCTGCGCCACCAGGGAAGTCCAGATCCATACAGTTGAATACTAGAAACCTTAAATATGTAGAATAGGACAGTGAATGATATGTGAAAAATTCATAGTAGAGCAATAGAAACAGGTTATAAAATTGTGTACACACAGTATGATTCTGGCTTGTATTAAGATACATTAGGATACATGTCTGTATCCATGTATGTTTGTGTGCCTGGGAAAAGCATAGGGCATAACATGTAAATCTTAAAAAATGGGGTAAAACTTAGTTATTTCTGCTCAGTGGAATTATGAGTGATTTTTATTTTCTTTGTGTTTTGCTGTCTTTTTCATTATACCACAATGGATGCTTTTCACTTATAATACCAAAAAAAAAAAACACCCCAAAAAACAGGCAGGGGAGGGAGTTAAGTCTTAGTTTTTTTCCCCCCTGATGATAACACCAAGAGAAAGAAAAAGGATAGCTATTTTTAAATGGTCACTACACCTTAAAAGACCTGGCGTGCTGCGATTCACGGGGTCGCAAAGAGTTGCGACACGACTGAGTGACAGAACTGAACTGAATGACATTTACTGGTTCTGTGTTAAGGGAGATAGAAACATTTTATTCACAGAGTGTGTAAATTTCACATTCTGTGTCTGTGCTGAGGGTGGGGGAGTCATATGTGGGGATGTGCATGTTTAAGGGAGTGTATATCTGGGTAGGGTTGTGTATGCATGCACGTGGGTATGTGCACACACATGCGTGTGTGTGTGTTTGTGTGTATGTAGCCAGATGTTATAACCTCGCAGGACCACCATCCTTGCAGGAGGTTCTTAGATCTGCATATCCAAAGATACTGCCTGTGCTGAGCTGACCACTGTGGTTCACACCCCTGACTCATTGGCAACGAGCTCTGTCGTTTGATGCCCAAGGTGCTCCTACAGGCATCCTGCCTTCATTGGATCAGGAGTCTAAAGAACTTACAGTTATACTGAGGCTTCAGGAGACAGCCACATCTAGAACTGTGCTCTGACTTCTTGAAGCCTCTTGCTATTTGTTTTTTTTTAAGCACCAATACCAATTCATACGCTCTCCTACCTTCTGTGGAATCCTACCTTCCACAGAGTAGCAGGACACCCTGAACCTTGCTACTCCCTCCCCTCGAGTTTGCCACACATACTTGATCTTTCTAATGGGTTTCTCCTTTGTTTATTTCCTGCCCCTGTTTAATGATTACTTAGCTTTTTACGTAGCCCATCCACATGCTGGCACCTGTCACCAGGATTTTCTCCCTTCCATGTGATTTTCTCCTTCCATATAAATTTCTGGAAGGTGGCCTTCTGTTTGCAAGACTGAGCAGTAGATCTGCTAGTGACTTGTTTTCAGGAAGAGCCGCTTCCGAACTGGGTTGGGGCCACAGAGGTGGATGGGGTGGGGTGAGCTGCCAAAGCCTCAGGGCGTTCCCATCATTGTGTGGGAAACCATAGGATTGGCAAAGATCCCAGGGCTTCCACTTGGGTTAAACAGCTGTTGACAAAGACTTCGGAATTCCTGCGGAAAAGGAACCAGACTCATTTAGCATATAACTTTTAAAGAGGTCTCAGGCAGGCTCTGATGTCTGTGGTTGAAGATAGTTCTTACTTGCCTGTGCGTTTATACATGTGCTTTGTAGTCTCCTCATCTGTAGACTTACAGACTGCATTCTGATGAACAGGCTCAGCTCAACCATCTTCCCTTTAGGGAGGCCTTCCCTAGTCTACTTAGATTGGTGCTCCTCACTGTTTTTTATCATATGCTCCTGTTTCATATCTTCTTGTCACTTTCACAGTCAGATATTCTTACTAATGTACTATGTACTGTCTTTCCAATTGGAATAGAATGCCAGTATGTCAAAAGCAGGGATCTTGTCATTCTGGTTCCCTGCTTCAGTGCTTAGAAGGAGTTGCGGGCTGTCCTAGTTGGTGAATCACACGTCGTTAGGTGTAAGAGGCTGCAGGAGTCCAGGGGAGTTGGAGCTGAGAGTGAGAGCAGAACCGCATGACCTGAGGTTAGACGGATAGGCAGGGTCTAATCACATGGGCCATGGTGAGGGGTTTGGCGTTACCTGAGTTCCTGATGTTCATTACGTTGATTCATCTTTGCGGTTTACACACATCCAGGTTGGTCTGCTGAAGTCACTTCCTGATGGCATTTCTCCTGGGGCTTGGGTGCCACTGTTTCCTCAGAGTGTTTCTTTAGCCTGTGCCACATTCTCTTCTCGTCTCCATTGCCAGCAGCTTGGCGTTCTTCACCCACCTTTCCCAACAAGCTGGGCAGAACAGGATGACAAGAGCTAAGGTGTTAGGCTTTGAAGCTTGTACAGTTGGAAGCATTCCAGAAGCTTGTCATTAAACACCTTGACTTCCTCATCAAAAAGTACTGGATTTGGGCTTTATGAATGACACTCACCAAGAGCCTGAAGGGTAGGGGATTGGGGCCCAGATCTCAACTGCACTGTTTGAGTCATTTGTGTCTCTTTTCCCAGGTATTATTTGCTGTTCTCTGCCTAATGATATTGTTAGTTTTCACACACTGGATCTGTAATTCCTGTTTGTCGACACTGTACTTTGTTTTATAATTTGCTTCCAGAGTAGCAGAATTCAGTTTGGTGCTGCCTATGAGGATAAACCAGGTTTTGCCTGGCATGTGTTGAAGTAATAACTCTCCTGGCATAATTCCCTGATGAATCTATTTTTGTGATTAAGGCAATAAATGTAACAGAAGGATTTGTGTATTCACTCATATTCTAACATGTACCACTGTATATAAACACATTTTATAGGTATAGATAAATAAGATGAGCTGCTATTTCACTTCAGCTTGGACTACATTGACATTTTAGGAGATAGCAGTTTAGGCGTAGCAGGGAGCTAGATGTTGGTATAGAGTTTCAGGAACGGGGAGATGTATTAAGATGTAATTCACTCATATTTTTTTTCTAATTTTTATGAGTTGTGAAACATATGTTGTTGAATTTTTTTTAAAAGAATTGTATTCTTTAGCATCAGAAATGTAAACCTATATAAAAATGTTGATGTTCTACTCATGTGATTCTTCATGGAGGTTAGAGATCTGGGATTTTATTTTTCATTGGTCATAATAACTGATCTCCAGAACTTTTCCAGGGGGTGTCAGCTCTTGTATATGAAGAGGCATGAATTTTTCAGGACACCGTGAAATAATCATTTTCTCTGTCAGTTGCCTATCCACATGTAGCTCATAAGTTCGTTGATAGCACATGTAGGTTTATACATTTCAGTCATTTTGGTGCCTTGGCCCAGTGCACCAGTAATCCAGCTTTTCCAACCTAAGTCTCATTTATTTCAGGTTCATGGGAAGGAATGTAATTTTCTGCCTGTATCCTTTTTGAGGTGAAAGTACACTCCTTTTCAAAGCTATGCCATTCAGATGGGCTATTTCCTTTGTTTAAAAAATCTTCATGAAAAGAAATAGATTACCCAGTGCATAAATGTGTGTCCATATTTGCGTGTATGCATACCTGTTTATCTCTCTCTCATTCACTCGCTTGCTCTCAATTTGTCAGTTTCTCTCCCAGTAACATTGCCCACACTCCCATCAGTGGATTTGAAATCTTGATTGTACCTCATGAAAGGATTATGGTCAGTTTATAGATGCAGCAACAAACTAAAGTGAGAACCCCTGACTGTTCAGTCTTGGAGCCATTGTTCTTATTGGAGCTCAGCCACATGGAAAAGGGCCAATCCCTTAACCTTTGATGTAGTTCCTTTTATCCCTGACTTTTCATCTGTGAAATAGATCTAGTCATACAGATCTGTTATTTTAACTAATTAAAGGTTGTTAAGATGGTTCAGTTCAATGGGCTTTATAAATGTTTACATGCCATGTTTAATATTGGTGCTCTTTGTGGGTGACTATTAGCTAGGTAGCAGGTAACTAGCACCTAGAGACTGTTATGTACTCTAGGTTTCCAGCTTATTGGCTAAACATTCTGATCTTTCATGGACTTGCCTGTAGAGAAGTTGGTAAAAGACTTAGCGTAATGACTAAGGGAAAACTGTGGAATAGCTTCAGAGACCTACCATGTTAACAGACATAGATACAAAGTACAGTGCTGACATATTTCAGTTAGTCAAATAAATATGAAAAGTAGCATATTCTGGTGTTCGCCTGTCGTGAACTCATCCTCTCACGGGGCTTTATTATGCTAGCTTGTGAAGCTCTTATATCTCATGGAACAGAGGCATTTAAGTCTTAGTAGTTGAGACCTTTCTGAGTCTACAGAGAAGCATAACTGATTATGTTATCCTTCTGATCAGAATTTCTCCTGGATTACATTTAAAAAAAAAAAAAAAAGAATTTTCTCCTGGAGTATCATCTTGTTGAGTGGGGGATGGTGGGGGGGAGCTACAGTGGCCTGCAAAGTCCTCAAGGTTTCCTGCCCTCAAGTCCGTGACCTGACTTCTGATAGCTTCTTTTTTGCTGGCTGTGCGGCAGGGATACTGGCTTTCACTGGTGCTGCCAGCTGCCTGCATCTGCTCTCTGTTTCCTTGGAGCACTTTTCCCAGAGACCCACATGGCTTGCTTCCTTCCCTCTTTCAGGCTGCTAGCACATGCCTCCCTCCCCGTGGCTCCTTTCCTCACCACCATGCCTCAAACTGCAGACAGCCCCCCGGTGCTGTCTTTCTATTGTAGATTTTATTTGATGATTGTCTGTTTGACCGCAAAAGAATATATGCTTTTAAAGCAGGGAATTATGGGTTGGACCATCCGTCTTCTTCATGGCCTTATCCCTAGCGCTTAAAGCAGTCCCTTGTGCGTGATAGGCAGTGGAAGGTGCTAAGGCAGCTTTCCAGGGCCTGCCTTTTGGGACAGTGCCACCTCAAGGTGGCAGGTGAACCACTGAAGGAAACATCACCACCAGCAGAAACTGATCTGTTCACAGTGCTTGGTGGCATCAGGTTGGCACACAAAGGACTGACCATCTTATATGCCTCCTCTGTGCTCTGGCATCTCTCTCCAGACTGGAGAACATAAGCCTCAAAATAAGTCAGTCAGTGATAATGTGAAAGGACTTTAAAAACTGTAAAATGCTTTGAAAATGATAATAACACTGAACTTGAGAATGGATTATTATATAATTTGAAATAGTTAAGTAATTTTCCAGGAAGCAGGGTTCCCTGGGCCAGCTTCTCTGCAGGTCTTTCTGCATGACAGTGCTATGCTTCCTCATCTGGCCTGTGGACTGGGTCCAAGAATACAGCTGCAGGCCAGAGCCTGATCTAGCCAGGGCCAGAGAGGGGAAGCCCATCCATTAACCCCTAGACTGAAGGGATGTGCCTTCCATCTGCACAAAAGTATTCGGGTACCAAGTAGCTGAATCCATGCAGGGCAAGTAGAATGCAGGTTAGCCTATTTTTAGTCTCTAAATGACAGTGACTAATTAGGAAAACTAGACAGCTTAGCAGAAAAAGTATAATTCTTCTTGTTAATGAAACTTGGCCTATTCTCGAGGGGGCCAGTAATTCCCATGACCCAGATTAGTTTTCTCCCAGAAGAAAAGCCTTGGGATTTTATACTGTCAGTGGGCAGAGATAAACCTAATATTCTTGTTTGCTTTCAAAACATCCTTTTAAAAATAATCTGGTTCTCCTTTTACCCGTGTTCTCTTTAAGGCTAGGCTATGTAGAAAAGAGAGGCAAGTGAGATAAAAATGACAGATCATATACTGTATATATTATATCTCATACACACCCACATTGCATTGTACCAGAGAGCATTTAGTAGCAGTAGCTCTGGACTGCAGACTGCCTGGCATCAAATTCCCACTTTATGACTTATTCAGTATGTGGTGGTGTTGTTTAGTTGCTGAGTCGCGTCCTACTCTTTGTGACCCCATAGACTATGACCCATCAGGCTTCTCTGTCCATGGGGTTTCCCAGGCAAGAATACTGGAGTGGGTTGCCATTTCCTTCTCCAGGGGATCTTCCTGACCTAGGGATCAAATCTATGTCTCCTGTACTGGAAGGCAGGTGTTTACCACTGAGCCACCAGTGTGTGGTAGCCCCCAGTATGTGACCCTGGACAAATTTCTGGATTTTCTGAGCCTTAGCTTCTTCGTGTGGGGGCAGTAATGGAACTTACCTCATAGGGTTATTGTAAAGATAAAATGAGTTAATCAATGGAGTACTTAATACTTGTCTCACAGTAAGTGCTTGGTCAGTGTCAGTAGCTGTTATTGTTGATGATGATCTTAATAATCTAAGGCAGGTAGGAAATAATGAAATTGAAGAAAGGGGTAAGAAAAGGAAAATGTGATTTTTTTTTTCCACAGGAGACACTGTCCTAGAAGGTTTAAGTGTATTGAAAAGAGCCTGATATAACATTGTGAACTTATGCTGTATTTTATAGTGCATATTAGAGCAGTCATGTAATAATGGTAATTATACCCTACGAGTATTTTATGGCCTTCGTACCTTCCAGATTAGCACTGTGGCCAAGGAGAGCCACTGGTTTGTTGCATGCTGTCAGTGTCGCAGTAAGCTGCTCTAGCCACTCCCCTGACTGCTGTCCCCCCCTTGGCAAAGGTAGCAAGACATTAGTAGACAGTTTAAACCAGGCATTTAGGGAGTTGGTGATGGACAGGGAGGCCTGGCGTGCTGCAGTTCATGGGGTCGCAAAGAGTCGGACATGACTGAGCGACTGAATTGAATTGAATTGAAGTGCAACTGAGCCTTGATAACCTCAAAGGAAGGTGACCTCCTAAAGCATGCATATGTTCCTTTTTCCCCGAATACCTAATACAGGCAAACTCTGTGCTAAGCCCTGGCGATGGAGCAATAAGGGAGGATAACGCCATCCCAGTTTTCTTGGAACTTCTAGTAAGTGGAGGAGACAGACAATGATAATTCCATGAATAATGACATAATTCACTAAGTGCTAGGAAGGAGAATTGCAGAATTAAGAGTTGTAATAAGGTATCTGACCTGGCTTGGGGTATCCAGGAAAGACCTCTTTGGGAAAAGAGAGTGATGAGTTAGGAGAGAGCCAGATCAAGAGGGACTGCAGAGCTTCCCTGATCGGGGGATAGGCATTAGAAAGGAAGGCACCCAGGCTTAACTAGAGTTTTAGCCCAGAGATCCATGAGCTAAGGGAGAGATAATGGAGGAAGGTCTAGATCAGGCAGGATCTTGGAGGCCAAGGGTTTTCAACTTGAAATTTAAAGCAGAAATCTTTGGTGGATTTTAAATAGGTACTGGAATTGGATTGGAGGAGGCCAGAGTAGGAATAGAGTTGGTTGCACACTCAGATTTTGGAACAGTCTCCACTTTAGACTGCAAGCTATATGCTAAAAGGTACAATGACTTTTTAAAATTCACCTGAATCCCTTTTCCTTTTCTCTATAGAATTTTCAGCACCAAATGGGCCTCTGTAATTGGGCATTAAAGTTGACGTATATGAAAAGTGAAAGTCAGTCAGTTGTGTCCAATTCTTTGCAACCCCATAGACTATACGGTCCATGGAATTCTCTAGGCCAGAATACTGGAGTGGGTAGCCTTCCCTTCTCCAGTGGATCTTCCTGACCCAGGAATCAAACCTGGGTCTCCTGCATTGCAGGCAGATTCTTTACCAACTGAGCCATCAGGGAAGCCCTGATGTGTATCATATTGGTCAATACTTACCATCTTAGCAGTGATGCTTACCCATCTGAAATATAGTTTAAACATTTCACTGAAAGTAGAGAAGACATTGTTGCTATTCACAGAACTTTGAGGCTGTTGGATGAAAGCAGAGCAGCCTGCAGGGATGCATGTAGAGCCATAATTGTCTTGGGGGTGGAGAGGGGCTGCTTTGGAAACCACCCATTTAGCCATTCCTCCTTTTTTCCTTTCAATTCATTCTTTTCTCTTAAAGTGTTCACTCTTTTGATCCGACTCTGACAGCCAACTACAAATGGAATGCTATTATATATGAGGGGTATTTTGCCAATTTCATGTTTTTGTCAAGCATGAAGCCATTTTCACTGCAATAAGGGAGTAGAAACGGCGTTTAGTCCAATAGCACTGTCATAGGTTCTTCTCCTTTTTCTTCCTCTCTCTTGCTTTTTCCCCCTTCTTCCAGTTTAGTAATTTGGGTGGTGAATCAAGGGAGAAGCTTTTTTTTTTTTTTTCTCTATTGTAACCATTGCTTTTCCCCCCACATGCTCAAGCCTCAATATATTCATTTGTGGTTGGATTTTCTGAGTGGGAAAAAGAAGAGTGTCTTTTAGCCTAGCTGAACTGACCCTTACTTGTGTGGGCGCAGCAGAGTGCTAAAGTGAAGATTATGGGCTCTGCAGCCACCTTGAGTTCCTTTCTGGCTCTGTCCTTCATTAGAGTGTGACCTCAAGCAAATTACTTAATTTTTCAGTGCTTCAGTTTCCTCATCTGTAAAATGACAGTGATAGTCTTACCTACTTGTCTCAAGGCTTTCTCTTGAAGATTACACATAAACACTTAGTGTTTCAAAGTTTCAAATCTGGCTTCTCACTGGATAGGCATTCCCAGAAAGATGTTAAATATGGTTGGTGAACATGACCCCAGTCAGTACATGGAAAAATTTATTTTAAACTCTCATTCTGGTGCCAGCCATTGGTACAGCCCAGCAAAGCTGTATTTATGGCTCTGATGGGTTTCCTTGGCAGAGGCCTCCTGAGCACCATCCAGACTGGTCCCGTCTCACTGAGTTCAGGTGGTAACCAGGCAACACACACACACAGTCTGACTTAGAAAACTCATGGCCAGTGGTGGTGGGGATTCCCCTCACCATTTCCCCACTCCATACTAAAGATGAATTTGAAGCTGGTGGAAGGAACCACATTGACAACCCTTGAAACTTAACTTGCCTTGGGTGACCACAAAAAATGTATAGTTCTAGCAACTTCATTTCTAGCTAATCTTTCTTGGCCCCAGGGCTTGGAGCTCCTCTAACCCTGAGAGAATGGTAGAGAAATAAGTGATATTTACTGCAGCTTGGGTGCCCACTCACACAATGACTTTCCTAATTGGTAACCTCAGGCCTTCCCAGTCCCTGCCTGTGTGCTGCAGGGGACTCACTCCAAGATCCAGATCCAGCTCACAGTCCTGAGACACTCATGAGAAGGGAAGCAGTCAGTGTAGAAATGTTCCATGGATTAGTTGTGAACATAATCACTTAGAGGAGAGAGTTCTGTGTGGCCTCCTGTCAGAGGGGTGTCTAGAGCTGGCCTTGCAGACAGGTGAGCTTTGGATGGTTAAGGGAGGACTTGCCAGGCAGGTCTAACCCGTGGAAGCAAATGAGTGTGGTGAGTTTTGCTATAGTTTCCAAGGAGGCTCTCAACCTGTCATGCCCAGAGTTGCTTATAGGGAAATAATAGAAATTAAGTAACAGTCTATTTTGAATTTATCTGTAGATTTGAAGTATATCATAATTTTTTTTAAAGTAGAAATGGAAAGAACAAAGAATAACCAGAAGAAAAAATTAGCCCTTGAAATACAGGTGGAAGAGACAGGTTCCTTGCCCCAGGTAGAAGCAGGCCACTAGAGATTCCTGAACATGACACCTGGTGACACCAGCAACTTACAGTGTGACTTTAAATTGGCACTTGCTGCTGCTTCCACATTGTTATCACCACTGTCTTGACTGCCCCTGTGGACAATACCAGCTGTCATTTATTAAGCCATTGTTTCCATCCAAGAGATCAATTCACCTGGTTTTACTTTATCGGCCTTAAACAAAGAGTTGGACATGACTTAGTGACTGAACAACAAACTTTATGAAGCAGATATTGTTGCTCATGTTTTACAGGTGAAGAAAGGGATTTAGAGAAGCCAAGTGACCTGCCTGCTCTCATCCTGCTGGGAATCTCTGTCTGACTCCACCCCCTGTACTATAGTGTCTCCCTTAGCCTTTATTTCTCTGTATTTATAAACTGGACATAATATTTGTACTCTTTACCTGTAGAAGGAAGCTTTTCAAACTGTAAGTCATGACACATTAGTGAATTGTGAAATTGATTTAGTAGATAGAAAAATGAATAGAATCAAAACAATTTATCATACTATTTCTGAAACTTGTGTTTCTGATATGCGTGTGTGTATGTGTGTATACCTCTCTCTATGTGTGTGTGTATATATATATATATATATATATATATATATGTATGTATGTGCTAGTGAAATGTTACATGGGAAAATCTATTTCCTACCGTGGGTCCTTGTCAAGGTTTGAGAGCTACTGTTCTAGACATATTATATGAAATTCAAGCAAACATAAAAACATGGTGCAGAGCTCCTTGTAAACTCTAAAACACCTCACAAGTCTAAGTTATCATTTCTTAACACTGGAAGCTGAAGCAAACAAGCAAAGCATGGCTGACAGTGTTGCTGTGCTGGAACCGCCACCCAGGTCAACTCATTGTGTCCTGTGGAGCCAGGCTGCAGCTTTGATGCTCCATGACCCAGCACTGCAGGCCTCAAGATGAAACCTGTTTGCAAACCTAGCAACAGGCTGAGGTATTGTTGGTACATCAGGACCAATCTGTAGTTATAAAGTACTACTCAGCACTTCCACAGCTCCAGCTCTCATTTAAACGCTAGAAAAACAGATGTGATCCTTAAGACAGCATGGGCGTCTCTGCATTTCTGGCCCCAAAATAGTTGGCTCCTATTTCTCTCCTCCTAATACTCCCCCATTACCATCTTCATCTGGAAGTAATCTTCTGCCTCTCAAAGGATGTCAGACCAATCCAGAGCCCTCATCCATTTTCCCTGGAAGCAAAGGTAGCAAGAGGCCCCTTTGCCATGGCCGTGTTCCTTGGAACGTGCTCTTTCCTCATTAACCATAATTCCTGAGGGAACTACAGGGAACATGGGGTGTCGACCCCCACCAACTGCCCTGAAGTCATGTCCCTTGGGGGATGCCCTGTTTCTCAGCTGTTGTGGCAAACTCTTATGGGTCACAAAAGGAAGCAGGCCTTTCCCAGGTTAAAATCACATGTGGAACTGTTTCTCTTCTGCCTGCAAAGGAAGTCTGTAGAACTGGCAGTAATGTAAGAAGGCTCACAGAGGAGTCCGTGTGGCCCTAGGCAAGGCCTATCAAAGACTTCCTTGGTGGAATGTGCAGTCATGCACAGGAGAATTTTGTGTGTGGATTTTAAGTCAAGACTCAACATGACATTCTGGGCTGTGAGGAAGAGCTCAAGCACCTCAGTTACCAGCCCAGAAAGCAAGTTCTCCATGTTTTATAGACCTCACTAATGAATGAGTCCCGTGGCCTCAACTGGACCAGGCTCCCCAGCACTCTGCCAGCCTGCCTCCCACACACAGGTAAATGCATCAAGCTGTAATGGATGGCTGGTGCTAGCAAGAGGCTGAAGTCTGTGCCTTTCTTTCTGGGATTCAGAGTGATCTCCAGCTATTAATAATTCATTCTTGAATAATGAACATAGCTATACCAAGTTGTGAGCAGTAATAATCAAGGGATAGATAATTTGTTGCTTCAGTGTGCCAGAAGATAATGGTAGTTAGTTGTAAAAGGTGCAGCCTTTTTCCCCAAAATTTTATGATTTACATCAGTGTGTTGTAAGTTCTAAAATAAAATGGATCGTTAAAAAGGAAATGAATTATGTTAGGTAGCCTCAAGCTTATTATGCTTATTCACAGTTACCATACCTTTTTTCCAAATGCCTTTGGGTCACTGGGGTCTGCAAATCAGAGTAACTATTGCTCATTAATTAAATCTAAGGAGTGGAACACAGTTCCAGACTTTGAAAAGTTGAGGTACATTCCCCCAAAATCATCAGTAATAATTTGAGGTTTTCCAAGTAAGTAGCTGGGTTGTGAATAATTGTTTAATGTTTACTCAGAAACTCCCATCATCTTTTAACACCACGGTGAACATTTATTGTGTTTCTCCTGAGCCAGGCACTGCTCTCAGCACTGGTGTTACCAACTAAAATAAAAACAGTCTCTATCCTAAGGCAACAGTTGAGACACTAATAACTTGTAATAAATCCAGGGCCAACACGCCTGCCTTCATCAAGCAGTGGAGGGTTGGGAAGAGACTAGTCAGAGACTTTGGAAAGAAAGGGCACCATTGGAACTGTGCCTTGCAGATCAGCAGTTTGCCAAGCAAAAGAAGGAAGGGTAAGAGGACATTGCAGGGCAAGGATTGACAAAGGCAGATAGATATGAAAGTAGACAGAAGATGGGTAGTGAATGATTAATAGAATCATCATCACTGCATTTCCCATGTTATATCCATTTAATCTTCATAGGAACCTCATGATGTAGATTAGAAATGAAACTCGCCCTATTTTTAAAAGATGAGGAATCCAAAGCTTAAACATTAAGGCCCTTTTCCAAGGACCAGATCTGGGAGGAGGCAGAAGGCTTAGAAGTGAGTTGGAGAAAGCTGTGCTAGGTTATAGGAGTTTGGCATTAGAAACAATGGAGCCCATCAACGGTTTATAGTCACCATTATCAGAACATTCCAACCGTGGAAGCATTCCTGAACATACCCTGTGTCATACACATGCACTGTGTCACTGTGTTCTCTCCCAGTGACCAAGTGAGGCGTGAAGCCATTGTAGTTTTCAACAGAGGACTGACTTGAGCGGCGCTGAATTGGCAGACAGAAGCTGGTGGGGGCAGGCGGGACGTAGCTGAACCCAGAGAGTCTAGTCTGGGAGCCCTGTTAAGACGCAGTTGCTTTAGTCAGATGCCCTGTTGAGAAGCGTGATGGTGAAAGTGATCATTATCCAAACCCTATATTTTTATATTGGTCTACAATTTAAAAGTGCTTTCATATATAAATAGCTTGTTGATTCATATACACAAGGGACTTTTGTGACAAGAGGGTAAGTCTAGTGACTTGGCTCATTTAGCAGGGGAAATATAAGAGCATGGAATTCACTTCCTGCACAAAGGAGCTGATGTTGAAAGTAGTGGTGTTACAAGCATCTTGTAAATATGCAGACATGGTGATTCTAGCTGAGACTCAGAACCAAATCTTTTCCCCTTTGCCAGGTAAAACCTTGACTATCTGCTTTAACACTTTCAGACTAGAAACCTGATACAGTTCTAGGTAGAATGGAAAACTATAAGTAATATCAGGAAATTCATCTAGATCTCAGGAAATGAAAATAGTATTATGTGGACCAGAAACAGGACAAGGCTTCAGTGGCAGAATCTCCTTGCTACAGGTGTTGCTTAGCAATAAAAAAGCAAATTCCCTTCTTTATTGGGCTGTTCCACAGTCAGGCTTCACAGACGTACCCATCTCTTTCAGAGGAGGGGTTTTTTATGAAATTAGACTTTTAGCCATAGAAAATGAAAGAAAAATACGTTTCTCGTGATAAAATCAGTTAATATAGTATTCAGTAAAGGCTCAGTTTCAAAACCAGTACTTAAAGTCAAATCTCTTTTTTCTCCTACAAAATAGAAGTATCCAGGAGAAACAGTGCAAACATTTATAGAATTGTATAGAAAAAAAAAATCTGTATAAATAGCACTAAATGCTAGGGAGGTATGTCTGTGCAAACTGCCACCACTGTCCAATTTCTCTCCAGTTTCTAGTAATGAATAGTTTCCTTCTTCCAACAGGTGATTTAGGGAAGCCCCTAATATTTTCTTAACAATACTGAATGGCCTTAACTTTTAATTTAACTCGTTGTCAATAGATAACTTTGTATATTATTATACGTGGGGCTAGCAAATGAACAATGAAGTTTTATGACTAGGTCATGGTGACCTGGGTGTGGATTTCAGATATATGTTTTGGTTAGTTGATTATACAAAAATATGCTTATGTGTTTAGAAGCTTACTCAGACCCGATACTCCTGGCCCTGTGTGTTTCTTGGATTTTGAGTATAAGTGATAATATAAACAGCTATATACATGGATCTAAGTAGTGCATGTTTATTTCTGTTCATGCCACGTGTCTGGCTTAATACAAGCCACGTGTCTGATGTGATGGGACTTAAATACTTTGAGCCTAAAGTGCTGAATTTCCTGACTGAGATCTACTCATTTAAAAAATTAGATCTATTTTGGGCTGTGTTTGCAAATGTATTAAAGCTGTCAGGAGTTTTTATATTTGCACTAGAGAAAATGCTAATGATCACAGTGGTTTAAGCAGCAGCCAAGGATAAAAGTTGTAACTAAGAGGGATTACCATAACCTGGATTTGCAGAACAAGGATTCAAATGTGCAAAGGTTCATATTTTGGAAGGCAAGCCGTTTTGGTTGGTTGGTTATTAGTTTCTTTTAGGCAAAATGGGAATTGTAAAGAGTGTCATATCATGAAATAGCAAAATAGCCTAACACTGGAGATTTCTGAAACTTTGGTAGATGAGACTATGAGTAAAAAAGTCTCTCTTCGGACTCCAGCAGCTAGGTCTGGCTTTGGACTCCAGACCCCTAGGTCTGGCTCCTACCAGATGAGGTGTCTGAAGGTGAGATGGGTGTAGGAAGTCAGTTGTCTGTCATTTACTATTTCTCTCATTTGTGCCATTTCTTTTGCTTCCTCCCAGTGTTGCTAACAACCACAAGCAGAATTTGATGACAGTGGCAAACCTCGGCGTGGTGTTTGGACCCACCCTGCTGCGTCCTCAGGAAGAAACTGTAGCAGCCATAATGGATATCAAGTTTCAGAACATAGTCATTGAGATCCTAATAGAAAATCATGAAAAGGTAATATATTGTTTGTCATTGCAAGTGGAGAATGTACCTGGGGGGAGCTGAGTGAGAACTGGCCTACAGGGTTGACTCAGGTTTGCGTTGCTGGTGGCTCTTACCCTGTGGTGATGCTGACGAAGTTGCTGATGGCGGTGGTGATGGTGGTGGTGATAGTCATCTTGGGATGGCTGCAGTGACAACGGTGGCGGTTGTGGTGGTGGGAGCAGTGGGCAACATAATGAGCATTTCTTTTGTAATAGGAACTGTGCTAAGCACTTTATATATGTTGTCCTTTTAACCTCACAACTATCTGATGAAGGAGGTACTACTTGGAGCCTCATTTTGAAAATGCCTTTTAGACATTTTTTTACTTTTTTTTCTTTTCTATGAATTTTTGAGTTTTTAAATATTAGGGATAGTAAACAATTTTCATGTGCATTGCAAATATTTTTCCTAATATAGTTTCCTTATAATTTTATAAATGCTGTATTGTTTTACACTGTGTATGTGGGTGGGTGCATGCTTAGTTTTCTTCCTTTAGGGCACTGAAGTTTCTAGTCTGTCTTAAGAGGGTTGCCCTCCCTGCCTAATGATGTATGTCAACACAGCTGCCCTTAAAAACTGGGCTAAGGGGGCAGAAAGCAGCATGCACCCATCGGTCCCACCTCAGTTTCTGGTAGCAAATCCCTGTGAATCTCCTCAGCATCTGCAAGGCCCCTTAGGGCAGCATTTGACAGTCCAAGGTGCTGAGATATAATGAAATCCTAAATAAAACCTTTACCTAGAATGGTGAATTAATTGTGCTAGATTACCTGCCAAATGAATCTAGCATCTGACCACTAGCCACCTGCACTGACAACACAAGACCGTAAGGCATCACAGCTCTTGTCTGGGTTTGTAGAGGAACCTCCTCATTTGTTTCCTTGCTTCCACCATTGGCCTGTCCATTCTGAAGTCAGCCCCCAGAATGAGATGTTTTTAGTGTTAGATCACATCATGTCAATTGTCTGCTAAGAACTGTCCAGTGTCTTCACATTTCAGAGTGAAACTCAGAGCCCTTATAGGAGCCTGGAATGTCCTCCACGGTCTCTGCTCTCCCCTCTGCTACTGCCTCATGTCATCTCCTACAGCCGTCTCCTCCAGCTCCTGCCTACAGCCACTTTGACCGCCTCACGGTTCCTTGCCCATGGCACACACTCACACCTCAAGGCCTCTGCGACTGCTGTTTGTGGTGCCTGGAACACTCTTCCTCCTTTAAGCCTGAGTGAGGCCCACCCGTATCTCTCCATGTGAAACTGTGGACAGCCCCACCTCCAGCACTCCCCCTGCCCCTGAGGGTGCTTTCTCTGTCTCCACAGCACTTAGCACTTTCTAGTGTACTGTATATCATTTACTTGTTGATTACATCTGTTGCCTTTCTGACCTCTTCTAGAACATATGTAACATGAAAGCAGACAAATTTGGGCTATTTTGTTTCTGTAGTTCTTCAGTACGTGCTTAGTACATGCGTGTTGGGTGAATGATGGTAGCTAGCCTCCAGACTGGCTCCCGGTGACCCTCGTTTCCTGGTATTCAGCCTCTTGTGTGTTCTCTTCCAACTGTGAATAAGGAATCAACACTAATCCCAGTGTGATCAGTAGGAAGTGATAATGAGAAACTGTGACAGTAACAGGCTTGACTTTGGAGACCAATCCTGAGACTTGGTAGCGTTTGCTGTGGTGTGGATTTTCTCACTCTGGGGGAAGCAAGCCACATGTTGTGAGGATGGTCACATAGCCCAGTGGGGAGAAAGTGAGGCTGCCTGCCAACAATCAGACCAGCATGCCAGCCATGTGAGTCTGTTATTTTGGAAGTGACTTCTCCAGCCCTGGTCATACTTTCAGATGATGTGGCCCCAACCAACATCTTTAGTACAGCCTCATAAGAGACCACTGAGCTAAGTCTGTCCTGAATTCCTGACCCATTGAAAGTGGGAGAGATATTAAATATTTTAAGCCACTGAGTTGGGGGGAGGGGTAAGTTATTACACAGCATTAGTAACTACTAAAGAACCTCTGAATATAGACTTTCATGGAGTAATTGAGGTATCCTGCAAAATTGTGTAGACAACATAGCTTTTTTCTTACATGGTTAATAAAGAGATCTGAGGTCAGATAATTTACTTGAAGAAATTATCTTCTCTCTGTCTCAACCTTTGGACTTTGTCCAGCCACTTCCTTCATATATAGTAAGTCAGGTATAGATGATTATGTTCTGTATGATTAAAATGAAATTGTAAAAAGGAAATATAATTGAATATCATGTTTCTAAACAAGTTAATAGTATGATTTCTAAAAGCAAACCGCTTGGATGTAAATCTATTACCTCTTGTCAGCTGTGTGACCATGAACAGATTACTCAACCTCTCTATGCTCATAAAAATACTTTCAGTACAGTGTGACTTCTGTGACAAATAACCCTTCCAAAAGTGACTCAGGACAATAGTAGTCTCTGTCTTCCTCACATACCAGTTCACTGTGGGTATTCTGTTGGTTGGATCCTACACAGTGATTCAGCAATCCAGGTTCCTTCTCTCTTGTAGTTTTGCCTTCTGCTCTGCAGATCTCTGCAATCAGCCATTTGGTGAGGGAAATGAGAGGGCATGGAAGATTGGGTAAGATTATGTGGGCCAAACCTAGAAGGTGCTTTCCTTATTCTCTTCCACTTTCCATTGGCCAGAACTCAGTCATGTGGCTACCTCTAACTGCAAGGAAGACTGGGAAAGCCCCTAACCATGCAGAGCAAAGGGAAAGAAGTTTGATGACCAATCAGCCAGTGGGCCACATCCCTTTAGTTGGTTTGTTGTGAGAGTGAGATAAGGTGATTTATTAAAGGTCTTAGCCAAGAATCTAACAAGGAATGTCACTAACTGTAAACTATTCTTTTCAGCAGTCTGAGCAGATTTCTCTGAAGATAGAGCATAAATACATCTACGAGTATTGCATGTGACCCCTTGCTCAAAATAATACTTTTTAAACATAATATTTTCTCAAATAAATAACATTAAATATTGAGACAGAGCTCTAAGGAGTAAGTACTTTGGTTATGTTTCATGTCTGGGCTTATAGCAGGCAGCATCTAGTAGGTTTTGAACTGTAATAATTTTTGGTGTCTTTGGGCCTTCAAAGCCAGGAAACATTAAAAAGTAACATGATAGGAAAAAGATTGGATACTGCTAATAGCATTATTGAGACTTGTGTTAACAAGCGCCATCCCACTTGAGCACAAAATTCAGAAATAGAAATGAAATATGAAATGCAGGGTCAGGCCTGCAAGTATACGGGCAGGAACTGGTGAGAATACTCATCCGATTTTTTGGATCATAAATTATGTTCCTCTCTACTGTGTATCTGGTGAGGCATATATTAAAAGAGCGTTGCAGTGCTTTATTACATGTTATTTTTCATTAGTTTCTGCCAGAGAGTGGGATGAATCACAGTGAGATTTATGTTCCTGTGGAAGCTGGTGCAGGAGTGTCAGTGGAAACATTCTTGGGATGAAGACTACAGTGGAGTGTGTGTCTCCAGTCCTGAGGGAGCTCCCGTGCCACTTTGATAGAGGTTTTTAACCTGGGGTCTATGATGGGCCAAAGCTAGTGCAAGACCTGTGTTTGTACATGATTTGGGGGAGAAAGTCTTTAACATTCATCAGGCTTGCCTTTCTGATAAAAACAACTTAGACTAAGGCAGCTTGACTCCTTTTCAAATGTTGCTTCAGGTCTGGTCTGGTATAAAGTCAGCAGATGCTGTATTAGTCTCCTTTGGAAGCCTGTGATGTTCACCTCACAGAACTCATGCTCTGAGAGCCCTTAGCTTTAGAGACAATGCTTTGGATGAATTTACTGCCAAGGGAATTCAGTTTTATTCATCAACAGACCTTGTTTATGTCCTCAGATAAATATTGTTATCTTTCTTTAAAATTCACAATATGGAAATGTTCAGTTCAGTTCAGTTGCTCAGTCATGTCCGACTCTTTGCGACCCCATGGACTGCAGCCAGGCCTCCCTGTCCATCACCAACTCCCGGAGTTCACCCAGACTCACGTCCATCGAGTCAGTGATGCCATCCAGCCATCTCATCCTCTGTCGTCCCCTTCTCCTCCTGCCCCCAATCCCTCCCAGCATCAGTCTTTTCCAATGAGTCAACTCCTCGCATGAGGTGGCCAAAGTACTGGAGTTTCAGCTTCAGCATCATTCCTTCCATTAACAGTATTTAATGAGCATTCCTTTGGTGGTGGTGGTTTAGTCGCTAAGTCGTGTCAATCTCTTGCGACCCCACTGACTGTAGCCTGCCAGGCTCCTTTGTCTATGGGATTCTCTAGGCAAGACTACTGGAGTGGGT
The DNA here is from genome assembly GCF_000754665.1 of Bison bison bison. Taxonomy (NCBI): domain Eukaryota; kingdom Metazoa; phylum Chordata; class Mammalia; order Artiodactyla; family Bovidae; genus Bison; species Bison bison. The sequence goes on from NW_011494863.1 coordinate 4,082,200, forward strand.
TGCAGTTAAGGATCCTTCTCCAGGGGATCTTCCTGACCCAGGGATTGAACCCGGGTCTCCTGCATTGCAGGCAGATTCTCTACCAACTGAGCTATGAGGGAAGCCCTTAGGCTTGGCTATAATTTTCTAGAAACATAAACACACACACAAATCTCTTGAGTGACCACTTTTCTAACTTTGTTGTCAGAAGTTGCACAAAATCCTGAGACACCAGATGAAGAAGTGCTGTCTAACAGCATTATTTCAAGCTGTCCCCCAACAGGCATTTGATAGCATATGTCCTCTTGCTTGAAACAAGCCGCCATACAGGTCTTAAGTGTATGTCCCCCCAGTTAGTGGTATAATACCCTCTCCCATGTTGTTATGGGCATTTTATATAGGATGTGTAGTTTGTGCCTTGGAATAAAATTGAGAGGGGCCCAGGAATAAGTATTGGAAGACAGCACAGAGAGAGGGTATAGAAACCCAGGCATGTAGCCTCTTTGGAGCCACTTGGCAGGGGGAACCATAAGATGTGTCTTTCGGTTATCACTTTGTAACAGATCATCTGCAGACCTAGAGACATAAAATAGCAATAATTTTTTTGCTCACAACTCTGTGTACCAGAACTGTGGGGAGGGCTCACCTGTGTTCTGTATAATATCTGCTGGAGTGGTTTTAGTGCAGCTGGTAGATCCAAGATGGCCTTATTCCACATGTCTGGGACCTTGGTGCCACCTGTTGCTGGGACACCTTGGTCCTCCTCCACTTGTCCTCTTTCTCCACCTGCTCTCTCATCATTTAGTAGTCTAGGCCAAACTTTCAAAAGGACAAGCACCAGAAGCCACAAGGCCTCAGAAGTTCTAGGCCTAGAATAGAATAGACAAAGTGTCACTTCGACTGGATTCTGTTGGTCAAAGCAACAAGTCCAGCCAGACTGAAGGGGCAGGAAAGAGACCCCCCCCTCCACCATGGGAAGAGCAGTGTGCCCACAGATGTGGGAGGAGTTGTGGGCTGCTGTCTGCAGACCATCTCCCAGAATGCCTCAGTCCCCATCACTGGCAGGTTCGCATGTAGCGTCCTTTTCTTATTGGTGCTGCAACTCCTCAGCATGTATATGGAAAATGCTCTTCTGTTTCTCCTCAGTATTGCCGTTTTTACGTGGCCAGGGAGCATCCAACATTTGGTAATAGTGGCAGGTTCAGTCCTCACATACCCTTTGGGAGCCTCGGTATGGAGTACTGACTCATTAATGTCTAAAATGGAAAACAGCTTTGTCTTTAAAATTGACATTTAGAAGAGAGGGAGAATTTTCTCCTGACGAGAAAACTCAGTTTCTTTTTCCTTATTAAACACATGTTTTCATGCATAGGGCCTTGCCTCTCTACTGTCCCCGCCTTCGCCTCCCACTTTCTCGTTGTTTACTGAGGATTAACACTACACATTCAGACAAAGGGTTAAAAATTAAAATGAACTCCTGGACTCCTTTATGTTATCTCTGGCACATCTGCACAGCCTCAAGACAGCACCTATTTGTCTAGAAACATCCCCTGCTTAGCATCATTGTCTCATCTCGAGAACTTAACCTGTTTCTTGTTTGTGGGAGCCTTCATGATGTGTTTCTCACAGACATGGTTTGGTCAGATTAAGTTCACTAACTATATACCTTGTTGTGATGCTCCAGAAACTTTGTTGTTCACCTCCTGCACAGCCCTGAGTAGGGGAGCAATGTTTGGAACAATTTGTACCAAATAGATATCCCACAGTAAGTGAAGGCAGAGAGGAAAAAGCCAGAAGATACAAATTATGCATTGGTGTTCATGGTACTTGTTCTTTTTCCATGCTGGTAATACATACCGATTTATTTGCTCAGTTAAAGGTAATGGGTCTTTTTAATGTACATAGTCTAGCAGTAATAAGAATAGTGATATTAATAGCTAACTTTTACTTACAGCTTATTGTTCACAAGACATTGTGGTAAGCAGCCTTATATTTATCATATCATTTACTTTCCATAGCAGCATTATAAGGCCAATATTGTTAACTCTCTTTTATAAATTTTGAACCTGAAGTCCAGAGAGTTGAAGAAACAGCTTGTTATGAGAGGAACTAAGGTTGAATTTAGGACTCCTTTCACAATCCAAGCTACTAAAACCTATTCTTGTTAATCTCTAATGATGTCATTTATTGAACATCTACTGTTAACCAAAGATAAATGAGACAAGATCTTTTTTCCAATGGCTTTCTTGTTTTCTCAGGATATAACTTACCATAATACAGTTTGCTAAGTGACATTCAATAAAATGACTAAATTATATGGTACCACTGAGGAGAAATAATTTCATTCAGCTTGTACTGGCCTCTGACAGATAGGTAGAGGTTTTCTAGGCAGAGCAACAGTGGAGACAGTGGGAACAGCCTTCCAGAAGAACATTAATCAATTATCAACATTAATCAACTCGTATGTATTACAACAACACGGTTGTGGAAGAATCTTAGCTTGTATGTTAGCAAGTGGTCGGAGATGATGCCAGACAGTTGGATTGAGCCCCTCTGTCAGGGATCTTGAAAGCTATGGGAGAAAGGTTGACGTTTGCTCCAGAAAAATGGGACCTCTCAGGGATTCCAAGTAGAGGGGTAAAATGATTGTATCAGCACTTGAGAAAAACATCCCTGAAGCAGAACCAGATTGTACTTTGGTTGCTGATATCAAAATCACTCATTAGATAAATAACAAAACCATAGAGTTGATCATACTATTGTAAACTTGGGGCTATATATTTTTAAAGTCTTACTCAGAGACTGTAACCTTTAACCTATAGCCTTTACTTTATTATAGGCTAGGGTAGGATCCTAATGGCTTTTATTTGAGTTGTCTTGCCAGACTTCCCAAGTACTAGCTCATGGCATCATTTCCCATCAACAACTCCATACCCTGTACTCAGCATGGTTTATATGAAAGCAAAAGAACAGACTTGAGAGTCTGGCTCTTTTTGTGGTCAGATTTCAGAGTTGAAAGTTCAGAGGGCAAACACTTTGGCTGTTTCCATGCTTATTTGAGGTAATAATTATTTTAAGTTGAACAGCTCATACCTTGTCACCTTAAGACATCGATCAGGCCCATACTTGGGGTTATAGTGGAAGTTACCAGTATTTATATGCATCTAGTTAAGATTTCAAAATACTGAATGCTGTCATTGTCCAAGATACCTGAAAGCCCAGAAATTCCGCAATTTCTTACAAAGTTTTTTCCATTTCTCTTTTTAAAGGTTACCTTGCCAGTGACTTTGAAAAATTTAAATGTCTAGAAAGAACAACCCTGTCAAGAAACAAACTGCCACCTTTTCAGAGCTTTGGTTAGACGTGAAATCTCAGGTTATGTGTATGTCTTCATCTTCCTGTTACTTTCTGACACATATTTAGTGGGATGGGACTGGCTTGTTCTTGGGCAGTCCATGGTGTTTCTTTTGGCCATACACTCAAAAAGGTTCCTGCACATGAAGCTGGACGTGGGTGTGCACAGGTGCCCAGGCACCTTGTGCTTTTATCAGTACTGCCCCTTTTAATGCCTATTGATGTTTTACAAAGTCAGTTACCGTGGTTCTTTTTCCAGTCCATCAATTGGCTTTGGAAGAGGTAGGAGAGTTGAGCTTTGAGTTGTTCATTCCCAGAAGTGCCCAAAGATCAGTGCCCCTTTTTCATACCTGTTAACTTTTAATCTTATGGTCAAGGGAAAGAGTAAGCAAATATGGATGGCCTCACTTAACACCTTTGTAAAAGCAGCAGGTCCTAAACCACCTTGCATTTCCATTAAAATGATAGTGTTTCTTTCAAGATTGTCTTGATTTGAGTTGATTTGGGCCACCAAATTGCCTTGATCTGCTTTTAACAAAATATTGGTGCCATTGAAATCTATTGCGTTCATTGTTGGGGTTTGTACACAAAATGCAGATCAATTAATAGAATACAATTGATTTGAATAGTTTCTGTCAACTCACCAGTGTTGGGCAATTGTATTTCATTTTCTTGGTATTTCAAGCAGCTGTTGATATGCAGAATGGATGATGATGATGATGATGATGATGATGAAGAATATCTGGACACTTTATTCCATGGAGATAACCCCTGTCACTATGGCCTGCTTGGGAAGCTAATCTTATGTCTCATGGCCATGGCTTTTTTCATTTGCTCATTGATTTTTTGTTATTGTTGTTGTTGTTACCTTTCCTTCCATTGGTCCCCGAGGACATTCTTTTTGCATGCATGCTTAGTCATGTCCGATTCTTTGTGACCCAGCGACCCAATGGTCTGTCACCTGCCAGGTTCCTCTGTCCATGGGATTTCCCAAGCAAGAATACTAAAGTGGGTGCCATTTCTTACTCTAGGGGACCTTCCTGACCCAGGGATCAAACCTGCATCTCCTGTGTCTTCTGCATTGGCAGGTGGATTCTTTACCACTGTGCCACCTTCTTTTTGGTTCTATCCAGTTAGGTCTAGAAATAAGCTGGAATTACTTCTATGCTGGGCCAGAATGGTTCTGTCACAGACCTTTTTTCTATTTGTTGTGTCTAATGCCATGTAAACTGTTCTTCCTTAGTTTCATAGGTTGTGGATCTGAACATGTGTATTCCCCCCACCACCCTACCAGTAAAGCCCCAGAAAAACCAAGCATATTTGAGCTGTGAAGCTTCTTTAATGGTTCCCAAGTAATGATGGAGCTTTGTTATGTTACACTCTATTCCTCTCTGTCAGCAAAGATAATAGGAAATAGAATCATTTTGGAGATAAGGAAAATCAGAGCCTCCCATGGGTTACCCAGGCCAGCTATATAAATGGCCAGTTACTAAATGAAATTGGTTCCTTTTGAGGGACTTTTAATAAAACTCCACAAACTACTTTCCAAATTGTTGTTCTCTGGGCCAAAATGCTGATATCAACAGGACATTGGACTTCCAACTGTCCTTAAAAAACCTCTCTGTGCCTGTAGCCTCTGAATTTGGCTTCTTAACTGTTATATTAAATGAGCCCTGCTAAGACTTGCCTGGCTTTCCAGAAGAAAGGCACTGGATTTATGGCTTGCCGTGCCCGGAGCAATCCTGCTCTACAGCCTGTTGTTAAAAGAGTGGGCAGTGTGTAAGCTGGTATGTGTAGGCCTAGTCCTCCACCTCCAAAGCAGACACTCTTCAGATTAATAAGCCCATAACTTGTTATTTTTTATTGCTTGAAACCCTGATGTACCGTGTCTCAGAAAAGTGCTTAGTCTCCTCTCTCTAGAAGCCTTTCTCTTCTGCCTTGTAATCCCAGGCCTCTGTCGTTGATTTATTGTCTCAACTACTTTTCAGTTACAGACCAGGAACTCTTCATCATTACCTAATTTTCCTCTCATAAAAATCACAGCACATAATAAAGAGTAGACCACACACATTATGGGGAGGCTTCTAATCCTTGTAAATTGCAGAAGCATGTAACAGGTGGAATCAGAAAAGGTACAAAAATGTATATGTGACGTGGCTAAGAATAAATCCCACAAGTATCAACGGTCTCCAGTGTTGAGATGGGCCCAAGGGAGGGTCGGGGGGTGGGCAGTGAAATTTGAATTTTGTAGACAAGTGGGAAAGAACAGCACATTCTAACATTGCTGTAAGCATTTGAGATTGATGTTTTGCAAAGAACAGTAATTAAATTTGCACTTAAAAATTA
>NW_011494863.1:4087978-4090291 GCF_000754665.1 Bison bison bison
ATTTTCCTTTTTATATTTTTTTATTGGATGCAATCATGGCTTTTGGGCACTGAGTGTCAAACTGTGTTAGGTGCTTCTGTCCTCACCTCAGTCCCAGGAGTTTTTATAGATGCAGCATCTGAAGGTCAGAGTTGTATAACTTGTCCAAAGTCACAGAGCTAGTGAGTGACTAAAACCAGATCCATCAGACTCCAGAACTATAATCTTTGCATTTTGTCTTTTGTCTCTCAAATTAATAACAGATATAAAGGCCACAGGTTATTAAGACCCAGACAGTCCAGCTAAGCTGTCTTAAGTCCTAGTCCAACTGTACTCATCCATATGACCTTGAACAAATCAGTTCGTCTCAATGAGTCTCACCTATAAGATGACAGTGCTTAACTTGACATCTGCTTCTGTTGTGTCCAACTCTTTGCGACCCCATGGACTGTAGCCTGCCAGGCTCCTCTGTCCATGGGATTTTCCAGGCAAGAATACTGGAGTAGTTTGCCATCCCCTCCTTCAGGGGATCTTCCCGACCCAGGGACTGAACCCACGTCTCCTGTGTCTCCTGCATTGGCAGCTGGGTTCTTTACCAGTAGCGCCACCTGGGAAGCCCCAAGGATAATGGTAAATCCTGAGAGAAATTGAAAATGCTAGTTGCTCAGTTGTGTCCAACTCTCTGCCACCCCACAGACTATAGCCCACCAGGCTCCTCCATCCATGAGATTCTCCAGGCAAGAATACTGAAGTGGGTAGCCATTCCCTTCTACAGGGTATCTTTCCTACCCAGGGATTGAACCCTGGTCTCCTGCATTGCAGGCAGATTTTTTACTGTCTGAGCCACCAGGGAAGCCCAAGTCCTGAGATAATCCATGTGAATAACAGCATGATAAACACTCAACAAACTTTGAATATTTTTATTGTCCTTTACACTAACTCTACCTCCTGCCCACTCTTTATCAGGTTCTGTGCTCAGCATTTAATATACATTAACTTTTCAGTATCTCTGCAGGATAGGTGTTAGACTCCCATTTATGGAAGGGAAACAGCTCAGAGGGGTTAAGGCTTTTGCCCAAGTTGAACCCAAGTCTGTATGGCTCCAATGCCTATTTGCATTCTCCCCGTAAAATGATGGTAAATTCCTTTCCTATATATTTATTTTTTTGGATGATGTTTAGGTTATTTTTTAAATTAATTTTTATTGGAGTCTAGTTGATTTACATTGTTGTTTCTTCTCAGTTATGCATATATCCACCCTTTTTTAGATTCTTTTCCCTTATAGCTCATTATAGAGTATTGAGTAACATTCCCTGTGCAATACAGTAGGTTCTTATTAGTTATCTATTTTCTGTATAGTAATATGCATATGCATATGTCAGTCTCAGTCTCTCCATTCATCCCTACCCCACATTCCCATTGGTAACCATAGTTTATATTATGTATCTGTGACTCTGTTTCTGTTTTGTAGATAAGTTCATTTGTATAATACCACTTCTTTAGATTCCACATATAAGTTGCATCTGTGACATGGCAATGATGCCACTGTCTGTGTTGGTGATGTTAGTCCTGCCCGCTGAGCAGCCAGACCAGGACTTAGCCCAGCTCTGTGTGAGTGCAGAGGCCAAGCCATCCCTGACCATTCTGCCACACAGCTGAAGGGGAAACAGTAGCCTGGTATTTACAGGTCTGCTCATTCCTCTTATAGGAATCTTGAAATTAGGGATACTTGGGAGAGTTATTTAGAATCATATTTTTATTTTATGGTCTTCTCCCTGTTAGCTTCCAGAAGGCTTAGAGCCTTCCTAATAACTTTTATTTCAAAGGCATTCCTAAGCCAGAATTCTTTTGTAAATTTGAACAGAATTAATGGGACACTTGGGGTATGGAATAAACCTTGCCCCCCCTCCCCGCTTTTGTGTTAATTTGGAAAGTCTCTGTGAGATGAGTAGATTGTTCAGCTACCTGGTAGAGCCCCATAAATCCATTGCTCAGAGATTACGTGAGCTCATACTTCCATTGTTCGGCAGAGATGCTGATTCTACTCATCAGAATGAAGGAAACTGCACAGGGTTCTTTTGAAGTCATCCCTTCCAAACAGATTAGGATTGGAATAACAGCAAAATTGTGAATCATTCGAATTCTCTTTAGAATTCCAGCTCACTTTTATTTATTTTTTTTCCTAATTTTATTTTATTTTTAAACTTTACATAATTGTATTAGTTTTGCCAAATATCAAAATGAATCCACCACAGGTATACATGTGTTCCCCATCCTGAACCCTCCTCCCTCCTCCCTCCCCATACCATCCCTCTGGGTCGTCCCAGTGCACTA
>NW_011494863.1:4090391-4096174 GCF_000754665.1 Bison bison bison
GGTCGTCCCAGTGCACTAGCCCCAAGCATCCAGTATCGTGCATCGAACCTGGACTGGCAACTCGTTTCTTACATGATATTTTACATGTTTCAATGCCATTCTCCCAAATCTTCCCACCCTCTCCCTCTCCCACAGAGTCCATAAGACTGTTCTATACATCAGGGTCTCTTTTGCTGTCTCGTAGCACACAGGCATCTCTTGGCCTGGCTGAGAAGTTGGCTCAACAGTGAGCAGCCTTTAAACAACTTGTATGTATTTGAGTTTCAGAGTTAAAGGAACAACAGTAGTTTGGGGAATGATTACCCAGACTCCATAGTGAAAGTTTGTATCTTCTGTTCTGAATTGGTCAGATTTGCAGAAGTGCCCTCGTGCCTTGGAAAAATACATGTGTAATAATAATGATGATAGTCCTGTGTCTGGCGCTCCACATTTCATAGCAGGCCCACTTGCACATGTGTCCATTAGATCCTGAAAATAGCCCTGTCTAAGTTCTTCAAAAGCCTGGGCCTGGCTTGCACTGAGGCCCAGAGAGCTAGACTTCAGGACTATAGCTCTGGCCCATGGAGAAAATCTCCGTCTTCTAGAACTGATTCTAGTGCGCTCCAGTAGCTTTCCTTTTAGAGAGAATAGCCAATAAGCAGAATGTAATTCCCATGTCTCCTATTTATCAGTGTATAAACACGGTTTTGGAGGCAGTTTTCCACTCCTCTGTTTAAATCCGTAGTTCTTCCTTATGACTCACTTTTCTTTGTTTCTCTAGCATCTAGTAGTTTTTAGGAAAGAGGAAATGCTCACTTTTCTGGTGACAGTTGAAATGGAAATGCTGCATATGCATTATCGTTTTTCTTATTGTGGTTGTGCGAGGATCCCATTCTCAGTAGCTCACTCGGAAAAGAAAGACAAAATTTGGAAGCCAGACATAGGAGGTGGGGGCCTATCACTTAGTTTGAATTCACTTTCAGATATTTTTTGCTTGGAATTGCGGAACATACTGTACTTAAGGCCAGAGGCAGAAGGGTGTTAAGAGACATCATCATTTGTTGAAATCTGTATTGTGGGTTTGGGCACCAGCTTTGGTAGTGTAGGTTGGCTGGAGAAGATGAGCTGAATGCTGAGAACTGCTGTGGAGATGGGGAGGGGAGTTGTTGGAAACTGCAGGTCTAGGGTTCCATCCAAGCCCCTCTCCTGCTGGGCCATGTGGTTCAGGAAATCTCTCCTTGTGGAATGGTCATCCTGCTTGGCTACACCGAGTTGACCTAGCACAGTGACTGGCAGATGCAAACACTGATATATAAGAGCAAGTGCCAGTGTTATTGGTGCACAGGGTATCACCTAGAAGCAGCCCTGGCTGGAATTGGTGGGGCGCAGAACGAAGTGGGAGAGAGCTTCTTAGGTCTGTGCTTAGGTCTTAGCACTGTGGTCCTTGAGCTCAGCAACAACCATAGTTTCTCTTTTCTTTCCTCGAAGATCCTCAGAAGGAGCCTGGTGACATGTGTAGCATAGGTACTTATTTTGGGGGTTCAAGCTCCCCTGGAAGCTAGGGGGTTTTTGTTGTTTTTGCTTTAAGTTTCCTTCTTTCCTTACATCCTTACCCCAGATGAACTCAGCTATGTAGTGATTCATTTTATTTTGTGGAAAATTCAGTCCCTTGGGGGAAAATATGGTAATACTGTTTTCAGACAGCTGTGTTTGGAAGGGAGACTGACTGAACCAGCTGGCTGGCATCATTGGAACCCAAAGACCTGCCAACTCATGGAGAGCAGCTGTTTTGGCTGAAATTCTTATCATTCTTATGACTTAGCTTCCTATATCTCAGCTTCTGACTTCTGCTTTTTAATGCATGCACAAAAGAAAGAAAACCGTGGGAAAGATTCTCATGTGTCTAGAGCCACCCATAGGCGAGGGGCATGGGGGTGCCACCACTTTCCTCTCATCACTTGTGATTATTGGGAAACAGAAGATCCAGAAGACTCCAGAGTATGAGATGATAATGAATGGGTCAATAAATGTTGATATCTTAATACAGTGGGTATATTATGCAGCCAAGAAGAATAAGGTTTGAAGATTTTTTTAATGAAGGGGGAAATGTTATAATACAATGTTAGAAGAAACATATAGGATACAAACTGTAAAAAGAATAGGATTCCAATTGTGGAGAAGTGTATTTTAACATTAAGTGAGATAACACATACAAAGCACTTGAGGTGGTACCTGACGTGGTCGATCCTCAGTTAATCACAGCTACTAGATGCAGACTGTCTAAACCACAGGAAGCATGTTGGCCTCAAGCACTGCTGTACCCAGAGTGCTGGTAGAAAGAAGATGCTCAAAAGATCTTTCCAGGCTGAATGAATTAGTGTTGTTGTTATTATATGCACTTAAAAAGAAACCTAGAAAATCTAGGGACACAGGTTTTCTATGTTATCATCTGTAATTATATTTGTAATTGTGGCAGTTTAACCTCTCTGCCTCAGTCCTTCATTATAAATGATGAGAACAGTACCTGACGCTCAGGGTCACTCAGAACTGAGTGAGCTACGTGGAAAACACATGCAGCGACTGGTCCTTAGGGAGCCAACGTTGCAGGGTGGTGACTGTAATCATGGTGAGCACCATGTAAGTGGTAGCTGTTATAATAATTCTGTCATACTTGGATCTGTAGGAAAAAAGACAAGCATTGTCATGAATTTTATCTGTCATTTTCTTCTCACCTTTTTTTTTTTAAACCGTGGACCTGTTTTGTTTTGTTTTGCAACGAAAGCTTAAAACAAAAAAGCTCATGTGAAAATAAAATTCAAATGCTAACAGTGGTTATCTCTAGATAGTGGAATTGGGAGAGTTTTTCTGTTTTCTTCTTGAAGCTTTTCTACATTTTCCAAACAGTTTGTAGTATGTATGTTACTTCTGTCATCAAGAGTTGGGGAAAACAGCCTTTTTTTTTTTCAGCTCAAAGATAACACAAAGCTGCTGAAGTATAAAAGATGGTCCAGCTAGAGATGATTGAGGATGAGAAAATGATGCCCTGTTCTGGGCTTCTTTGGTGTCATTTAAATGCATGTTTCACATCTTCAGAAAATTGTGAAGCAGTTGTTAAGAACTGGGAAATAGACCCATGGACAGTGAAGAACAGGAAAGTGATTTTGATTAATCAGTTCTAGATAAAGGTGATCAAAAAAATTTTAAGTCCTTTTCACAGACAGTGGCTACTTTTGTTGTTTTTGGAGAGAACAACAGAAAGAAGATCCATGCAAATGATAACAGAGGGGGTGGGAAGTGGAAGTGGATGGTTCGTGACCCTTGGGGTGTACTTCCAAAGGAGACTGTTCCCTGCCAGCTCCTAGAGATGCTTACAACAGAGTCCTGAACAGATGCTGATGGTCTTTTTCTTTTTCTTGCTGATTCTTAGACCCCACTAGACTTTTTAATCATACAGGTCCGGACTTGTGCTTTCTTCTGGGTTCACATTAGTGTGTAACTTTTTTATGAAACTATTTTGCAGATATTTAACACCGTGCCAGACGCGCCCCTCACCAATGCCCAACTGCACCTGTCTCGGAAGAAGAGCAGCGACTCCAAACCCCCATCCTGCAGCGAGAGGCCCTTGACGCTCTTCCACACCGTGCAGTCGACAGAGAAACGTGAGTCACTGCATAGGGTGCCCTGGGGACACCTTGGCCGCATCCCTGCTGCCCAGAGAACTCACCTCTGCCTTTGTGTGTGAGCTGCTGCCTTTTGTGTCCTTGAGGACAGTGTATTGACCATCATGCCCTCCCAGGTTCTGTGGCTGAGTAACCTCGACAGGACAGGAAGCAGGGGTGCTGAGGATGAAAGGCAAGGAGCCGCACTGTCCAGGATCCACTTTCCAGATCTCCTGTGGGCAGATAGCTGAGCCTCTTTTCCTCCAGTCACACAGTCAAAGCTTAGCTCAGGCGCTGCTTCTTCAGCCCCTCTTTTGTTATTGGCTCCGCTAGAACCAGTTTTCCTTCCTTTTCTCAGGTTGTAATTCTATGCTTATTAGCACGAGTCACGCGTACTACTGGAATGGGGCTTTCTCTGTTGGGGGACCTTGTTTGGCTTGCTTTTACTTCCCCTCCACTTCTCCCAGGCCTGGCACACAGTAGATACTTACTAAGCATGTGGAATTAATTAATAGATTAATAAGAGAGCACTACCCTCCTTTCTCCAAATAGCAGAGGGTTCTCACCATGACTGTATCAAATCTTGTTTCCAATTATGGATTTCTGTGTACTTTGTAGCAATCGGGTTACTGGGCTCTCAGATCTCCAGTGTGGCTTCTCTTCAGTTCCTGTAATGAGGGAGTTCAGTGGTGGACGAGGGGGGTTGAAGGCCCCAGCACTGCCCACAGGCAGGCAGACCTGGGCTCCTGTACCAGTGACAGTGTTTGGGCAAGCCTCCTACTTTCTCTCAGCTTCAGTTTACTTGTGTGTACAGTAGGGTTAATAGGACCTAACTCAGAGTAAAGTGATGGGGATTCAGCAAACTTATGCCGTTAAGCAGCTAGCACAGGACGTGGCAAGGATGACCGGCTGAAAGCTGCTGCCATCATCATTAGTTCCTGTTTAATCACATGCAGGAACCAAGGAGGATAAAACCGTGACCTTGTCTGTAAGGAGCTCAGGACTGAGTAACAGAAGTAGACAGGTGAATAGCTGACAGTAAGTCGGCAGATGGCTGCTCTCACAGAGACATGTGTCTTTGGGGAGGCAGGAGAACGTGATGGTTGACAGTGCCTGTGGGCACAGCGGCCTGGGTGAGAGCCTGCTCGACGCTCCCTGGCTGTGCCACGTGGGCCCGCTCTCTGCTACTGCAGGGCCTCAGACTCCTCTTCTGCAAGACAGGGATAATGGTTTTCTACCTCACAGGTTTGTTGTGAGGATTAAAGCACTTCAGATGGTGCTCCGTAAATGCTGGGGGTGTAAAAGTGCTATGATTATTATATAATTATTATATATTTTTATTTAATATATTAATATGTAGTCTGTATGCTTTTTATATATTTATACAAATATGATATGTCTGTTATGTATTATGTGATAATAACAATATTCTCTATGAGTTACAATAAAATCACAAATCAGAAAAAATTGATCCTCTTGGCTTTGAGGAGGGAAGGCATTCCATATCTGGATTGGCATCTTTCTGTTTGTTACCGAAAATGTTTTCTATCCCTTTGCCTTCCTATCATTATTCCTGAGAACAAATCTTCCCCACCTTGGAGGATCACTACTTTTAAAGAGATTGCTGTATCCCATAATGTGGCCACACCTTGGTGCATCCACTTGGGTTGTTTCAGATACCTTGTTTTTATGAATAAAGCCACTATATCGTCCTTGTAGCTGAATCTGTTCATATTTATGATTATTTCCTTAAGATAAATTCCTAGAAGAATCCCTGGGTCAGCAGATAGGTACAGTTTCAGGGCTTTGACCCCGTACTGCAATTGGCTTCCCTTCAGACAGTAGCCTGTGTTCCCCTTAAGTATCTGGCTAGGGTTGTTCTCACTGTGGTCTGTCCCAGAGAATACTTGCAACAGGCCTGGCCTCACCCTCATCTGCCACGAACACAGCATCTGGCTGTGGGGTGAGAAGCTTCTCATGTTTCCAGGACAGCCACGGTCACCTAAGGTTTTGTGCTAAGCAGTGTACGTTTGCGGCTCAGGACAGATCAGATGATATTAGTAAATTCCTCTAAGCTTGAAAAAGTGCCAGGTTGATGCTTAGATGGAAACAGAGGCAGCTATGGATTAAAGCATATTCTAGAGC
>NW_011494863.1:4096274-4103939 GCF_000754665.1 Bison bison bison
ATTCTAGAGCATGTAAGAAAGAAGGTGGCGATTAGGAGAAAATCAATTAGATCTCTTCTCAAGATTAATTCTGTCACACGAGGCGGCGAGTGAAAGTTAAGGATGTGTGAAGGCAGACGTGCCTAAGCTGCAGATCAAGCTGTCCTTGTCTGAACACAGTGGACAGGAGGCTGTGAGATGGGAAGACAGTGAAGCAGCAGATCTAACCTGAGAGCAGGAGGAAACCCTCCCTGGAAACAGGCTGAATGCTCGTGTGTGAGGATACTTGTGGGATGCTCAGCTTTCCTCCTTTCCTTGGGAGAAACATTGTTGTTGAAAAGTATATAAGGGTGTATGTATAATATACTTTTTAGAGTTTGTTTTGGAACCCCCAGCTCCCCAGGAAATTAGAACAGTACTCAGGCTGGCCTGGAAAGCACCGTAGGAGAAGTGGGTGAGGAAGCCTGGCCAGGAGCTGAAGGTTCTGCCAGCACTCACTCCTCCTAGGTTGCAGTGCAGCCGCTCACCACTGTCACATGATCAGGTGGCAGGGCACTATTGCCACACACAAAACCCTCCCCTTTGTCTGATCTATGGACAAAGATGGAAGACTTTATCAAAGCACATCGCTGTTTACTCTTTGGGATCAAAGTACAGGTGAAGACTCTGCAGGTAATCTGTGAAAAAAAAATCTTATATTTCCATACAGTGATGTTTTTCAGTTTAAGGCCTCTATCCATGCCTAGCTCAGTACTTCCCAAACTTGCATCATTTACATAAGCCTTCATCTACTCTTTGGGCCACAACCATATAACTTTTCCACAGTTGTTTGTTTGATACATTTCTTTAAATCAGTTTTTAAGAACCTCACTTCTAAAAAAAAAAAGAACCTCATTTCTTTACATTGACTCATCCTATTCAGTAAAATTTCTAAAATACCAGTTTTGTTATCTTACCGAATTACTCTTTAATATACATGAAAACATTCAGTTCTGTTGCTCAGTCGTGTCCGACTCTTTGCGACCCCGTGGACTGCAGCACGCCAGGCCTCCCTGTCCATCACCAACTCCTGGAGTTTACTCAAAACTCATGTCCATTGAGTCATTGATGCCATCCAACCATCTCATCCTCTGTTGTTCCCTTCTCCTCCCACCTTCAATCTTTCCCAGCATCAGGGTCTTTTCCAATGAGTCAGTTCTTTACATCAGGTGGCCAAAGTATTGGAGTTTTCAGCTTCAACATTAGTCCTTCCAATGACTACTCAGGACTGATTTCCTTTAGAATGGACTGGTTGGATCTCCTTGCTGTCCCAGGGACTCTCAAGAGTCTTCTCCAAC
Organism: Bison bison bison; assembly: GCF_000754665.1. Taxonomy (NCBI): domain Eukaryota; kingdom Metazoa; phylum Chordata; class Mammalia; order Artiodactyla; family Bovidae; genus Bison; species Bison bison. Next base: position 4,097,591 of record NW_011494863.1, read on the forward strand.
ACCACAATTCAAAAGCATCCATTCTTCAGTGCTCAGCTTTCTTTATGGTCTAGCTCTCACATCCAAACATGACTACTGGAAAAACCATAGCATAGATGGACCTTTGTTGGCAAAGTAATGTCTCTGCTTTTTAATATGCTGTCTAGGTTGGTCATAACTTTTCTTCCAAGGAGCAAGCATCAACTCTCTCACTGTTTCCATTGTTTGCCCATCTATTTGCCATGAAATGATGGGACTGGATGTCATGATCTTAGTTTTCTGAATGTTGAGTTTTAAGGCACCTTTTTCACTTTCCTCTTTCACTTTCATCAAGAGGCTCTTTAGTTCTTCTTCGCTTTCTGCCATAAAGGTGGTGTCATCGGCATATCTGAGGTTATTGATAATTCTCCCCACAATCTTGATTCCAGCTTGTGCTTCATCTAGCCCAGAATTTCTCATGATGTATTCTGCATATAAGTTAAATAAGCAGGTTGACAATATACAGCCTTGGCATACTCCTTTCCCTATTTGGAACCAGTCTGTTAAATACATGGATTTTTAAATATTGAAACATAAGTAACTGTTAAGCTAAAGAATGTTCATCCACATCAAACCTTAGAATTGTCATATGTCCCAACTTTGGAACATGTACCACAGTTTGGAGTCCACAGATCTTGCTCTAAATTTTTGATTGAGATCCTTCCTCTTAACATACACAAACTCAAGATTCTTCTGTCCAGTCGACTGGAATCAGGTTCAGATGTTGCCTGTTGGTTTTTATATCATTGTGGACACTCACCAATCATCTGTCAGTTTCATGTTGAAAACCTTGGGTGCATTGTGACACCTCTCCAGGTTTGACGTGACCTTACCTTTCTTCAGATTCTTGTTACAGGGATGACGTCTGTGGGGACACACACACCCCCGCCACGGTACCTCCATGTGCCTCCCTTGTGCCTTCAGACGTCGTAAGTTATTGCCAGAGCTTCATTTCTCTATGTCTGTGCGCCTGCTCTTGTTTATGTTTTTTTCTCAATCTCATTGGCACACTTGCAGTTTAATATTTCCTATGGTTGTGAGTCAGCCTTCTCTTCAGCCCCCAGTTGACAAGCTTGGTGAGCCCAAAATTCACAGAGTAGGTGCTTTCCATTGGCACATGTTTTCCCCTCACCTCACTGCAGTGTCCCCAGCCTGTGCAGAAGTTGGAGCCCGTTTTTTTCCTCTTAGATGTGAATCTGTGCCAACACTCTGGTCTCAGATTGTCATGAAAGTATCTGACCTGTTGATGTTCACAGATACGTGTCTTATTTTCCAAAAGGAGTGTTTCCTTCCATGAGGGTAGACCAGTTGTGTGTCTGGGCACCTCTGTTAAGACTCCTCTGCTTTAATCTGAGAGTAGTTACTGGAGTCTTCTCCAGGTGGCTTTTTCCTTTTCCCAGTGTTACTTCATCTCATCCTTATAATTGCTCATCACCCCATGAGGTAGGTTCTCATCATCCACATTTTACAAACAAGTAAACTGGGGCTCTAGGGCATTGGCAGAGGAGGAATCTGGACCCAGGCCACGTCCCTTCCCCCTACCATGTTGTCTCCAGAAGGGTGCCTCTGTCACTTCTTGAGCCACAAAAGTGAAAACCTTTCTAAACTGAGTTAAAGAAGCAAGAAAAACTATCTGTCCAGTGCCCAGCGTTGCCACAGAGGCAGCTGGACCATTTGGAATGGGTTCCTCACTACGCGCGGTGGCAGGCAGCAGCCACACCACGGCCACTCCCCTCCCTCACCCCCATCTCAAGGCAACTCTGCAGTGAGCTGTGTGCATTCAGCAGTCGCTTAATATGCTGGGCTGAGGCAATCACTCTTGTTTGTGATCACCTCAGAGGAGATGAAAGGAGGTTTTTCATCTGTGCTGCCAGATGAATGGTAGCAAAGGAGATTACTGTTTAATCTCCAAGTTTCCATGCGGATACATCATACAGCAGAGGCTAGACTGGTGTGTCTAGGTGAAAGGTACTGACACACAAGCTGTACTTTTTTCACAACTGTAGAAGGCAGAGCCAGAGGATTAGAGGGAACCAAGCACACAGGTCTTATACTTTTTAAGATTTCTTCCAAGAGGTTGCAAGGTAACATTTATTATTTTGTCCCAGCTTTTTAGTACCTACAAAGACATGCCTCTTTTTATTGCGCTTCACTTTATTGTGCTTCAAAGATACTGCGTTTCCACAGATTAAAGGTTTATAGCAACCCCGTGGTGTCAGATAATGATTAGCATTTTTTAGCAATAAAGTTTTTTTTTTAATTAAGGTATGTACATTGTTGTTTAAGACATAGTGTTATTATATACTTAATAGACAACAATGTAGTATGAACATAACTTTTATATGCGCTGGGAAACCAAAATATTCATGTGACTTGCTTTGTTGCAATATTGGCTTTGTTGCAGTGGTCTGGAACCACAGCCACAGTGTCTCAGGTCCTCAAATACGTTTCTTGGAAGTGTGGTTCTTCAACTTGGGTATACATTAAGGTCATGTGAGGAGCTTGTTGAAAATACAGATGCCTGGTCTCCTCCCCAGTACATTTTGAATCAGGTAATGGCTGGAGCTCAGGCCTCTGTCATTTCAAAAGTGCCCTGGTGATGCTAATGCCAGCAAGGATTAGAGAAGCACTGGCTTGAGGAGGGGAGGGATGGTCCAGATTGCCTGTCTTCTGTCATTAGCAGAGTATCTCTAGATTTTCTTTCAGGGTTTGGGGCGGCCTGGTGGTGGTTGAAAGCTGGGGTTCTGCAGTTGCCACACTTTTCTTCAATGCCATCTCTACCTGCTACCAGCTCTGCAACCTGGAGCTCATTACTTTTCATTTATGAACCTCCATTTGCTCATCGGTAAAATCGATCACTAATAATAACTTCCTTGGAGGGTAATTGCCATGATTAAGTGAGCCAGTGCATGTAACATACTTGACAGCAAGCCTCGTACATAGTAAGCACCTAATAAATGTTAGCTCCGATTATGATGATTACCGTCAGGCGTCCTACTTTATGTTTGACTAAGAAAATATCCCCTCTCTGGAGCCTGCAGATTCCGAAGGAGAGGCCCATACGTGAGAGTAATGCAGGGTCGCCCTGACCCAGAGAGAGCCCGTTCAATGCTAGAGTGCCAGTGCATCAGCAGCCAAGGTTGTGCAGCCTTGGTGGGTCTGGGAATGGATTCTTGGGCTTTGTTTTACACCGATCTTATTAAATAGCTGCTGAGATTATAGCTTTGATTAATTCTCTTAGTTCAGTTAATTCACCCTGGACCCTTTCCAAGACAGGCCAGGGAGAGGTTGAGAATTCAGCTCATGTACTTCACACATGTGTCTCCCTTGCTGAAAAATAACTGGGACTCTGTACCATTCAGAGGTTTATGTAATGCGTCTCTCAGAGCTGTTGAACCTGTGGCATGTGTCTTTTCTCAGGTAGCCTCTGCAGATCCTGGGCGTGCTAGACACACCTGTTTGTTTTGGCAGACAGTATGTTTATCCATAGGAATTCCTATTGTCACACAGACTGTAAGGTGTAATGTGGCTCTTGTCTTAATTGTGTGTGGTTACCATGTGTGACTGAGACCTGCATAGATGATGTGGCCCTTAGAAAGTGATGCTGTGGAAAGCAGGAAAAAATTAAAAATTAAAAAGAACATATTCCAGGCTGCTATCTCTGGCATTATCACTATATGAGCAAAAAAGGTATCACAGCATTAAGCATTATGTTATCCTACTTTGTTAAAAGAAAAAAAAATTTTTATATAAGTACCTATTTCTGTGTATAGAAAAACAACTGGACTTTTATGCACCAGAATATATCTGGAGTATTTGTATGCCGTTCTGTGCTTTTAAACTAGAGAGAAATACATATTAATTATGTATTAACTAATTTTTAAGTTATTAAAAACACTCTAATCATACATTTCATTTTACTCTCTCAGCCCATTTTGCAATGAGTTGTGGTATAAAAATAAGTAACTGTATCAGTTTCTTCTTTTCCCATAAGTAGTGGGGAAGAAGAAACTGTATTGTCAGCAATACATCAGAAAGTCTGTGTGTGGGCTTTCTCAGTTATCGGGGAACCATAGGTTGGAGGGAGTGTCCCTCCTCAAAAGTAAGTTATCAGGGAGGAAAGAAGGCTATGTTGTGAGTAGCAAAGTGTCTCTTTAACTCTGAACATTCAAGTCCCTGTTCAGCTGTTAATTAGAAGCGCATTCCTAAAATGTGGTTTTTGAAATGTTGTTTCAGGAGCAGGCTTCCCTGTTGTACCACGGCATCTCATTCCTGTGAATCTCTTCGATCTGGGACCAGCCACAATGACTTCCCCATTCTCTCATGAAACCCATTTTCACTGGCATTCCTTCCCTTTGCAAAGCAGAGGGTTATTATGGCACCATGGGGAGAGTATGTCAGCCAGTCTATAGGGGACCAGGATCGGTGGTGGTTTTGCTGAAGACAACTTGCCAGAAGTTGTGATCGCATGTCCTGTGTCTGTGGTCCAAGCAACATTGACATTTTTCACCTGTCACCTCCCTGTTTAATACAACATTGCCCCAACTATATTTTAAGATTATTTTTTCAAACATTGTCCAAATTGTTTTCATGTGCTCAAACATGGTGCCCAAACTGTTTCCTAAGATTATTTTTATCATAGGGACTGAGACTGGGTCAGCAAGCTTGTAATCAAACCAGCTCAGATTTTAGTGGGGCTTGGCATGCCACCCTTATCAGGAGCAAAAGCTACAGGGGAGAAAAATTGCTTCGGAAAGTCTTGATTCCAAGCTTTCTGTATACTTGGGTGTTTCCCAGAGATGGCAAACTCCAAAATTGCTGTGCACTCATCATTTTTTATTGCAAAATTCATTAAGCTGCCTTGCTATTATCATCCTATCTTGTCAAGATGATACATTACAGGCTTCATTGCAAAACTTTAACAAGTGGGAGAAAGTACACCTCTTGCTCCAACACAGCCCAGGAAAGCCTCTGGGCGTTTGCTTCTGCCTTAGTATTTTTGGTGTAACACCCTGGGTCTTTGCAGAACCTCCATCTGGTGACTCCCTTTTCTCCCTGTTTGATCATGTGCAGAGAAGTTCCCTCCTTTGGGCTCTGTGAGGCATTGTGAGCTGCTGTTACAGATCAGTTGTCTTCCCTCTTCTTTTTGACAGCTAGTCCAAGACCTCATGGAAAGCTAAAATACCAGCCTGTATGGTGACATACTGTTGTGCATGGTGGGAAAGCTCCCTTAAAGTGTTATTGGAGGTCTGTGTTTCCTGTTTATCCTTCAGCTCTGAGTATTCAGTGAGCCAGACGTGTTCAGGCCTGCCAAGCCAGGCGAATTTGGCTGGGTTCTGCATGTGCGTTCCTTGTCTCGCCTCTGGGTTCTGGGATCAGCAGAGACCCTGCCTCTTGTATGTGGTGCGCTTGTCATCAGAGAGAGCAGGAGTCACTTGATAAATATGGAAAGTGAAGGAGCTTAGCTCCCAAATTTCCATGGCAACCCCCAAAAGAAGTACAATATCACCAAAATTATTCTGTGGGTTTCTTTTTTTAGTTGCAGTGATTTGGTTGCATACTCATGTTTTTCCGCTCCTGATTTGTACAGAAAACAGAGACTCTGCCCACTGTAACCAGTACTTTGGTTTCAAGGACATCAGTGGTCCCTGCCTGAAGCACCTGAAAAATTAAGTCACACAAAACTGCCTGCTTGTGTGCTAGCAGAACACATCCTGGTAGTTAGGGTTGCCTTATTTATGTTTATTATTTATGTCATGACCGTTGTAGAGCCTTGATCTCTACTGTGCATGGCCTGGGCACCAGGAGTGTGTGAACGAACCTTGACCTCACTGGCCACTGTCATGGCTGCTTGATGTAGTCTGTGTGGACAGCCATGGCCTGCCCTTGAGTAGCGTACATTTTTAAGGCACAGATCCACATCTAGTTTGTCACTCCTCAGGGAGCACGTGTAAGTGAAAGCATCCAACACGTTACCTGCGCACATTTGCAGTTGTTTGAGCTTTTATTTTACCATTTCTTTGTCTCTGGGCTCTTCTTGCCTGTGAGTAATAAGAGAAGAGATTCTTGTTGACAAATAAGCAAGCGTTCTCCCTGCCTTCAACCAGGTCAGGAAAATTCCTGCGTTGTGGGGATTCTTTCTGTTTTGGTCATTTGATCTTGTTGATTTGACTCATAACTGGTTGCTGTTTTCCTTTTTTCAGCCCACTAGCCTGTAATTTTTTTTTTTCCAGCAATATAATTGCCATCAGTCCTTATACCTTCTGATGTAGATGCCAGAGCTCATTTGACTCATCAGTGACTCAAAAAAGTCCCCAAAGTCCAGCTTTGG
>NW_011494863.1:4104039-4105980 GCF_000754665.1 Bison bison bison
TTTTTTTTTTTTTTTTAATATTTTAGGCTGCTTGTTCTCATGTTTTTCTGTCAGAAGCAAGTGTCCATTTGCCTACTTGACAGAAGTCCTCCTGTTTTGAGGGACATTACTGAATCATTTGCTCTTTTTCTTCTTAATTCATTGAAGCTGCAAATTAGAATTTGTTGTGGTACAGTTTTCCTTAACCGCTAAACATTTGATTTGCTGTTGATTTTACTCCCCACTCAGTCTCTGCAATAATCACCTTCCTGCTCATCCTCAGAAAGGATTGTCAGCATTTCAGCTTAGACGTCTGTCCTCTTAGAAGCTCTCAGTCTTATTATGTGAGGTCTCCTGTCAAAGAAAATTGTAGTGTTCCTGTAGTCAGAGAGTGCCAGGTTTTTCAGGTCTCCATATCATGTGACCCATGGGCGATGTCAGTAAAGAGTCTGCCTCTTGGGATGCATATTTGTCTATCTTGGCTGCAAAACTGTGAAATATTATGATTAAGTTTTTGGTATTTTCTTCTTGGAAAAAGAATCCCTTTCCCTGATTTTTTGCTTTTGTTGTTTTATTGTAGGTCCACCACATGTGACAGGTCCTAGATACCTAAATATAAGTCAAAATATAATCTCAAAAATAATTTGTTGTTTTAAGAAAGAATTTATGTTCTCCAGTAAATGAATCCCTCCCCAAGCTCAGTTAGGGTAGAGCCACCTATTTTATTCTATTAACTGCTAGTCCGAGGAAGGTTGAGTCTTCGTTATCCATCCATACCCTCGTTCTCGTATGGGTTTATGGGAGTTTGGGATTAACACACAGTACTATACGTAAAATAGATCAACAAAGACTTACTGTATAGTACAGGGAGCTCTACTCAGTACTCTGTAATAACCTATATGGGAAAAGAATCTGAAAAAAAGAATAGATATATGTATAACTGAATCACTTTGTCATACACCTGAAACTAACAATGTTGTGAATCTATAAAAGCTATACCCCAAAATAAAATTTTTAAAAAATAAAAAAATTTTCAAAAACCAAAATTATCATTGTTCCACATGCTGTAGCCTTCCTCATTAGCTCATGGGAGAGACCCAGTCTATAATACTGTAGTGGGAGCTAGGTTCTTAAAACTTTTACCTAAATCCATTTTTTAGAAACAAATCTTTTTTATGAGCATTAGGATTCTGATAAAATATTTTATAAAGCAAAGCATCTTTCTGTGACTTTTTTCTGTTGTAATTTTAAAATGTTGTCTGTCCCGTGCCCAATCTTAGGTTGCTTGTAGTCTACTGAGAAAGGTAGACATACAAACCAGTCAGTACTCTAATGTTCATCTGCTTAAACTACCAGTGAATTAGTGTCAGTGTCTGCTGTCTGGGAGCTGGGTTCGGTACTCAGGAGGAGCTCAATAATATTTATTGAATAAGTGAAAATTTAAAAATGTTTCATTTCAAATACTCTGTTTTCTGATGAATAGTAAGACAGGAAAAAATGTCCTGATAATATTTTAGAAAAGCTAATATTCTTTTAGCAAGGCATTATTTTAATTCATAGAATTATACCCCTCTCATGGACAAGTTGGAGAAGGCAATGGCACCCCACTCCAGTACTCTTGCCTGGAAAATCCCATGGGCAGAGGAGCCTGGTAGGCTGTAGTCCATGGGGTCGAAAAGAGTCAGACACGACTGAGCAACTTCACTTTCACTTTTCATTTTCATGCATTGGAGAAGGAAATGACAACCCACTCCAGTGTTCTTGCCTGGAGAATCCCAGGGATGGGGGAGCCTGGTAGGCTGTAGTCCATGGGGTCGCAAAGAGTCAGACATGACTGAGCAACTTCACTTTCACTTTTCACTTTTATGCATTGGAGAAGGAAATGGCAACCCACTCCAGTGTTCTTGCCTGGAGAATCCCAGGGATGGGGGAGCCTGGTAGGCTGTAGTCCATGGGGTCACA
>NW_011494863.1:4106080-4106893 GCF_000754665.1 Bison bison bison
GGGACAGGGGAGCCTGGTGGGCTGCCATCTATGGGGTCGCACAGAGTTGGACACGACTGAAGCGACTTAGCAGCAGCAGTAGCAACTTCACTTTCACTTTTCATTTTCATGCATTGGAGAAGGAAATGACAACCCACTCCAGTGTTCTTGCCTGGAGAATCCCAGGGATGGGGGAGCCTGGTAGGCTGTAGTCCATGGGGTCGCAAAGAGTCAGACATGACTGAGCAACTTCACTTTCACTTTTCATTTTCATGCATTGGAGAAGGAAATGGCAACCCACTCCAGTGTTCTTGCCTGGAGAATCCCAGGGATGGGGGAGCCTGGTAGGCTGTAGTCCATGGGGTCACACAGAGTCAGACATGACTGAGCAACTTCACTTTCACTTTTCATTTTCATGCATTGGAGAAGGAAATGGCAACCCACTCCAGTGTTCTTGCCTGGAGAATCCCAGGGATGGGGGAGCCTGGTAGGCTGTAGTCCATGGGGTCACAAAGAGTCAGACATGACTGAGCAACTTCACTTTCACTTTTCATTTTCATGCATTGGAGAAGGAAATGACAACCCACTCCAGTGTTCTTGCCTGGAGAATCCCAGGGATGGGGGAGCCTGGTAGGCTGTAGTCCATGGGGTCACACAGAGTCAGACATGACTGAGCAACTTCACTTTCACTTTTCATTTTCAACATTGGAGAAGGAAATGGCAACCCACTCCAGTGTTCTTGCCTGGAGAATCCCAGGGACAGGGGAGCCTGGTGGGCTGCCATCTATGGGGTCGCACAGAGTTGGACACGACTGAAGCGACTTAGCAGCAGCA
>NW_011494863.1:4106993-4133216 GCF_000754665.1 Bison bison bison
ATGGGGGAGCCTGGTAGGCTGTAGTCCATGGGGTCACACAGAGTCAGACATGACTGAGCAACTTCACTTTCACTTTTCATTTTCATGCATTGGAAGGAAATGACAACCCACTCCAGTGTTCTTGCCTGGAGAATCCCAGGGATGGGGGAGCCTGGTAGGCTGTAGTCCATGGGGTCGCACAGAGTCAGACATGACTGAGCAACTTCACTTTCACTTTTCACTTTTATGCATTGGAGAAGGAAATGGCAACCCACTCCAGTGTTCTTGCCTGGAGAATCCCAGGGACAGGGGAGCCTGGTGGGCTGCCATCTATGGGGTCGCACAGAGTTGGACACGACTGAAGCGACTTAGCAGCAGCAGTAGCAGCATGGACAGGTAAATATAATCACAGAGAAATATGATCTATAGTTATTCTCTTCTATTTCCTATGAATTCAGATAATTATGTCCTACATACTTAGCCTCAAACCGGAGTTAATAAAACTCTTCATCTCTCCTCTCATGAAGCAGAACACACATCCTTTGAGCCCCAAAGAAGTGTCATCCTTACTCCCTGTGGAGTGGAGGTAGTCTTGGGCTCCTCATACTGTTTCAGGAGTCTTGATGTGAGGATTTTGTGCAAAGGAAAATTTTACTTACTTATGAACTGATTCATACTGATAAATGGCATATCCATTCTCTCAATGATCCCCTAATTATGTAATTTTGGAGTTGTTTTTCTTCCTGGTAGCAAGCTCCCATTTGCAGGCCCTATTAGTCCTCCCACATCTTGGCTCGATGTAACTCTTGATTTCTCTTTCTTTGTTGTTTCTCTTTGGAACTCAAGCTTTTGAAATATGAATTGTTCTAAACCTCAGGAATCAACTTAATAATCTATTTTTTTCAAAATCTAGTTAGAGTTCAAGGATATCCCATAAGCTTCATGGGTTTTTTGGACTCAGAATTCTGAAAGGCTTCAACATGGCCTTGAGAATTTGCTAAGATGCTAGGTATTATTGATGTGTATGTGTGTTTGTATCCTTATTATTGGTGTGACTAATGTGACTATTACTCTAACATCATTTCATACGCTTATTTTTATATACATGAGTAGTGCAAAGGAAGAGCATTTTTTATCATAACACCCCCCACACTCTGTTTTGCCTAAAGAGACCTGAGTTCAAATGTTAACCTCTGAACTACCATGTAAGTGAGCCTAGTCTTTCTTCTTAGGGATATGGAATACTTCTGGCTCATTTCAGAAAGATCCAGTGAGGATTAACCCAGATATGATATTTCTTGATACATGAATTGATTGCCCAAAACATCAGTTCATTCCAATATGGTGTATCTGTAAGGAATGTGGAACAAGAAAGACATTCCATGTCTCTGATGTTTTGCTCCTACAGGAGTGCCCATGGCATTTGTCTAAATCATCCAAAAAGTTTTCTTCAGCACATAATTCCAAGTTTTTAAAGATGGGAAGAAACAGAAAGTTCTTTTCTTTGAGCAATGTTCTGAAGTTTACAAAACACATTCTTGCATATGATCCCACCTGATCCTCATGACAGCTCCCCAAGCTGTGCAAGGCATTTTCCGTGCTCCCCATGGTATAGCTGCATTAACCAAGAGAGAGAGAGAGCCAAGGAATATTGCCTGACTCTACATACCCAATCAGGAGTATGGTCTTGAAGGGAACTCAGGGTTTCTCCCCTCTGACTTGGTAATATTCTCCAAGCACTAATATGACTGCTTGGAACACCGACTCCGATTTGTATATGTAGACTACTCTGTAGTCCTTACAGATCTATTAGTCAAAAAACTAACTGGAAGCTCAGCATCAAATACTTGGAGCTAGAGGCAACCCAGAAGGGTCTGGCTGGGGAGTGATCAGGGGGTTAGACTGCAGAGCCATAAGGAAGTGGATGGCTAAAGAGTAAATATTTTATAGTGTGGTACCGTAGGGTCAGAGGTAGGACATGGCTTAGGCAAGTAAGGCAGTGTTAGGGGCAGGAGTTTTAGAATAAAGGGTGAATGTTATGGAAGCCAAAAGGATATGATTCACTGCAAAGGGGCTTTGAAGGTTCTCTCTGTTCTGACCATCTGCCAGTCCAAAGAAGACACAACTTATGGTGTGGTGGTTGAGCCACTCTCAGGAAAAGGTTTGTCATGTGAAAGAGAAGATATGTCCTGTCAAGCAGAGGAATGAGTTTTGCTGTAAAGTTTCACATCAACTGTTACTCTCAGGTGCTTCCTTTCCCACTTGTAATTCATATTAAAAAAAATTCATTTATTTATTTTTGGCTGTGCTGGGGCTTTGTCTAGGTCTTCGTTGCTGTTCATGGGCTTTCTCTCGCTGCAGCGATCCAGGGCTGCTCTCTAGCTGTGGTGTGCAGGCTTCTCATTGTGGTGGCTTCTCTTGTTGCAAAACACGGGCTCTAGGCACACTGGCTTCAGTGGTCGCGGCGTGTGGGCTCAGTAGTTGCAGCTCTCAGGCTTTAGAGCACAGGCTCAGTAGTTGTGGCACACAGGCCCAGCTGTCCCCTGGCATGTAGAATTGTCCTAGACTAGGGATCAAACCCATGTCCCCTACATTGGCAGGCAGTTTCCCAACCACAAAATTCACGGGGAAGTCCTCCCACTTGTGATTCTTATTTGTCCTGTAATTCTTCCCTATGTCCTTTTCCTAGTTTCATCAGCACCAGGGAGCTGCATGTAATCTCATTATTTATAAACTTTTGGATAGGTAGGAACAGACTATCCCAATAGAATCGAATGGAATAATATTAATATGGGGTTTGTGGGTTTTTGTTCCCCCAGAGGAACAAAGAAACAGCCTCATCAACTCCAGTTTGGAATCTGTCGTCTCTTCAAATGCGAACAGCATCCTCAATTCCAGCAGCAGCTTACAGCCCAACATGAACTCCAGTGACCCAGACCTGGATGTGCTCAAACCCACCCGGCCCAACTCACTGTAAGTATGATGTCCGGCTGCCGGCCACAGGGGGCCCTTGTCAGCCATTCTACCCAGAATGTGCTCTCTGGCCCCGTCTGACTTTGAGTATTGTCCCGTGAACCTAATGTAAACCTTCTCCCTCAACTTGGAAGCTTGGCTAAGTTTATTTCACATGTTTTAAGCATCATCATCTCAAAGGGGAATCACGATTCTTAACATACTGCTTCTTGGCCTTGGTGATGTTTGATCTACCATCCTGCTGAGATGGCTTTGGTGATGGCTCCTTGCCTGTGCTGGCTGCTGGGGCATGAAAAACTTTCTTTTGGTTTTACAGACATCCGGGCACTGTAGTAGCTCGGTAGATCAGTAGCTACATTTGTCTCACTCATTTGTGTTGTCACAGTTTCCCTTCTCCCCAACTTTGTTGAGTATGTTCAGTGCTATCTGTCTCCACTGCCAGAGAGAATAGCTCCAGGAGCCCTTTGAGTCACTAGCTCCTCAAACCTTAGCATGACCATGATCACAGAGCAGATGCTCTGTTGCTTCATTCTTTGGTGTTGAGCACCCACAGCTGAGACTGTTTTGAGACTGGTTGTCCAATCCTCCACGGAAACTAGACCTATTCTGCTTGGGCCAGAAAGTTCTCTTTTGTGGTTGCATCCCACATTACTTAGCTTGCTTCTTCAGACCACCCCATAAATCTTGTGCACTAGAGCCTTTGCAGAAAAAATGTGAGGCCATAACCAGAAAAACTGGACCCTCTGGCCACAGTTGTGTGAAACTCAGGAAGAGCAGGGTTGACTTTGCCTTTCTCTGGTGAAAATAGTTTGAGGTTCAGCCACAAATTGCCTTCAGGGCAGTCGTTTCTCTTGGTGAGACACCAGCATGTCAGAACCTTTTCCTACCCTTCTCCTCGCTGTGGTTGCATGATTGCACCCTGCCATTCTATCTCGCTAACATATTTACAGCCCCCAAAAATGGGTCTAATATTTTTTTTCCTTAGAAGAGACTAAGGGGTACTAAGGGTTGGAATGAAAAATGACTCTAAAATGGTTAAGAGGTGTTTAGAAAATGCAGCCACAGTGTAAGATGAAACTGTACATTGAGAAAATCAGGTCTCTTTTTAATTGTTGACAGCTTTAAATCCTACCTTGATATTCAAGAAGTGCATTACTTACCTATTATGAGGTAGATGATGTGTTTGTATACCAGGAAGTATCCTCAAATGTTCAAAATAATGTAACTTGTTCAGCTTGTGGGCAGTGAGTCCCTTCTGGTTCTCCACGGCCAATGCAGCCTCTCTCCCTTGTTTGATGGCTCCCTCAGGGACTCCCACGGCTGCTTTCCTAGACTTTAAGGAGATTCTGGTTCCTTTTCTTCCATTTTGTTTAAGCCTCTGTACCCTGCAGTTGCTGAGGTTATTTGTTGCTCAGCATGAGCATGGTTGCTCAACACTCCCTGATTTTCACCAGCAGCACCAACTAGTGGTCTTTAAGCTCTGTTTTCAGCAGCTGGTGTCTGGGAGCCCCTAAGGCTTTGTTGAGTATAGTGTGTCCAGAGAGTTACGTGGAAATGAGGGGTTATGTCTTTTAAACAGGTCATGGATGAGGAGGCTTATGATTTTTTATTTTTTGGTGTCTAGATGTGATTTTTTTTTGAGAACCCAATTATTTGTCATATGCTATGAAATGTACAAAAGTCATACTTTAAGTAAACTAGATTTGTTTTATGTAAAACACTGGCTGTCACTTTACCTGCTTCATGCCATCCACGGGACACATGCCTACCTGCTATAGGTCTGGGGGCTTTCCCAGGGAAGGGAGTATGAGGCCAGGAACAGTCTCCTTGTTCAGTGGAGGATGGGAGGCTGGAATGTGGGTATGTTTCTTGCTGGGCTATTGTCTTCCATTTGAGGGCATAGCTAAGTGATGCCTGGGAATCCTGAGCTCCGGGAACACTGCTCTTAAGGTAGAAGCAGTGCTGACATGGAGTTTGCCTCAGCCCTGATGAGGGCCATGTCAGTGCCTCCACACTGCAACTGGTCCACCACCCATTTCTGAAACCCAGGGCCGGGAGAGCTTGTCACCCAGTTTGGGCCTGCCTGGTTTTTTATGCCTGGGATTGGCCTGGATGGACTGCACATGGACAGACTCGAGGTCACCCCGGCAAATGCAAGCCGCAGCATTTCCCTGAGGCTGTGAATTCTGAGAGGTCTGAAGCACCTTCTGCTGTGGTGCTTGGGTTCTGTCCCAACCAGTCCAGACCACTTGGGTCTCAGCCCTGGACCCTTTCATTCTTTCCATCCTTGCTCACTTTGAGATGCACCAAACTCCTTGAATGGGAAACAGTGATGCAGATGAGGACACAAGGCCAAGTCAAGGGGTGGGGGATTACCACTACATTGAGTATAAATTAGGCATAATCTCGGGAACCAGTCACCAGAAAACTGTCTTTTTTTATTTCATTCATTTGTTTTTCACTGTTTTCATAATGACTGGGATGATCCTTCTGACCACATAACAATCATAATGAAAGAAACACATTTGTGACTCGGCATCTTTGGTGCTTCAGAGGCCATATTTTGCTGTCTCATTGGTAAATCTTTCCTAATTCTCCTAGGGGATGAGTGCCCTCTTGTTTGTGTGGACATAATGCTAAAGCTGGCATCAGAATCAGAGATGCTACCATTTCAGCCTTGCTAGGGCAAGACTTCAGGGATCCTGTCTTTGGGAGGTCCTCAGCCATCTCTCCTAAAGGTCAAAGAGCACTTTAGCTTGTCTAAAATGGTCAGTGGAGATCACTGAGCAAATTTGTGCTTAGACCTCTGCTGAGCTTCCTGTGGTAAAGGAGAAGGAGAGAATTCCTGGGCCTCCCCAGAAGTTTATACTCTGGTTGAGGAGGAAAGACAGTGGTAAACAACAGTGCTAAATTGGACTTAGAACTCAGAAATATATAGAGAGTTCAGCAACTTTTAACTGGGTATTTAGGTACACAAGCCAGTCTAGAGTTGGGAAAGGTGGAGTAGATGAAATGCGAGGTGGGCACTAGGAAAGATGATACTAATGGATGGAAGAGCATTTCAGATAAGGGGATGAGGGAGGCAGAAGTGATCCAGGATGGAGGAAAACGTTCTACGGAAATGTGTATTGGAGGAAGGGGAACTTAGTTGTCACTCAGCATGACCACCAAAAAAAAAATTGAACCAACCTTTTAAGATCAGGTCACTTCACAACAAAATCCAGATTTCATGCTGGCTGGAACCACTAGACATATACACACACACAAATGAATTTAGCCATAGACCTTACAACTTTCACAAAAATTAACTACAATGGATCATAGACCTAAGTGTAAAATGCAAAACTGTAAAATTCTAGAACACAACATAGGAGAAAAACTAGGTGTCTTTGGGGTTGGCAGTGACTGTATAAATATTGCACCAAAAGCATAATCCATGAAAGAAAAAATTGGTAAGTTGGACTTCATTTAGGCTAAAAGCTTCTGCTCTGCAAAAGACATTATTAAGAAAATGAAAAGCCAAGCCACAGAGTAGGAGAAAACATTTGCAAAATGCATATCTGATAAAGGACCAGTATGCTCAATATTAAAGCAAGGATATATCATTCCACACCTGTTAGAACGGCTAGCTTCCAAATCACTGACATCAAATGCTGATGAGGATAAGGAGCAACAGAAGTCTCATGCATTGCTGGTGGGAATGCAAACTGAGAAAGCCACTTTAAAAGGCAAGCTGATAGCTTCTTATAAAACTAAACGTAGATTTATCACACAACACGATCAAGTGACCACACTCCTCGGTGTTTACTCAAATAAGTTGAAAACTTACATTCACAACAAAATCCTGCCCACAAATATAAATAGCAGCTTTATTCATAATTGCCAAGTTGGAAGCAACCAAGTCATTTTCAGCAGGTGAATGGATAACCAAACTATGATACATCCAAACAATGGAATATTATTTGATGTTGAGAGGAAATAAGCTATCAAGTCATGAAAAGACATGGATGAACCATACACATCTAAAGCCACTCTGAAAAGACTATAGTATGGTATGATACCAACTACATGACATTTTGGAAAACAGAAAACTACAAAATCAGTAAAAAGATTAGAGGGCAGGAGGGACACAGGGGTTTTTTAGGACAGTGATACTTGACTATACGATACTCCAAAAGTAGACATAAGACATTATACCTTTTCAGAACTCATAAAACTCAGAGAACAGAAAGAGTGTATCCTAATGTAAACTGTGGATAGTTAATAACAGTGGTAATAATAATGTATCAAAACTGGTTCATCAGTAGCTATAAATATACCACAGTAATGAAAGGTGTTAATAATAGAGGAAACTTAGGGAAAGGGGAGAGTTATATGAAAATTCTAAGTTATTTTGAGCAATTTTTTATAAGCTTAAAACTGCTCTAAAAAAATAGGCTATTAATAGATTTTTAAAAATCTAGATTTCCAGCTTCTTCTGAAAAGTTAAAAGATTTGGCCACTTTAAATCCATATGTTTTCTGGTAACAGGTGAAACTTTAGTCCCTAGCTTCTTATGGTCCCAGTCCTTTCTATCTCAGAGGCCTATGATAAATATGGCCCCAGAGTCTTTGCAGCTCCTCCCCTTAAGAGGTGGAGCTCTTGAACTTAGGCTGGCCTTTACCCTCTGACTTGATTTGACCATCATATGACTTCCACGCCAGGCCACAAGGCCCAGCAGCTTCCTGTCTCATCCTCTTGGAACCCGGTCACCATGTAAAAAAACCCAGTCCAGCCTCCTTGAGGATGAAGGACTATTGGAGAGAGAAGGCCTACTCTCCCAGCTAAGCCCAGAACCCGGGCCACCAGTCAGCCAATGCAGCCACAAGAGTGAGTCCAGGAAAGAGCAACAGAAATGCCGCCCAATTAACTCACAGATTCATGAGGAGTAATGCATTGTAGTTGTTTTAAGCTACTGAATTTAGGCCAGTTTTTTCAGCAAAGGTTAACTGACAGAAGTCAGAGTCATGAGCAACGGCCTTGGGATGGAGCTGGGCTGCCTAGGTCAGTAGGAGGGGATGGAAGGTTCTCACCCTGCCACAGTGGCATATGAAGATGAGCTTCCCATTTACAGAACTTATTTGAAAGAAAATAACTCATAAATGAGATTCTAAGAAGTTAAGAAACAAAACCAAACCCATAGCTGATGGCAGAGGCAAAAAGAAAGATAGTTCCATCACTGATATGGAAAGCAGGGAGACCTAGGCTTTAATCCTGGCACCAACATCAACTGGCCAATGCCTGTCCTTGGCCCCGAATGTGTCCCTAAACGCACCCATCCCCCTACTCCCAGTGGTGGACAGAGTTGGGTGAACTGTCCTAAGAACAGAGGTCATTCGCTGGGTGCTTACAAAGGACAGCAGAAATTCATCTCTTTCCTTCCTAGTGACCAAGAGAACTGGCCTCATGCCTCCGCTTTTTTGGACGATAGTGATTTTTAAAGAGGAAGTAAACAAATGCTGAGAAAGAAGTCAGGGGACGTCCCACTGGGGACTGAAGATACTGCAGTAATTCCCCCAAATTAAAACTGACCAAGGAAATGCTTTTTTTCAGACCACTGGGGTAGGGATAGAGAGAAGGACAGGGGATGATTCCAGTAATGGGACAACCTAACCTGAGAGTTCTCCCTGCCTAAGTGGTCCCCACCCATAAAAACTAACTCACTGCCCAGTAGCCCCATAAATAAAACTGATTTTTCTTGTCCTTTCCTTTTAACACACACACACACATGCATGTCCAAGTTATTTCTGGTGACCTAAAAGATGTGTGCATGCCAAATGCCTTCAATTTCTGCCAGAGTCAACCTCTCCAGTTTTAGTGGCCAGTGAGAGGCAAGAGAACAGTGCCTGGAATTCAGAGGATAAACACGGCCTGCTTCCAGGCCGAGTTGTTTCTCTGAGGCACTATTGGCTCCTACTGAATTTGCTTCAGCTGCTCTCACATGAAACCTGGGAAAAGCTCACCAAGAGAGATACCTCTAAAAGTTTACTTCTGTTTTACTTATTCAGTCAACATTCACTCAACAAATACTGTTTGAACACTGACTGTGGGCCAGGTGTTGTTCTGAATCCTAAAGATAGGGTGATAAGAAATTGCATTGTTTCTGCTGTCATGGAGTTTATATTCTAGAAAGGTAATATCAGAATCTCAGATAGCAAATGTTGAAAAGTTCTGTGGAGAAAATTAACATAGAGAAAAGCAGGTATGGATTTGGAGGGGAAGGAGGCAAGTTACTTTAGTACTTTCTGCCTCAGTTTCTTCATCTGTAAAATACCCTATTCATACCCTCCATGAAAAGGTTTTGTGATGTTTAAGCGAGATCATCTTTTGTTGTGCCGTTTACGTGTTCGGCACTATGAATGGCAATTATCAGTAACTCATCAGGGGTCCTCTTCTGCTCTGTCCTTCCTGTCCCTTTATTCCCTCAACTCATCAGGGGTCCTCTTCTGCTCTGTCCTTCCTGTCCCTTTATTCCCTCATCTCTGGCCTGTGTTATTCAGGTGCAGAGAGATGTCCCAGGCTGTTCTGACCATTCTCCACACTGGCCTCCTGTCTCGAAGGCCTGGAGCTGTCGGGTCAGTCTTTGAGTTACTAGTGAAAGAAGGAACTTCTACTGTAGAGGCAGATACTGCCCCACCTTAAACCTAGACCCACCGGGGTAGACAGGCCTGTTCCTAAAACATAGGAAACCTCCACACCCCACTGGGTACGTGATAAGCTGCATGCCTCACTGTTATTTATTGGGTCCAGATAAATCACTAAATGAATAAGAGGCATTAGACAAGTGATAACTAATGGCATATTTTTAAAAGTAATTTTACCATCTAAATGCTATTTTATGCCAAAAGAGTTACACCCAAACAGGCAGCTATGAGTTTGCTCCAGTGATCTTTATTTGTCATTCTTTGGAATGCAGGGATTTGAAAGAGGAAGTTTTCCTCTGTGGTTAAATCAGCTTTCTGTGGGAAGAGGATCTTTCCTGTTAGATTGAGGATATTTTTTCTTACCTGCCTCCAAGCATAAAATATCTCTTCAGACAGTTTTGCCTGAAAATTTGGCGGTGTTCCCCACCTTGCAAAATAGCTTGAAAGCAAAATGATTTTCACAAGGAATCCTTTTCCTTTTCCTATTACTCCTCACCACCTCCACGGTAGTTCCCACCTGCTCAATCGTGGCCATCTCTTGGACAAGCCCTGAACCATCCCTCTTACATCTCAGGCTCCTGCAGCCACCATGGCCACAGCTTTTCCAAGGCTAGGTTGGATACCTAGCCAGGTTCGGTTTGGTACCAGACTAGGTTCCCTTGGCATTTTCAGAGATTGTCACCGATGTCACCCACATTCCTGTTTTCTGAGAGGCTTCCTTTCAGCTTTTCCCATTGCCCAGCCAAGATCTCACTTGGTTGAGGGTGGCGATCCTGCCTGGTGATCCATCCGATTTTTATTGGATAAATGCGTTTGGTTATTAGCGGTTTTGTTTTGTTTTGTTTTTTTTCCACAGAAAAAATTGCTCAAGGCAGGCCTCACTCTTCATGACCCACAGGATTTCTTTCCCAAGCACCAGGGCTGTCTGTGAGCTTGGATATCTCCAGCCGGTCGGCAGAGGGGGTATGGGAGGAGACGGGGACCAAACACCGTTTAGTGCTTAGCCGGCGTCCCTGACAGAGTGGAAATCAAAAAAGGAACAGTGTTTTCCTTCACACGGATTGTTTTCTTCCCCCCTTTACAAGCTAAAATCATGGAAAGGGCCTGCATTTTCTTCTGTAAACTAATTAATCTTACTAAATAGTCTTAAATAATTCCCCCCATTTGCCATGATGTGGTAGATGCTGAAACCTTGGAGTTTAATTAAATATATGAATGAACAAGTTTTATTCTGGAGTTAGCTGTATTTTGTCTATGTAAGTAAGTGTTAAGCATTTTAAATCTCCACTTTTTGGTAGTGTCTTTAGGGAAGGAAGTAAGCTTAAGATTTTGCATGGCTTTCAGCACTATTATGCCTGTAAGTGGACTTGGAAGGAACACTAAGTGGCTGTTTTTCTCGATTTGGATTAAGAACTGGGATTGTCTCTCTCCTCCCTATGTATATAATTTGGAGGAATCTTACTGGGAGATCCAGATCCTAAATTAAGTAAATTAAAAGCATATTGGAGTTCAGGAACTACTTTTAAATCTTTTCAGTCAGTCTGGAAAGCAGATGCTTACTTAGCTAGGAACACATTCCTAGTTGGAACAGCCTTGAGGTCTTATTTTTAATGTCTCTGAGTTAAGAATCTAGAAAACCTTGTACTGTAGGCTGCTTTGGTCTCTGCATGCTGCTCTTTCTGGGCAGAGTCTTAGCTCAGTACGGCGGTTCCCAGAATGTGGTCCTGCGACCACCATCATTGGTACCACCTGGGAGCTGGTTAGAAATACATGTTCTCAGGCCCCACCCAGACTTACAGGATAGACAGCTCTGGAGGAGGGGCCCAGCAATCGTGGTTTAACAAGCCCGGCAGGTCGTTTTGACACGTGGTCCTCAAGTCTGAGAACCAAAGTCACAGTGCCTTAGGCTGATGGACTTCCATAAGAATAAAATCTGGATATACATCAATGTAAAGCTCTCAGGGCCAAGCCTGTGTCATCACTGGCACTTTGATTGTCCCTGCAGTGATGACAGTAGTGGAGCTTAAGAGTGCCCTGCCCTTGGCCCTCAGGGGAATCCAATTAGCTCACCAGTGCTTTCCTTTAAAGTTCCTCAAGGAAGCCAGCCAGCTACTTTGCAAATGCTTGCCTTTTGGTCATAAATCGTGACAGGATGGGTTCATCAATTAATCAAACCAATAGATATTCTTACTGTGCATCTACTGTGTATGTAACCCAAGAAAATCAAGACCCTTGCACTGGGTCTTGACAGAAAAAGAGATCTCAGGGTATGTGATACTGAAAGTGTTGGGTCAGCATCAGCATGTAGGAAAGATGTGAGACTTGTAGATAACCATTCACCAGACTGATGCAGGAATGGGAGACAAGTGCAAAGAGTGGAGTGGGGCGAAGTTCAACAGATTCTTAACAAGAGGACTTCTGTGCCTTTAATATGTCCATTGTGAATCTCCCGAGGGGCATGTCTTAGGCTGCATTTCCTAAATGTGTGTGACCATAGAAGATGGTTTTACAGTGCTTCTCTTCAGCCTCTTAAAACAGGATTCCATAGTTTGAGGAAATGCTATTCTGAAACACTATTTTTGAGGGGGGAAATATGTTTCTCATAGTGGATGGTTATCATTATGGCAGAGATCCTGCAAATGAATAGTGATTTCATTTATATAGAGATGTGTGGCTGCACATAGGTACCTGAAGACTGAAATGGGCTCTGTCATAACATAAGCGGCTCTGTCACGCACAAAGCATCAGTGAGCCTTGGGATCCGGTGTTAAGGGAAAGCCAGTGTGGCCTGGGCAGTGAAACCTTAGCTCTGCTATATCCTAGCTGGGTAAACTTGGGCAAGTTACTTGCCCTCTCTGAGTTAGACCTCTTCCTTGAAATGGTAAGTAGTAATAGTGAAGGTGACAGTTGCTCAGTTGTGTCTGACTCTGCGACCCCTTTTAAAACAGAATATATAATGGAAAAACTTTAACTTCTGACCTTTATGGACATACATTAGAGTTACTCCATCGTAATCAGCGGTTGCTCTGGAAACTCAGACTCACAGCATAAGGCACCTGTGTTCCTCACTACCCATCCCCGCCTTCTGGATAGTAAGATCACATGCTTCCTGTAATGAAAAGGAATAATTTAGTACTTTTATCATTCTTTTCAGCTTCTCTTGTAAAAGGTAGAAGTGACACCGTTTGTGATTAGACACACTGAAAATAAGTGTTTTATGTAGTTTCTGGTGACTATAGCAGTGACATAGAGAGAAATCATCTTGGGTTTTGAGAAAATTGGAAAGCCCTGTTCAGTTTATTTTGCTTACCACCGTACTCAAAACCTTTGACGATTTAAGCAGGTGAAACATGCAGGATAGAATTTGAGGACAGCGGCACCCAAAAGATAGAATGGGAGAAGGAGGTTGGCAAGGCTGTTGTCATGTCACATCAGACATCACTGACAGAAATGATTATAGCCCATGAACTTCAGCATTTAGACTTGAAGAGTACTGCTTGAAGGTTGGGAAATCCAAAGCTGAAGCATGAGAGCGATTTCTGATCTTCAAGTGTGTTGGCTTCAACCCTGTCTTGGAGGAAATCTATACCCTCCCCTCCGCTCCCTTCCACACACTGTGCCTTATAGCATAGACCTCACGATGGGAGTGACACGCAGCTCTCCGCCCCCTCTGGGGGAGAAGCAGCCCCTGCCTCTCACACACACACCCCTCCTCTTTACCATTCTTCTCTTGACCCTTTGTGTGAAAGTGGAATTAGGGGACTTATTCCCTGAGCCATCCGTGGCGGTACTTGTGATGTGCGGTTGTCACAGAAAAATAAACTGGCAGAAGATCAAGAAGTAGAGTCATAGGTATTCCAAACACAGTGAACCAGTAGAGACAAGGTCCACATGTTAGTGACCGACACGGACAAGGTGATCATTTCAGACAGCTGTTAGACCCAGCACTATCCCAAGTGAAGACTGCAATTTAAATAATTATTAGCAGAGGAATATCACTGACTGCTCTTATTTGAGCTTCTACCCTTTCTTAAATCTCAGTGTAACAGAGACTTTGCTCCAGCTTATGTGTCCGTATGGTTATATGGTACCACCAGTTGAGTGTTTGCTGGTGAAGCCTACCTGCACAGTGTGAGCCGCCAGAACCACCAGATCTGAGGGACAGTCTCTTCCCCATCAGCCCACAGACACATAATAAACACCTTCTGTTCAGTCAATAGTAAAGAGACTTATCAATACTCTCTGCTCAAATCTCTCAGAGTCCACGTGAGGGAAAACCAGAGCTTTGGACATAAGGGGAACATTACTGCCAATGAGACAGATTCTAAGCAGTAAATAAGTGAGTGATCTGGTCATTCATTCAGAAATATTTGTGGTTGAATGAAGTGCCTTTGCAGTTTATGTTGTACGGACAGGGTTTCCAATAATCTCCCTCCTGCATCTTCTAGATCTGCTTTAGATTTGTAATTTCCTTGTCTGCCTTTGTCCAGTTTACTGAGAGTGGAGTAGGGAGGAGTTCTGGTTTAATGATCCAACGTTTTTATGCTGTTAGCCAGGAGACTTTCTGCCTCTCAGACTCTGCCAATTTTCAAGCTTTGGGTTTATAAAAGAGAAGATGGTACAGTTCCCAATTCTTTTTTTTTACAAAGGTCTATGGATCTAACATCTTAGATGACCTAAAATTTAAAATTTGCACCATAAGAATGATATATAGAGAAAAAATATTGAAAGAAATGCAAAATTGGAATTTGACCATTTGAATATGTTGTGGTTAATTTTTTTTCCCCCATCCCTAACTGACTTTCTCATTGAAGTGAAGTGAAGTCACTCAGTTGTATCTGACTCTTTGTGACCCCATGGACTTAGCCTGCCAGGCTCCTCTGTCCATGGGATTTTCCAGGCAAGAATACTGGAGTGGGTTGCCATTTCCTTCTCCAAGGGATCTTCCCAACCCAGGGATCGAACCCGTGTCTCCTGCATTGTAGGCAGATGCTTTTACAGACGTTCTCATTAGGATAGTTGTACTTTTTTTCTTGCCAAAAAGCTAGGAGTTCAGTGCAAAAATCAGTAGCAATTTCTTGTGTAAAGTCCTACACCAAATGTCCTATTAAATTGAAAATTAATTCATATTTTGAAGGTTTATTTTGTGACCTTACATGGAAAAGGAAAGTTCTTGAGAATTAGTAGTACTTTCATCTCTGAATTAGAGTAGCCAGGAAAAATAAGTAAGAAGACCTTGCTGTGAGTCAAGAGAAGTTTTGCTAGTAAAATTTCATGCAACATCCAAATCTCTGTGTAGGGGTGAGGGCTATTTTTTCTGTCTTTGTCTATTAGGAAATTCTAAGTTAAATTTCCTCTGCTTCACAAGCCAATTATTAATTATGCCTTTAATTTCAGTACGAGTCAATTAGGTAATATGACCATAAGTAAATACCCAGCTTCATCATTGCAAAGAAAGAAACTCTTCTTAGAGTATTTTTCTTTGCAAACTCAGATGATTTTTCCAGGCTCTTCTTCTGCTTCAAGAAATGTCAGCTCCTGGAGTTATCCTTTTCAAGGTACAGTTTAATAACCAATTCCAGTGGCAATACAAAGGGAGGCTTAATAGAACTTGAGCTGAGTTGATATTTTGAATAGGGCTTGCTCAGAATCAGGCCATAGAGAGCTCTGTTAACCATGATCTGAATGCTCCTGGCCAAAACACAGTCCAAGCCAGCTTTCTGCCTTACACTTCACTCTTGGTGTGCCTCGTACAAGCAGTTCACCAAGTAACCCACTGAACTTGGCATAGCTCAGGAAGCATTGGACTTCTGTATTAAAAATATTCAGCGGAAACCTAAGACACTCCTCTAGAATATGATTATGTAATCAGTATGTTCAGTTCAGTTCAGTCACTCAGTTGTATCCGACTCTTGGTAACCCCATGGACTGCAGCACACCAGGCTTTCCTGTCCGTCACCAACTCCTGGAACCTACTCAAACTCATGTCCATTGAGTTGGTGATGCCATCCAACCATCTCATCCTGTCATCCCCTTCTCCCCCCACCTTCAATCTTTCCCAGCATCAGGGTCTTTTCAAATGAGTCAGTTCTTCACATCAGGTAGCCAAAGTATTGGAGTTTCAGCTTTAGCATCAGTCCTCCCAATGAATATTCAGGACTGATCTCCTTTAGGATGGACTGGTTGGATCTCCTTGCAGTCCAAGGGACTCTCAAGAGTCTTCTCCAAGACCACAGTTCAAAAGCATCAATTCTTCAGCACTCTGTTTTCTTTATGGTCCAACTCTTACATCCATACATGACCACTGGAAAAACCATAGCTTTGACTAGACGAACCTTGTTGGCAAAGTAATGTCTCTGCTTTTTAATATGCTGTCTAGGTTGGTCATAGCTCTTCTTTCAAGGAGCAAGCATCTTTTAATTTCATGGCTAAAGTCATTATCTGCAGTGATTTTTGAGCCCAAGAAATCAGTATGTGGGGCCCCCCAAAATAGAAGAGTGGTGTGATGTCCAGCAGAACCTTAGATGTGTGTTGCTACAGCCTCATGCTTAGCTTTACTCCAGGTTCATTGAGAAATACAAGAATCTGTGGTAAAGAAGAGAAAGAACATGTTATCTTTACTCAGGTGAGCTGACCTGTATTTCACCACCTCTCAAGATGTTCCCTTTTCTATGGAGATCATGTGATTCTTTCAGAACTCTTTCCCATGCATCACTGTGGGCCTGCCTGTGCTCCACATGGAAGCTGAGAGACTAGAGTGCGTGTTTGTGCACAGCTGGAGGTGGAGTCCGGACTCCCGAGGGCCAGGCTTTGATTTTGTTGAATGGGGCATCTGGATGCAGAGTTTTAGAGGCTGGGGGAGAGACAAGAGAGGATAGATACGGGTGTTGTCAGTTGGGTGGGGCGCTTTGGGGGAGCAGAACTATCTCAAGGGAAATGTTAGGAGTCTCTCATAAGTGGTGTGTGATATGAATCCTCTTCATGTCGCTTCACGAAGTCCACAGTACAAGTCAGGTTTTCATTATTCAGGCTGTCACAGTGTTAAGAGTGTAGGCTCTCAAATAGATTTGAGTTCATGTCCCAACTTTACTGCTTATCAGCTGTGTTGCCATGAAGTTACTAGACATCTGCAAAATTTGTCTGTTTAATAGAAATAATAATACTCTCTACCTCCTAAGGTTGTGAGGATTAAATGAATTAGTTCGTGTAAAGCACTTAGTATGGCTCTTATCATGTAATAAGTGCTCAGCAGAAGTTACCTGCCCTGCTGAGTGGCATAGTTGTTACTTTAAAAATAACTGAGGACACAAAATGTCTCAGTTGGTTGTACTGAGGTCCTGAGCCCTGCTTCTTGGTAGGCATGGGGTGAAGAGGGATCCCGCATGTCTGAGTTAGAGAGCAGCACAGCCCCTCCCCCAGACCAGTTGCAGGGCGCACGTGGCAGTGAGCCCCAGAGCGCTCTGAGTAATCGGGAGAGCCCATACCTTCACCTGGTTTCTAACCTGGTTGGACACCCTCAGGTCATTGAGGGGAGTGAGGAATATGATAGGGAGAAACAGAAGCCAGGAACCAAGGCAAGGTTGGAAAGAGCTGGGACTACAGAGAGGTGAAGCCACCCAGAGGGTGGCCAGGACCAAAAGGAAGCTGAATAGGGGCTTTTACTCCACGTTACCACCTGCAGCTGCCAGACGTGTTGGCCCTCATTGTGTCCAACTGTTTCTGCTTGATGCTCACACCTGGCTTACTCTTCCTGTCATTTTGTGTGTGCATCTTTTTCCCCTTTATGGCTTCTGCACTCATAGCTTTGGATTTCCATGACTTCAGTGCTACCTCATAGCTTCTCTCTTTACAGAATTTCATCTTCTGCTTCTATCTAATTCTCTGCTTCCCATCCTGACTTCCTGAGAGTAAAACTGAGTAAGTCCAGCTTTCTGCTAGACCCTGTCCTTGGCTGGTGATCACTATGGAGTGGAGACCCTGAGGCAGGTGCCTCTACCACTTAGTCATCTAAGGCCAGAGGAACTGGGCTATGAAACTTCTCAGCAGAAACAGAGGGGAGAACAGTTTCTAAAGTTGCCCTGTCCAACATTTATACCTTATTTTGCACACAATTCTAACAAACTGGGCTTGCAGATTTCTCATCATCTAGCATTTTGGAATGTAATGGTCCACTCTGTTCATTCACAGAACAGAAATTAATAATTACTGGTAAGGCCAGGCACAGAGCACTTAGGAGAAAAAAATACACGAAGATGGTGATAGTACAGAGGTCTACATATGGAGCGAGACAGCCCTCGTCCCCAGCGGGCCCTTGGGCTGCAACTATGTGGCAGCCAAGACACTAGTTGACGTTTATGATCCTGATTTCTTAATAAAGTAAACTCTGCTTGAGATATTCTAGTTTTGAAAGCAGAAAAATACATGTGCTGCATCTTAGAAAGGTGTCCACAGGTTATAATAAAAACATGGGTGCTTGAATAATTAAATTTGATATTTTTATAGAGTTACTTGGTGGGAAATCTTGACACATGACCAAACCAGACCCAGCCTAATATTTTCATGTTTTTTTTTTTTTTTTTTGAACTGTCACTTAAAACTTAAAAAATTTTCAGTTAGAGTCTGATTTTCCCACCCCCGCCCCAGAATGGTGAGAAGCCATGTTTCCTGCACAAGGAGAAAGTCCAGTTGCTGTCATTCCAGTGTGCAGAGAGAAACAGAAGATAGTGGGAGCAGCACTATAGAGGTGGCTTCTTGTGCCCTTTTCATTCCTCTAGTTCGAGGTGTTTCAGTCTTCTGCAGCCAAAATATTCCTTAGTCATTCAGCAGTGTTTACTGAATGTCCTCAATATGTAAGCACATTACATTAAAGATGAGTTAGTTGGAGATAGTGCCCTTAAAACAAGAGTCTGCAGAAATATAAAATACATTAGTATATATAAATATATATATACATACATGTTTAAAAATGGGTGAAGGTGGTCAACAGGTACAAAGTTGTTAAGTCCCAGGGATATAAAGTACAGTATGGTGACTTCAAAGAAGTTAAAAGAAAAAATAAGAAAATATAGTCCTTCTATATAATCATACATATTAATATATAAAATATGCCGTAACTGTAAACCAAGACCAAAAAGTCTGGATGCTACAGGATGAAGTGCTGCTGAATTCCCCAAGAGGATGATCAAGGAAGGGTTTGTGATCAAATTGACACTTGAACCTGGGTCTTGCGAGATCTGTCAGGTTTAGGCAGAAAGGACTGGGATGTTCTGGGCAAGAGGGACAGTAGGGAAAGGCTCAGAGGCAGAAATATAATCCAAGCACATGTGGGGAGCAGCTCATAATTGACTCTGTCTGAACATATGCTTTTCATCTACAGTATTATAGTTGTTTTGCTTCTTATGTCAATATGATTTTTTACTTCTTTAGGCGCTAAAGCTAGGAAAGCCTAGTAAATGTTGTCTTCCCATTCCAGAATTCTATGCTAGCTGGATCCCAGTGGAGCATCATCTACTGATTAATCTTGTGTAATTGACTTGCCTGAGACGTTCCCTACTTTCATCACAGTTTTGCTTCACAGTCAAATAGACCTCACCATCTGGAAGTCTTTTTTTTTTTTTTAGGCCAAATTCTCTTTCACAAAGGGCCCATTTCCATTTCTAAGTGTCACATAAAGCCCTACAACGTTCTGCTGCTCCTTCCTTGCTTTGAGTTTTCTGTTGTAAAAAGTAAGCAAAACAGTCTGAAAATAAGTTATATTCTTCTTGTCTGTGCTACAATCCAGCACCAAACACATCAGACAAATTCTGACACCTTTACCTTTCAGCAGGGGCTGTTTACCTTGTTGAAAGAGATGAGTTCTGAGCTCAGAATGGGGAAAGCAGCCTGGAGACAATCGGGACAGGCTAAACTCTTAGTGGGCTTAATAAGGAGAGAGTATAAATAGGGATCACATAGCCTTACAGTAAATTCCTGCTTATTTTTTTACTCCTTAGGCAGAGATGCTATGTTTAGCCTTCAGTTACTGTGCTAAACTCACTAAAGTAAGCCTGGTATTTATTTTCATTCGGATCAGTAACATCCATTCTCTTTCTCAAATCCTAAGTGAATGATGGAAACTGCATCCCAGCTGTTTACCTCTAGCTGACACATTGTAACAAGGCACCATGCACTGTAGAAGTTACTGTGCAGCCTTTGCTTTTGGAATCTTTACTTTTCTATCAATCCAGGGTCTTTCTGAGTTCTCCTTAAGAGGTGACTATTCCTGTCCTCACATGTTTTCTGGTACTTGAGCATTAAGATAAACTTCCCTAATTTGACATCTTTTCAGTGAACAGGCATTCATTATATTGAAGACCCTATGTGTCAACTTAGGCAAATCCACCAATCAGAATTCTTGATTCAAGTAAAGAAAACTCAGCCCACCTCTCATAGGCTGACGTGGAACCTACTGGTTCACCTACATATTTGATAAGCAAGGAACCTCTGCTTCACACATGCGTGGATCCAGGCACTCAGATGTGGCTATTGGGACCCAGCTCCTGCCATCCCTCAGCTCAGTTTCCCTCTGTGTTGACTCTTCTCATAGATAAGCACTTTCCTTTTGATTGTAAGATGGTTGCCACCAGCTGGGCTGACTTCCTTAAAAGCCCAACTTCAGGAAAAAAGAGAGAACCTCCCTTCCTTAAAAGTTTGAATGAGGCATTTGAACCAGGCATTGAATGGTGCCTGATTTCTCGTGGTCCACACTGCATCGCCAGTCCAGTCCCTTATCCAGTATCTGTGACCTGAGTGTGGGATGCTCTGCTGGGCTGGGCCTGTGTCTCCTGCTCCTCCTTGCCTGGCTGGAAGGAGGAGGATCGATACTCCAAGCAAAGGACTGTGAGTACTGGGGGTGGGGTGGGGTGCTGTCCCCAGAGGAGAGGTGACCCAGACCACAAGTGTCTACTCTGCAGGCCTTTCTGACATGGATTTGGTGAAGGATTTGTTATCTTAGATGCCAGGAGGCAAATCTATACTGCTTTTTGTTGTTGTCCCCAATAGTTCCTCACATGTCCTCTGAAAATGTCGCTTTTTGAGTCCAAATGGTTGTTGTAGAATGTCTTATTTTAGTCCTAGTTAACTGACTGGCTCCTTCCAGAAGAACATAGTTTATAGTTTTAAAAAATGAAGAAAATATCATCTTCTTACTTAGCTCTGGACAAAATTGATTCACTTAAAAAACAAATTTCTGGGAAAAGGTTTCATTATCAGAGCCCATTACAGATCGTTAGAGGACACGAGGCAAACACCAGTGTGCCTGGGCCCGGTATCCATTAGTTTTAATGACAGTGTTGGGAGGAGTGCATCTGAGCATGTGAGTAATTGGAGGGAAAGGCACCTTAAAGCGCTGGCCCCTTCTCTTCTGTGAGAGCCTTGAACACATGGGGACAGTGTATCCTCTGGCTCAGCGGCTCTGGGAGCTCCTCAGGCCAGGCCCCTGGGTGGTGGCATCTTCTGGTGGCTTGCCAGAAATGGCCGGGCAGCCAGCAGCCAACTCACTGAGCTATGCACCAGTCTCCAGCTTGTGGTGACGTTGTCCAAAGCCTACGAGCGTGGATAAGAACTGAATCTTCTGCCAGGATCACATTGAGCTGCTGGAAAATTCCACCTTAGTTTGATCGTCCAGGGCCTGATTCATATTCCTGAGAACAAATTTTGCTCTCAAAGATTGAAAATATAATGATGCGAAGTGAAGTCTCCATAAAATTTAGGATGCTGGTGGTGGTGGTGATGGTAGCTAACGCTCAGTAAACATGGCTGTACCAGGTTCTTGACATGTATTTACTTATATTATAACATAATACATGAGGGATTGTTATCACCCCAATTTTACATGTGAGGAAAGAGCACAGAGAGATTGCCTAACTTACCTGAGGGTAGAGGTGGAATTTGAACCTGGGCAGTCAGATTCTAGTATCCCCCCACCCTCAATCTCTATGCTTAAAACGCTCTTCCGGAGGTGATTGGGTGACTGGCTTCCAAGATTGGGCACGCAAAGCAGCCCCACCACGCTCTCCCTCTCTCGCCTCCATTCCCTGTATGATTGAAGTTCAAGGGCTGGGCAAGTTTGCGAAGTTAAGAGGGATGTAAAAGAATAAGAAGTAGTGAATGAATGCCTGAAAAAAGAGCTCAGGCCAAAGTTTAAGAGAAGGAGGGAGAGAGAGGAGAACAGGAAGGAGATGGGATAAACTGTAACAAAGGACAGAGAATATAAAAGACGAAAATGAGGGATTCCAGGGAGTTTGGAGAATGGGGTAGATGTTTAGTGGCCATCTGCTACTGCCAGGCACTAGTCTTGAGATTTTACATGATCTAACCTTCCTTACAACCTAGCAAAGTAAACAACCACTTTTTACAGATGAGGAAACTGAGTTTCAGGTGGATGAAGTGACATCCACAAGGTCACAGACTGGCAGGAAGCAGAGCCAGGATGTTAAAAAGAGGCCTGTGTGAGCCTCAGGCCCGCAGGTCTCCCGTCGTCTTGAGGATCAGTCATGGGCACAGGAGAGAGACTAATCGTTTCTGGCGGTGGTTTGTAGCCTGGATGTGAGCCACAGTTCGGATCTGGAGCTCTGACAGATACTGGGAGATAAGGCTGATACAGCCCATCCTTGGCTGGAAGACACTGGCTGTTTTCTCCCATTTGCAAGGAAGGGAGAGGAAGGGAATGCAGTTTCAGAGCACGCCTCCTTTCTTCCAAAGTTTCTAACTTTCTAGGGCGAACTCTTTAGACCGCAAGTATGCTGGCAGAAGTGCTCGTCTCTCCTTAAGCATTCCATAATCCTCCAATCTCAGGTAAGCAGTGATTTTTCATAGTCATGAGATTTCCTTACATTTGCTCGTTTCTGCCCTTTAAAGACAACAATAAAAGCTCTCCTTCAGAAGCTGACCATCTGTTGTCACTTACACTTTCCTCCAATTGAAGAGGAGGCAGCAGGGTGTTTGCAGTTCAGTCCATCTCTGGTGTCGACACCATCCCAGAACCTACTGATTGCAGTTCTGGTATGCTCTTAAGTTTGTGATTCAGGGATTGAACGTCCTCTCCAGTTTTTCCCCTTCCCTCCCATTTCTTGCTTGGAAGGTATAACGATGCCCCTAAAGAATGGAGAGATTTCGGTACACTTATCAAAGGAGAGCTTTACGACTTGGGCATCATATCCATTTCAGAAATCTTTGTAGCAGCCGTTACACAAGTTGGCTCCTATTGCCAGCTAAAACCAGCTTTTCACGACTCGTAAGCCTTCACTGAGTGCAGGCATTTGTTTTTTATTTCAGGTCCTTATGTACCAACAAGTTCGTATGATGTTTGTGCATTTAGAGCACAGTTGGGTGACAGTGCAGGCAGGTGTGTTCCATGTGTCAGGTGTTTGCTGACACGTATCCTCCAAGCATTGGTGAGAAACAAAACAGGAGGCTCGTTACTCCTTCCCAAAATGCATATACAGTAGAGTAAACTTAGACTGAAGAATGGCGGCGTAACCAAGGCTGAATGAAGAAGGGGGTTATTCACCCTCCGAGTACCCTCAGGTATCTAGCAGCCATGATGAAGAAGGGAAAAATATGACAGAATGTATAATTCAGCTTTCTCTTCAAAGAAAGCATACGTGTTCATTGAGTTGCAAGTTTTGATATTAATTTGGCGTATGAATCTCTGCATTAATGATTTTGAATAGGACAGTAGACTACATCTTGGCTAGCAGTTTTATCCAGCGTATAAGTCATGCAGCTGTTTCTCTCACTGGTTCTGACTGACTGTAGAGTAAAAGCTAAGCTGAAGTACTGAAAGGCCCTTTGTATTTTGGTGTCGAGAGGAGATCAACCTTAACAAAGCATGTGGTTTTTTGGTTGCAGAGATGATGGGAAGGCAGGAGCTCTTTTAGAAGAAGGCTGTCCTGTGTCGCCTCAGCCCTGCTTTGACAGGTGACTCTAAATTAAAGTTTTAAGAGTATAAAAGTATAAGAGTAGTGCAGATACCTGTGTTGATTAAAAGAATATACCAGAGGCACAGATTATGTTTTATTGAGGAAATGAAGCAGGCTGATAGAAATCCTTGTCACCATGGGGTTCGTTTGAATTCAGCAAGCCAAGTAGCTATGGTGCGCTAATACTGTGCTGGGTGCCTGGAATTTAGGATTCCGTTCCTGAGAAGACTCGCTCCCAGGTCCCTTCCAGGTGGCCTGGCAGTGCTGTGAGGGAGGTAGGCTCAGGACACCGTGGGGTCCAGAGGAATCCTGGATTCCTGTGGGCTGCATCTTGGGAAGTGAAGTTACCCATGTGAAGACAGGAGACCTTGTAGGCCATCGAAAATGCTCCGACACATAAAAGGAGGCAAAGATACTGAATGTTCAAGAAATGGCAAGCCATTCTGCAGTTTGTGCAAGAAACATGGGGCCTGGGAGAAAGAAGAGTCAGAAGACTGCAGCATCACCCCAGGGCCAAAACTCACAACAGATGTATTTTTAAGATGGGGCCAAGATGTTTTTCCAAAAAAAGGAAGTGGCTTTGGATTGTTTTGTTAATAGTAATTACCATTTTCTTGATTTTTTATTAACTTCAGGCACTTTGCTTAGCAATTTACCTATGTGTTGTTTTACTTAATCCTCACAATCAACCTCTGAGGTAGGTATTGTTTTCCCATTTTATAGAGAGGAAACTGAGCTGTGGAAAAGTTAAATAACTTGCTCAGAGTCCAGGCATTTCAGCTCCAGAAACTTCTCACCAACTTGTTGTTTGGGAGTTTGGGATTTTTTTTTTTCCCTAAGGCTTGTATAAGTCCAAAATTAGAGCCCCCATAGGATGAGATTCCTGCAAGACACTGTGTGGAAGGGAGGGAAGACCTTGACCTAGATTCTGCACTAGGCTCCCTAAACTAAGAGGTTTTACCTTACAGAGAATTTTTGTTTGGTGGAGGCGGCTTGGATGCTGAGTCTGTTCTGCCTGACAGGATGAATTGGGTTCTGGCAAAGCTAAATACCTCCTCCTCCCAGGATTCAGCTTCTGCTCAAGGGCAACACCAAAACTTCCTTAGCTTTGGAAACTAGCCGTTAGCTCTAGAAGAGAGGAGAGGGTTCATCTTCCTGTGTGTAGCACCAGGGAGGCTGTCATCCATCTCTTCTAAACATTCTCTCCATGTTGTTTAGGCAGCATTGTGTTTTAAAAGAAAAAATGGCAGTAAGTAGGACAAAACGTCAGTATTTAAACAGTGCCTTTCCTGTCCTATTCCAGCTCTGAGATTCTGTTCCATTAGAAGGCAAAAGATGGGAAACAACCTGGATGTTCTTTGGTAAAGGTGTAGCTGGGTAAGATCCACATCTGCAGTGAAATATTATAGAGCCACTGAAAAGAAGAAAGGGGCAAGGCTTTAGGGACTGTTGGAGCTAGCAGTCTGCAGGATATATTAAAGAAAACAAGCAGTGTTCATAACAATGTAAAAACTTGCTACTATTCGTTTTTTTAAAGAAGGGGGAGTCACACACATGTGCCCATGCAGGCACATCCGCACACATAAGCTTGTATGTTCATGTTCATATCTCCAGAAGGAAATACAAGCAACTCATAACGATGGTTACTTCTGAAGAGGGGGTCCGTGGGAAGACAGACTTACTATTCCCTATTTGTGCATTAATATTGATACCCTTTTATAATGTTCAGAAATTTTATCAACTGAGGTAATATCCGTTCAGAGCAATGAATTAATATAAAAATTAAAGGGAAAAACCTCCCCATTCTCCAAACAAGTTTTAGGATATTCGTGTTTTATTTATAGATACAGAGGTAGACCTCTAGCCCCTGGCTATGAATTATCCATCATAAGAGTATTTTAAATCTGTAGTTTATAACCAGGCAACCTTGGAGCAATATAGGATTACCTAGGATCACAGGTAATTGGAGCCCTTATCTAAATACTGGCTGATACACTACATCTGAGTTTCTACACAAGTGAGCAATGAAGTACTATATTGAACTCTTAAGCCTCATACCTGTCAGGGACTGATAAGTGCCCCTGGGCAGGTTCTTTGATATGTGTCCAAGTCCATTATCAGAGATAAGCAAGCTTAAGTGTAAACCTGTGATTTAACTACATTTCAAATTTGATACAGAGCTACAGGAAGAATGCCAGAGAACCCATGTGCTCAGAATACATCTGTTCCTCCAACTCTTTAAAAAGATTTTCCTTTCCTATGTAAAAGGAGCCGCAGAGTCTCTCTCCTGTTTATGGCTATTTAGGTGACATAAGAGCTAGCTCTTACTTTCTAGTGCTTCACAAGTGACCTCAGTGGTTGTATTATTTTAACCAGGAAAAGTTCAGGCCTATAGGGTTGCGCTTACAGCTGGCAGAATTTATAAATAGAGGGATTGATAAACACCATGAGAAGTAACCCATGGGACGCATTAAGCAAGATGCTTAGGGACTGTGGTGCTCTGGTGACACTAAGGGAAAACCTGTTTGCTGTCATCTTGTCATGAAGAAAGGGTGTCTGCCATACTGCAGCTTTGCATGATAGGTTTCTTTTGAAAATATGTGTTTTCAGAAATGTTTTAGGAGAAC
>NW_011494863.1:4133316-4150392 GCF_000754665.1 Bison bison bison
TTTTTTTTTTTTTCCTTTTACCAATTATTTAGTGTTTATTAGAAGAGGCTGAAAAAATTATACACTTCCTCTTATGAAGGATTATGGACACCAAAAGGTAGAGGATTCCTAGTACACACCTGGTCCTGCAATTCTGTATACTTCTAGTATACTTGATGTACTTTGCTTTTTGCAAAAACAGGCTTAGGTTTTTTTTCTGATTCTTAGGTTTGGGAGAGAACTGGCATAAGGAATTTTTTTTTAACCAGCTTTGACTTTTTTCCCCCTCTCTTTTTAAATTTCTCATCTGAAATATGACCTGTAAAAGAAAACAGAATCATCTTTATGAGATATGTGTCATCTCTAAGCCAAAGATTGGCTATCCATTTGTCCCTTAAGAAAAATGAAAAGTCATGGCATCTGTGTAGTGAGATGTCTGCTGCTTAGTCAATTACAGATAATCTGATTATCAACCTATCAGGCCATCAAGTCTACTTGTATATTTATAAACATAAGCTTACTTCTTAAATGGTGGGCTTTCATCCTATGGGACTTTTCCTTTAAAGTGAATTTCACCTGAGAAATTACTTCTGCTGGCAAGGGAGTGACTTCCAAACTCTGTAACCTGTGGATGTCTCCAACACACGTTTAGTCCTTCCCCCAGTTCGTCTTTCTGGGAATGTCACCTCCATGCTTACATACATTAAACTAGAAGCCCTTTTGCCATTGGATATATAGAGAGTGAGTCTAAAACTGAGAAATTAAATTGAATTAGCCCTAGGGTAACTTGGAGCATGATTTTAAATGCTAATATTAAAAAGCACTTAGAAAGACTGTTCATTTTGGAGCCTGAGGAGGGAAATCCTTTAGATGAGCGTTTAACATAAACCTAAATGGCAGGTCATTAGGCAGAAGCATAGAAATGGCATGGGAACTTAAAATACCATAATGTAGATTTCTGCCGTTAAAAAGAAAAAAAGCGTCTAAGTATTTTATCATCCTTATGCAATTTTCAGCTCATAATCGTGAAATCCACAAATGCCTTTAGGGTCCAATAAGCAAAAGATATAGTACATTGCGAGGAAGCTTGACAGGGGGTAACTAGTTTCCTGGAGAGCAAAAATATTAGTTACGTTGAATCAGGCTACAGTATCAATTTGCTTTGGTTCTGACATTTATCTGCCATTACTTTGAGCAAAAATTGGACCTCTGTATTCTGTCTAAGGACTGTATAGTCAATTCATGTTCATAGTCCAGGTATAAATTGAGTAGTTTCACCCCTCTTTCACAGTCCTGGTTTAAGTGACAGATGATACTATCACTCTAGTTGGATACAGCATAGCATTAATCATAACACCTCTTCACATTATCACCCAGTGTCTTTCTCACTAAACTGATTGCCTTTGGACCAGGAACCCTCTTACTTGTCTTTGTACCTTGAGCCTATCAGAGCACTGCTTGGCTGACATTTTGCCACGAAGTGGGTGTTGAATGAAAGAATCGGCATATCAGACGGCATCACAAGCCTGTAGGGTTTGGGTCCATGAAATGTATGTGAAATCACCAACCATAATGTTACCCAATGTGGGCAAGCCTTATCAAATGCCAAGATGCTCTGTCACAGTTGATGACCAGGCTGAGAGCCTGCCCATGACAGCGTGTAGAGAGTCGACATATACATGCATTTTATGTGCACATGAACTCATAGCTATCTTGAAAACAAGGTGCCATCAGCAGACTACAAGTTCAGAAAACTTCCCAGGAGGTTTAGAATCTGGCTGGCGCTGTTAGAGTAGTACTAAAAAATACACTGATATGGTTTCCCGCTTTTCCGAGCCTGTTTCCTTTGATGTTTGCATTGACTCCAATCACAGCAGTCCGCACACTGTATTCTAGTTGCCCATTTATTCCTCTGACTCTTGCACTAAACTGTACTATACCTCACACCCATGCCCGTTTCTGGTTCGTGGCTGTGTCCCTGACACTTGGCAGTGCTGTTAGTAGGTATTTGATAAATAAGGACTGACCGGCTGAGGAATGAGGGCAGCTAGAGCCTGCATTTTGTGAATGAGAGTAGCTGAGGCTGA
This sequence comes from Bison bison bison, assembly GCF_000754665.1. Taxonomy (NCBI): domain Eukaryota; kingdom Metazoa; phylum Chordata; class Mammalia; order Artiodactyla; family Bovidae; genus Bison; species Bison bison. The sequence goes on from NW_011494863.1 coordinate 4,135,383, forward strand.
GAGGGCTGGGTGGCCTGTTCACATGGGTGTGGCAGTCTTCAGCTGGAAGTCTGCCCTCCAAGCCTGGACCTTCTGAGTCCAAGTTTTGTGCCTTTCCTGTGGAATCAGCACCAGAAAAAAAACAGCATCATGCTTATTGTGTGGGGTTAACAACTTTCTGAGTAATGTAGAAAGGCAGGAGATTGCAGTTCCCCCTGTCTGACGTCCCCCACCCCACCTGCACTTGCTGACATCTGCTGGCCCTCACAGGATCCACTGCGAGCTCCCTGGAGAGCCTTCCCTGACCCTTTGCCCTTGACTACACAGATTTCCCAAGCTGTCAAAGTAGCCAGGGCCAATTTCTGTCATTAGATTTCTGTCATTAACACAAGTACAGCTGCCACCATCCTTCCAGGGCTCCAGTGGTGCCAGTGAGCTGAGTGAGATGTTCACATTTTCTCACTATCAGCCCCCTTTGTGTCCGTAGTGGCTCAGCAGTAGAGAATCTGCCTGCAGTGCAGGAGACGTGGATTTGATCTTTGGGTTGGGAAGATCCCCTGGCGAAGGAAATGGCAGCCCACTCCAGTATTCTTGCCTGGGAAGTCCCATGGACAGAGGAGCCTGGCAGGCTTCAGTCCATGGGGTCGCAAAAGAGTTAGACCCAATGACTAAACAACAAGCCAGGAGGCAGCCTGCTATGACCTCATTTTTCATATGGGGGAACTGAGGCTCAGAAAGATTATCTCCCCTGTGCTAGGTCACGCAGTGTGCATAGGGCAGACCAAGAAATGCATCCTATGACTCCCGGATGCTGAGCCCACCACACCCCCCTTAACTAACTGCAGAATAATCTGTTTAGATACGAAGTTTCCTCACTGGGCTGGACCTTACTGCTTTTCAGCATCCAATCTTTCCCAGCATCATGGAGGTGTTTAGTAAATAGTTGTTGGGTAGATAAGCAGGTGAGGCAGCAAGGAGAGAGCTGTGTGACCCCAAGTGTAAGCAGTAGTCGTGTCAGCTTCTCAGACCAGACCATGACCACATGTGATGCTTTCTCATCTTCTGGTGATGCTCCCTCCCCTGCACACTGCCCTTGCGACTCAGAACAGACAGTGAGCTGTGATTGGAGTCAGGTTTCCTGGCATCACCTCCCCTCTACCTGGGGCAAAGCTCACAAGGAGGGAGGCAGGGTCCTTACCTCCAGGCTGTAAGGTGGCCACTCCAAAAGGATTCAGAAGGAGACATCTTGAGGTTTCTTCAGCTTTTCTTGCCTCAGGCAATTTGCCCCCAAATAGCCCTTTTATTTCCCATTTTTTAAAATCTGGAGTTACTTCCAGTGTTTGGAAAATTCACATTTGATTTGTTAATGTGGGGAAAGTTCTGTGCTGAATTTTTTTCATCCCTATTCTTGAGACTAAATATAGGCATCTCTCCTGTTTCCACTTCCTCCCCCGACTCCACCCTCCCCTCTCAGCCTGGGCTTTGTCCCCAGCTACCCTGCTGACACTGCTTCTTACCAGGTCACCAGCGTCTGCCCTGTCAAACCTCGAGGATCCTTCTCAGCCCCCGCCTTGCTTCATTGCTGGCAGTATGGGACATGGTCAATGGACCCCTCTGTTTAAAGTCCTCTCTTGGCTTGTCTTGGGTGGCACCACACTCTCTTGATTTTCTTGCTCGCTCTCTGCCTGTCTCTTCTGAGGGTTTCTTTTCTCTTAAAAATGATATCTTCTTAACTCTTCAGTGGAGCACATCGTTTTCTGTGGTTCCAGTTGCCACCAGCATGCTGAAGACTCTCTATATCCTGATCTTCTGCCTGTTCCCATGTGTCTGCCTTAGACCCATGTGTCCAATTGTCTGCCAAGCCCCAGCACCAGCCGACTTCATGCTCGAATGCTTCCTCTCATCCTGCGTTTCCTGTTTCCGTGTATTTTACCACTCTCCGTCGGGTGCCTGGAAACCTGGCCAGCTTCCTTTACTTCTTTTACTGACTTCTCATCAATCATGTGTGCTGTGCTTAGTTGCTCAGTTGCGTCTGACTTTTTGCGACCCCCATGGACTGTAGCCCACCAGGCTCTTCTATCCATGGGGATTCTCTAGGCGAGAATACTGGAGTGGGCTGCCATGCCCTCCTCCAGGGGTTCTTCCCAACCCAGGGATCAAACCCAGGTCTCGCGTTGCAGGCAGATTCTTTACTGACTGAGCCATCAGCGAGGCATCAGTTATCTAGGCCTGTCATTTCTGGCTCTCTCATACCAGCGCATTTGTGTCTGTCCCTCCTGCCTCCACCCTAGCCCTAGACCTTCTGGTGTTCTTTACCCTTGACTGGTCCCTCCAGCTCATGCTCTATACTGCAACCCTTGGGATGTGCAAACCTGAACTCCCCTGCTTCTTTACAGTCTTGATACCCCTCCCCCACCATTGATACCATAAACTCCAGAATCCTTATTAACTGAGAGGCCCTGGGTGATACACCCCTGCTTGACCCTGTTTAAACCCTGCACTTGGGCCAACTGGACTTGTTTCACTTCCTCAACCTTGCCCTGTGCCTTTTTACCTTTGGAGAATGTTGTGTTACTCTCTTTCAGAGGTCATTTCCTTCGGAAAACCTTCCATAATTCTCCCTGCTCGCCCCTATTCTCTCTCCTAGACTGTGTAGAGAATCCCTGTGTATTAGAGAAGCACGTACCCACCCCCGCATAGGGTGTAATCACAGTGTGTTGTCATTGCCTGGTTATTTGTCTCATACTCTGTGGGCCAATGATGTCTTCTCCATCATATTTCCTCAGCACCCAGCACGATGCCTAGAACTTAGTAATACAGATTTGTTTTTTATAGGAATAAGTAAGCACATAAAATACATTGAAAAAGATTTCTGAGCAATCAGTTTTGCAGAAGTAGAACTTGTGCCTTACCCCTCCTTCCCCCTACTTGGGAAATGGCACTCACCTTTGAGATTTTTCAGTGGGGGTTATTTTTTTTTTAATTCTATAAGTACATCAAATGTTTAGCAATGCTTCAGATTCAGGAAATTGTTTAGAACTCTCCAGTGCCTTCTAGTTGAACACAGAATAAAATCTCAACTGTCTATCCTGGCCTGTGTGACCCTTACCTGACCTCTCCTGCCTTACGTCATGTGACCATCTCCCTTGCTTGCCATGCTCCTATGCTTACTCTGTTTCTCATACAAAACACACTTCATTCTTGCCTCAGAACCTTAGCAACACCTGTTCCTGCTGCCTTAGAAGGATCTTCCCTGATCCTCACATATGGTGGCCTGCCCTGACCCTTCCAAACCCCACCTATCACTGTCTACCATCACTGTCTCCTTGTTTTATTTTCTTTATAACACTTTTCCTCTGAAATCTTATGTTGCCTCCTAACTGACTCGCTTGTTGTCCATCTCTCCTCAAGACACTCTAAACCCCATGAGAGTAAGCATCATACTATATTATATATCACATAGTATCCCTAGCAGTCCTGGCTCACCATACATGCTTCATAAGTATTTGTTGAATGAAACCATTTTGGTTTTGGGGAAAAAAAAACCCAAAACTTGTTTGTTCATGAGTTAAGAATTCCTTTATCCAGAGGTAGTCATTAACACAGAAGATGTACAAGATAATTTCTCACCTGCCTGAAATACTTGACCAAATTATCCACATAGCAACTGAATTTTTGTAGACTCATCACCAGTTGTATCAGGCCAGAATGTCCTGAAGTTTCCTAGAAATAGAGACAAATTCTTTGCTCTCTGGATGGTGGCCTAGCCATGCCAGTTCTTAAGTAAATAGTCACTCTATCTTTAGCCACTCCATTCTCAAATTCAGATCCTTTGTAAGTAGTTGTTTCCATAAATCATGTCAAAGAAACTATTTTTGCAAGGTATGGCCCTCAGTTAATCATAGTGCACCCGATCCTTTAGAACACAGGTCCTTTGGAAAGTTGATGCTACCACTTGCTGAAAGCATGTTCCTCTAGTTTTGAGTCCATCTGAACACAACATATCGGCAACGGGAAGGCTAGTTTAAAGTTATTCTCCTTACGCCCCATGCAGTTTCCAAGTGGCGCATGAGCCTGTTTCTTTTCCTGGATATGGCCTATCAGGGAATTTGGGCTATTCCTTGTGGCAACATAACCTCTCAAGTAAACACAGCACTTGGTCCTGTACTTCTGGAGATGAGGGCAGGAGGTGAGTTGGGGGTAGGCCCAGAGTGAAAAACGTCCTGGAAGATTTTCTGTGATTTTCCGGAACACCAAATTCATGTATCTGTGCTCCTTATCTGCCGGTGGTTTCTGGTGGGGAATTGAGCTAATGAGTACAGAGCTCTCTGTGACCTGCCTCGTAATGAGCCCTAAGTAAATATTAACTATTTCTACTTTTCACTCATCTCGCTGCTATTCTGGAAGGACATATGACCCTAGGCTTTGGGGCGAAACCACCAGGAGTTTGCCCCCTACCCTGAGCAATTGCAAAACACACTGACAGTCTGTCATCTTCTGAGGAGCAGCTTGCAGAATGAGTTGGCTCTAGGCAACTCATTTCTTGAGCTCGTCTCTGCCCACACGTACCGCATTTTACCCAGAAAGCAACAGCTGTACCCCAGTGGAAATTCCCCCAGGGCGCTCACTGCCTCTGCTAATGGGCAGAGCACACCAGGGGAATGGCTTCCCTCTCCCGCTCCCAGTGTCCAGCACAGGCACCCAGATACCAGTGGAAGCCCTGAGGCTCCACAGCAGTAACCCTGCCCCTCGCAGACATCAAAACAAGCCTTTCTTTGTGGTCTCTATAAGCAGGCAGAGATTCTGACTGGGGAGATGGTAGAAGGCAATTGGGGAAGGACTCCATTTTCTTAGTTTCAAGAGAATTTTGGATAGCTCGTAGTTCCTGAAGACTGCTTTGTTCTGTCTCTTTCCCCGAGGAAGCCACGTCATTTGACGTTACCTTTGCCCCTGGTCCAGGTAGCGGGTAAGGCATCCAGATTCTGAAAGTTTCACGGAGGGAAAGGGGTTAAGGGAAAACAGCATATGTGTGCACACACTGATGGCCTGAATATTACATTATCTGTTTCAACAAATAAACGTTAGACCAGATCAGTCTATCAAATACAGAGACAACATTGATCTTTCAGGACAATTTGCCAGCTCCAAAACGCCAGCTGTCCCTTCTTGCCCGTTGGGAGTAGGAGAATGCTTCTTTTTCACTAGCTGAAATCCTCATGATGAATATTTGAGCCTCCAACCCAGATTATTATTTTTTTTATCATATATCCTTTTATCTCCCCTTTAAAAAAAGGACATGAGGAACATTCCCTCTTAAGGACATCGCACCTGCCGGAGTATCTCTGGTGTCAGGCGCAGCCGAGGTGTGATGGGGGTGACTGGGCTTGTTTGCTCTCAGCGTGTGTCCCTACTGTGTATAAGCTCATTCATTCCCTTGCTGTAATTCAGTGTTCAGACTCAGCTTGCTGACTGATGGACTGGAGGAAGCCAGTGATTCTCAATTCAGGAGAAGAGGCTAAGGCAGAACAAACCTCCCCTCCCTTCTCTCACCACCCCCTTATTCTGAAACAGTGCAGTGGTTCAGGGCCAGCTCCTCTTAGAGCTCTCATTTACTGTGGAATGACGATTTGAACCTAGATGCGATCTACCCCGTTTTTGTCTCAGTGGTTTGATGGACTTGTTTGACAGAAGCAACAAAATTCATATACCCAAGAGAGGAAGAAGGGGAGGTCTGTGTGTGAGGTCAGAATGGCCCTCTGTGGGTGGGATTCTGAAGCAGCATGACCTTTGCTGGGAATAGTATGGAAATAGGTGTCGGAAGCCTCCAGATGGACTAGCGCTTTGACTCAGTCATTGCACTCCTACTATTTATCATAAGGAAATAATCGCAGGTATCTGCAAAGGTGGAGGAACTTTCATCGCAGTATTACTTATCATAACAAATAATTTAAATGCCCAACAATGGTGACAATTTGGTAACTGTCGCACAGCCACGGCCTGCAGTGCAGCTATTAAAATCTTGCTGCTGATAAACTTTACTGGCATGAGAATATTTTTATAATAAACCACTTTGTTAAAAAAAAAAAGCAGAATAAAAAAGTACGTAGGTTATAGTGCCATTTTAATGGGCAAAACAAATACATATGAATGCGTATATGTACCTGCACAGGTTCTGAACCAGTCAACAATATGTGGTACCTTTCGTCAGATTGGTTTTGTTTCATTGTTTTTAGTTGTTTTTTAATTGAAGGATAATTGCCTTAGAGTATTGTGTTGGTTTCCGCCAAACATCGACATGAATCAGCCATAGATACACATATGTGCCCTCCTCTTGAGCCTCCTTCCTACCTCCCTCCCCACCCCTCCCCTCTAGGTTGTTACAGAGCCTCCGTTTGAGTTACCTGAGTCATACAGCAAATTCCCCTTGGCTATCTGTTTTACAATGGTAATGTGAGTTTCCATATTACTCTCTCCATACATCCCAGCCTCTCCTCCCTCCTCTCCCTCTGTGCCCATAAGTCTTCTCTATGTCTTTGTCCATTGCTGTCCTGCAAATAATTTCATCAGTGCCATCTTTCTAGATTCTATATATATACGTTATTATGCAGTATTTGTTTTTCTCTTTCTCACTTACTTCACTTTGTATAATAGGCTCTAGGTTCATCCACCTCATTATAACTGACTCAGATGTGTTCCTTTTTAGGCTGAGTAGTATTCTATTGTATATATGCACCACAGCTTCTTTATACATTCATCTGTAAATTGACATCTAGGTTGCTTCCATATCCTAGCTATAGTAAATAGTGCTGCAATGAACATTGGGGTACATGTGTCTTTTTCAATTTTGGTTTCCTCAGGGTATATGCCTAGTGGTGGGATTGCTGGGTCATATGGTGGTTTTATTCCTAATTTTTTAAAGGAATCTCCATACTGTCTTCCATAGTGGCTGTATCAATTTACATTTCCACCAACAGTGCAAGAGGGTTCCTTTTTCTCCACACCCTCTCCAGCATTTATTGTTTACAGACTTTTTGATGATGGCCATTCTGACTGATGTGGGGTGATACCTCATTGTAGTTTTGATTTGCATTTCTCTAATAATGAGCAAAAATTGTTGAGCATACTTGCTTGTGTTTATTAGTCATCTGTGTGTCTTCTCTGGAGAAATGTCTTTTTAGGTTTTTCCCCTCATTTTGATTGGGTTGTTTGTTTTTCTGGTATTGACTTGTATGAGCTGCTTGTATATTTTGGAAATTAATCCTTTGTCAGTTGTTTCATTTGCTAAGTTTTTTGTTTTATTGAAGTATAATTGACTTGTAACATTGTATTGATTTCAAGTGTAAAACATAATGATTTTATATTAATATCGATTGCAAAATAACCACCATAATAAGTCTAGTTAACATATATAGTTACAAATTTTATTCTTGTGATGAGAACTTTTAGGCTCTATTCTCTTGGTAATTTTCAAATATGCAATAAATTATTCTTAACTATAGTTGCCATACTGTATATTGTGCCCCGTGACTTATTTTTTTATTTTATAGCTGGAAGTCTGTGCGTTTGGCTGCTCTCACGGCCATTTCCCTCCCTGCTTTGCCTCTGACAACCGCCAGTCTGTTCTCTTGGTCTCTGAGCTCAGTGGGTTTGTTGTTGTTGTTTTCAGTTTAGATTCTTACATATAAATGAGATGATATGGTATTTGTCTTTCTCTGACTTACTTAAGATAATGCCCTCAAGATCCATCCATGTTGTCACAAATGGCACCATTTCTTTCTTTTTCGTGGACAAATAATGTGTGTGTGTGTGTGTGTGTGTTTATGTACACAACTTCTTTATTTGTTCATGTGTTAATGGAAAGTTGTTTCTGTATCTTGGCTGTTATAAATAATGGTGCAACAGACACATGGGTCCAGCTATCTTTTCAAGTTAGTGTTTTCATTTTCTTCAAAGTGGAATTCCTAGATCATTTGGTAGTTTTATTTTTAATTTGGGGAGGTTTTATTTAGTTTGAAGTTTTGCCTATTTATTGTTTCTTTCATTTCTACATTGAGTACAAATTGCTTTTATAGCTAGAAACAGAAATGATGGTTTTCATTTTGTATTTAAAAAATAAATATTTATGTGTTAAAAATATATATTTGGGGGACATGCTCCCCTCTTTTTTTAAAACCAAAACAAGAGGGTGGGGAGAAGGAGAGAAAGTGAGCTGGCTTTGGGTATTTGAATTAAGCAAAGCCCTGGCATCCTTCTTCCTGGTCCTGGTTAGTTTTAGTTTGGAAAAGGCAGCTATAACTGCCCAGAACCTTAGGTCATCTACTCCTTTCCTTAATTCTGCTGTTTTGTCAAACTCAGAAAGTATTAATACTTGCTGTTGTGTCAAGGGCACTTTCTAGGTGCCTGAGATGGCGCCTGGCCCTTTATAGACATAGAGTCATACAGTCCTTACCGAGACCCTTTAGGATAACAAAAGGGTCTGATATTCAAATGAGAGTGATTTTCAAATGATTTTCAAATGGAAGTGAGGTGGAGTGGTAGGGATTCCCACCCTCATACCACCTGCCCCCACAGCCCTTACTCTTCCCTCTCAGCCTTGCATTTCCTGTGGGAAGTTTCTCAATGATTCTTCCCTAGACCGTTCTTGAAAGACCTTCCCTATTTAAAGGCCCAGCATTTAGTCTGTTGGCAGAGATAAGGACAGGGAGAGGGGAAGTTAGATGTTGAGAAGCCCACGGTTTAGAAGGAAAAGATGAAAAGGAAGCTGCTGCGGTGCCCCCTGTGCCACCCCCAAGAAACTAAGCCTTTCATTGAGTCCTAACGTCCGAGGGTCTGGCTTAGCCTACCTTGGCCACTTAATGATGGTGACCCTGGCTGCCCAACTTGCAGAAAGATTATAAGAATGAGCAGCACCATCTCCGGGAGCTTTTGTGTGGTGCTGCTCTTTAAAGCTTGTAGTCATCCTTGGGGGAAGGCCTACCCCAAGAAAGAAGTACTGCCCACGACTCTGTCCCTCCACCTGCCCTCTCTGTGTGGGCTTCTCAGGAAGCTGTCAGCTGTTCACCCAGGAATTCAGATTCTCTCCCTGGATACCCCGAGAATGAGTGTAGATAGGTGGAAAGTGCTTGTCCTCCTCTCTTCCCCAGGCCCACTCTCCTCAGCACCACCAGCTCTTCTTTGAGAATCAATGGAAAAATAGACACCTCCTGCCACCCTGCCCTGAGGAAGAGTCTGGGGCTTAATTAAGGTCCATGGATGTGCCAGAGTTCGGCATTGACACCTCTTCTTGAACATGAACTTCTGGGCTTTAAGTGTTGGTTATTTGATCCCTGTGTCCCTGGTAACACAACCCGAGTGCCTGTGAACTTGTCTCTGTGTGTTTTCCACCGGGGGCTTTGCTGTGCAGGCACACGTGATGGGGCTATGCTAAGAGGACAAACACGATCCTGGGATGAAAGCCCTGGAACTGGAGGCAGATTACTTCTTCTCGCCTTTTGGTTAGGAACTGGTGCTGTTTGCTCTTCATTTTCCCTTCTGTTTGGATCAATGCCTTCAGATTTATCGATGGTACAGTGCTGAGTCCTTAAGTCTACTTTTTACTTTGAAATAGAGGAATCACTTTTTCAGGAGAAGTCAAGCATATCCTAATCATCATATTGTTGTTGCTCAGTCACTAAATCCTGTTCGACTCTTTGCAACCCCATGAACTGTAACCCACCAGGCTTCCCTGTACTTCACTATCTCTCCCGGAGTTTACTCAAACTCATGTCCATTGAGTTGGTGATGCCATCCAACCATCTCATCCTCTGTCTCCCCCTTCTTTCCGGTCCTCAGTATTTCCCAGCACCAGGGTCTTTTCCAGTGAGTCGGCTCTTCGCATCAGGTGGCCAAAGTATTGGAACTGCGGCATCAGTCCTTCCAATGAATATTCAGAGTTGATTTCCTTTAGGATTGACTGGTCTGGTCATAGCTACCATTTAGTGTATGTTTACTGCGTACCAAGCTTCAGTATGCTAAGTGTGTTATATATATGATCCCCTTTAATTCTCACCAATCCTCTCAGATAGAGTTATTAATTATCCACATTTTAAGCAGGAGAGGAAAATGAGGAGCACAGAGGTTCAATTGCCCATGGTCACACTGCGATTAAGTGGCAGAACCAGGATTCAAAGCTTATTGGAGCTCTGACTCCAGACTCTTGCACTTAATGGTTAATTCACCATCCTTAATAGTGTTTTTATTTAGAAGTCCGTTTATCAAACAGATAACCTATGGAAATATTGAGAAGCTTCCAAGCCGTTTTTCTTTCATTTTCTGTGTAATGTTATTTGTAAGATCTTGGAACTGGGATTTACCTGCTTCAACAGGTTCTAGGGCGCTCCAGGCAAATTCCCTGTAATTCAGCTTGCTGTGTTTGCATCAGCCATCTCTTAGCCCTTCTGTGCACCAGGTCCATGTAGGAAGTGTGCTGGGGGCTTTGTGAGGAGCTAGGGGAGGTTGGAGGGGAGCAGTAGGCAGGGGGAGCGGTAGACACAGGCATTCAGAAGAGGCTGTTCTAGAGCCGGGCTGTCTCACTTCAGTCCCGGCACCACCGTTCTCTGGCTCTTAGAAAATAACTCAACCTCTCCAGCCTTCCCCGTACCTCTCTGCAAAGTCAGGGCAGCAACCCAGTATCTTGGATTATTGTGACAGTCAGGGACCAAAAGTGTTCAGCCTGGAGTCTGGCGGGTTGTAAGCAGTCTACACCAGTGGGAGTTGTTACTTTCGAAGCAAGGCTATGTATGCTGTTGCTGCATCTTGTTTCAGCAGAGAGCGACAAAGGGGCTTTTTTTGCCCTTGCGGGTGATTCTCCTTTTCCAGCTGCAAGGCTGACCACATAGCCCCCCTAATTTGAAACCCCAAAATGAAAAATAGAAACACTCCAACTCAAGAGAAACTTACCCAAACTCGTCCAGCTTAAACTTATCCCTCTCTTTCCAGAACCCTTTCAGTTCTTTTGACCAAATCACAGATTAGCACTGACATTTTATTAATACCCTGTTTAAGAAGTTTATATTTAACTATACATGACATGTCAGGAAGCAACAGTTAGAACTGGACATGCAACAACAGACTGGTTCCAAATAGGAAAAGGAGTACATCAAGGCTGTGTATTGTCACCCTGCTTATTTAACTTATATGCAGAGTACATCATGAGAAATGCTGGGCTGGAAGAAGCAGAAGCTGGAATCAGGATTGCTGGGAGAAATATCAGTAACCTCAGATATGCAGATGACACCACCCTTATGGCAGAAAATGAAGAGGAACTAAAAAGCCTCTTGATGAAAGTGAAAGAGGAGAGTGAAAAAGTTGACTTAAAGCTCAACATTCAGAAAACGAAGATCATGGCATCTGGTCTCATCACTTCATGGGAAATAGATGGGGAAACAGTGGAAACAGTGTCAGACTTTATTTTTGGGGGGCTCCAAAATCACTGTAGATGGTGGTTTCAGCCATGAAATTAAAAGACACTTACTCCTTGGAAGGAAAGTTTTGACCAACCTAGACAGCATATTCAAAAGCAGAGACATTACTTTGCCAACAAAGGTCCATCTAGTCAAGGCTGTGGTGTTTCCAGTGGTCATGTATGGATGTAAGAGTTGGACTGTGAAGAAAGCTGAGCACCAAAGAATTGATGCTTTTGAACTATGGTGTTGGAGAAGATTCTTGAGAGTCCCTTGGACTGCAAGGAGATCCAACCAGTCCATCCTAAAGGAGACCAGTCCTGGGTGTTCATTGGATGGTCTGATGCTGAGGCTAAAACTCCAGTACTTTGGCCACCTCATGCGAAGAGTTGACTCATTGGAAAAGACCCTGATGCTGGGAGGGATTGGGTGCAGGAGGAGAAGGGGACAACAGAGGATGAGATGGCTGGATGGCATCACCGCCTCGATGCACATGAGTTTGAGTGAACTCCGGGAGTTGGTGATGGACAGGGAGGCCTGGTGTGCTGCGATTCATGGGGTCACAAAGAGTCGGACACGACTGAGCGACTGAACTGAACTGAACTGAATACATGACATATTTGCCATGTCAAAAATAATAATAAATTCCATGAGAATAAATCAAAAATTTTATAGGAACAAAATAATTCCTGGGAGGATGAGAAGAAGGATAAGTCTATGCAGAATACCATTTTGTCCCTATAAACCTCGGTAACAATAAGGAGGGGAGCTGGCAGAGGTATAGTGTGGACCTCGGAGGATGATGTTACGGAGAGCTTACCACGAATACCTTTGTAGGTGAATTAACATGAATATAGTGACAAAAAGTGAGTAGAACTTCAGAGGTGTTATACTTCAGGTAGTGAAAGAGAGATCCAAAAAATGGAGGTATAATAACTAGGGTGTCTAACTTTGTGCTTGGTCCTGTAGAGACCTGGGATATACGGCAGTTCCCACCAGGGAAGACACATCTTCAGACTGATTGTTGGTTGGTTTGGGATTTATGTCTTCTGAAAAGGAACAAGCAACATACTTTCTTTAGGGTACATAGAGACTTCATTGAAAAGGCACACATTTATTTTCCCCAACAGAATGACTTTTCAGCTTTATCAGGAAACTATTTCTTGCAGAAAAATTATGTCTTGCTGTTAACTAGGGAATTCTGTTACTAGCCACTACTGGGCTTCCCTTGTGGTTCGGCTGGTAAAGAATCCACCTGCAATGTGGGCGACCTGGGTTCAATCCCTGGGTTGGGAAGATCCCCTGGAGAAGGGAAAGGCTACCCACTCCAGTATTCTGGCCTGGAGAATTCCATGGACTTTGTAGTCCATGGAAAGAGTCGGACACGACTGAGCGACTTTTTCACTTTCACTGGGATTTCTGCTATAGCCAGGCCATTAGATTTACTACTAATCTTCTTTCAGTAGTTCTTCCCTGCAGAATGTTCCCTGCAGAAAGTTCCCTGCAGAACTTCCCTGCAGTTCTTCCCTTTCCATTAAGTTCACACGGCGTTCCAGTGAAAGGCTCTCTGATTAAGCAAAGAGACTGTGAGGGTGCTTAAGAGGAATTGGAATTTGTTTTTTTTTTTAATCCCACATGGTTAAAATAAAAAGATGCCCTGATCTTTAAGAGAAGGAGCCTTGAACATTCTCCTGGGTGGATGTCTCAGCTGAGATGTTACTCCTGAAAGAAGCAGCCCCATCCTTGGAATCCGAATCACCCCATGCACTCTTTCCCAATCGGCACTTGTCTTCACACTCTTTGTTATTTTCTTCATAGCTCTTGAAGAAATGATGTGCTGTTTACTTGTTTGTCTGTTAACACACACACACACGAGAATAGTGTTCCTAAACAATTTTAATCACTTAATTGATCAAAATATTGTCATTAAAAAAATATTTGGGGTAAGTACCTCCAATATGTATTTGTTGGTTTTATTTATTTATTTATAAAGTATTTACCTATCTTACTAATTGTTTTACACACATCAGAAAGCATATATAAAATAAAAATCTTATAAGGATCAGATGAAGAATGCAAGTGGAAATTTTGATATTTTCCTCCACCCAGCCTGTGCTCTCATACCCTGCCTTGACCTTCTCTGTGAGTGAACATAAGGTGCCTGAGAGCAGAAACCTTTCTCCCCTGTTTTCTGCTGTGTTCCCAGTGCCTGCAAAAGTGCCTGCCATGTAGTAAGTGTGGAGGAAGTATTTGTTTAGTAAATATTTATCATTGGATAACAAACAAGATTAAGTCACAATTTACTCTGCCAGGCTTTGAATAGCTGTGGTTTTACTGCATCTGTGCAGGGCAAGGTGGTAAAAAACCTGGGTTTTAGAGTCAGAATGCCCTCCTGATACAACATGTGCTGAATAAGGGATTTACTGTAATGATTCAAATCCTTCACCAAAGAGGTAATTACAACTTCCTTGGTAAGAGCAGAGCTCAGGCAGGCAGACAGGTGGTTTCGAGTTTCCCTTTAACAGATGGCACAAATGGACCAGCTTGAGGCTTTTTGAGGAGATTTGCTCATAAACAGCCTTAAATATATAGATATATTTTTATGTTTTCCAACACATGCTTTCTAAGTAAAGTGAAAGGCTGCAGAGGACTGAGGACAAGAGCACATATTATAAAGGATGCTGTGAGGAACAGGCCTCTTTTGGTTTGCCTGAGTGGCAGGGGCAGCGAGCCTGGGATGCAAGACAGGGATTCTGTGCCCCATGGAGGCTCACTGTGCTGAGAAGGTGCCAGAGTGCCCACTGTGGTGAGCCTCCCCATCCAGGCACCTTTAAATGTTTGTTTGTTTGTTCTTTTCCTCTAGCACCGTGAACTATATTATTACCTTCTCCTGTAAGTTGAAATATCTTTTTTTTTTCTTTTTAAGGAAAATCTCTGTTGGTTCATCTCAAGATTTTTTTTTTTTTAAACACCAGGCAGATGGCATAGTGGCCAAGATTTAGGGCTAGTTTCAAATCCCAACTCATCCATTCATTAGCTAATTGACTTTAGGCAAAGATCCTTCAGTTTTATGAACTTCTGTTTCATCATCTGAAAAATGAGAATAATAGTACCTGTCCCTGTGGTTGTTTGGAAAAATCAAATAAGGTCATGCCTCCCAAAGCTTGGCAGAATTACTGGTATATACTACGTATTCAATTAAAGTTAGTATTTGTTACCATCTTCTTTCACCTTCCTTTTGGCTCACTATAAACATCTGCAGGTGAAATAATCCAGACACAAAAGATCATACATTGTGGGACTCAGTTTTTTATATAATGTTGGAAAAGGCAAATGTCTAGAGATCGAAAGTAGATCAGGTGGCCTATGGCTGGTTACAGGAGCAGGGCTTGGCTGCAAATGGCAGGAGGGACCATTGGGGACTGATAGAAACATTATAAAACTGAATTATGGGTGATTATTACACAACTCTATCCATGTTGTACATTTATAATAGATAAATTTCATAGTATGTGAATAATCCCTCAATAAAACTACCTTTAAAAATCCTGCTCTCCCAGGAATGCAAAACACAGTAAGTAAATGTTGAC
>NW_011494863.1:4150492-4175560 GCF_000754665.1 Bison bison bison
GACTTGATGATGATGATAGTATAGACAAGTAATAATCAAAATTAAGAGAAGAAAAATATTAAATGACCATCACCACCTTGCCTGAAATAGATGTACACATTTTGTATTAGCTGATTTTGCTGTTTGGGGTTATTAAGTAGGTCTTGGGAAAATATATGCTGCATTTCTGCAAAAGCAAATGAAAAGATTGGTGACTGAGAACAGAAATATTCAAAATATGAGCCTTGTGGCACTGAGGTACGTGAAGGTTTTAAATGGTGCCTGGACAACTTTTTCTTCTTCGTTTTAACCATCAGATCAGATCAGATCAGTCGCTCAGTCATGTCCGACTCTTTAGGCTTTATCATTTAGAGTGGATTAACATAGTTGTTCATGGTTTACTAAAAAGAACAGTGTAGAGAAAATGTTAAAATATTTATATTTATATTATATTTTGTTCAGTCACTATGTTGTATCTGACTCTTTGCAACCCCATGGACTGCAGCATGCCAGGGAAGTCTATGTCCTGGAAAACTGTCTCCTGGAGTTTGCTCAAATTCATGTCCATTGAATCGACAATGCCATCCAGTCGTCTCATCCTCTGTCATCCCCTTCTCCTCATGCCCTCAATCTTTCCCATACATAATATATAATATTATGTATGCTACATTATATATTAGAACATATACTATGGTGAAAAGATAGGAGGTTGGGTGACAGATGACTGAGTTTAGGCAGCACTACACAGTCGTCAGAAGGAAAAACACCACAAGTGAGCAACCAGAATTACAGAGACACAGGAATCCTTCAAGTCTAGACCAACATGCCTGTTTCCCTCCCCTCCAGGAACAAAATGTCCGAAATACCCACTATGTGGTACTTGTTGGGCATAACCACCCTAGACAAGCAAACAAGCAGCTGTACATAGAGCTGTCATGACAACACTGAAGTGAGAACTGTTCTTTTTTGTGATATTCTGATGTCTGGCTTCCTTGGCTACCAAAAGTCTTACCCTGCACTTCTGATGGATCCACAAACCTTTACTAGTTGCTTTGATCCTGTGGAGTTTTTTGAGTTTTTTTGTTGCTGTTTTCAGCCTTTAGATATTATCAATTCCAAAGAAACTGACTAAGCACTCACAGTACAAGAGCTACCAGAAGAGTAGCATAACTGCAGTGCAAAGTGGGGTCAAGACCAAAGAGAAATAGCCCTTAAGGATTCAAAAGAGAAAGACCTCCCTTTGCTCAGATAACAGAGAAGCCTCAGGTGGGAGTTCAGATTTATATGAGCTTTGAATGGTAGATGGGTGGTAGGTAGTGGCAAGGGGAGAGACCTTCCAGGGGAGAAAAATCATCAGCAAGAATATGGCAATAGAAAGCTTAGAGCATGCCCATGGCACAAGTAAACCAGTTTGACTGGAACAGGGGTTGGAGAACCCATGGTCCAAATGGTCCAAATCCAACCAGTTACCTTGTTTTTCTTTGTTTGTTCTTATTTTTACTTTATGGCTCATGAAGTAAGAATGGTTTTTACATTGTCAAACTGCTACATTTAGAACATTTATGTAACTATTTAATACCCGTAATTTTGCCTCTTGTTCCACAAAGTCTAAAAAATATTTACTATATGACCCTTAAGAAAGTTTGCTGACTTGGAGCAAGTAATGACTCCAAAGAAGAGCACTGAGGATGTCTTTTGAAAGACATTCAAATGACAGGAACCCAAGTAGCTTAGGGAAGAAGTGGAAATCATAAGCTTACAATTTTGGAAAATCTTAGAGTGAATCTAACTTTGAGCACAATTGGATCCAGGAGCCCAAATTATTATTTTAGTTGGCTCCTTTTCCCTCTTGTAAAAAACAAAACAAAAAACTTCATTTTCAGAAAGATGATTGCCATGTAATAGAAAAAAGGGCTCTCTGGTCATCCTTAGCCAATACATTTAGGTTTTGCATTCATGAAGAAGAGCATTCATATATTAGACCCCATGAATGAGCTGTAGTCAGTTACCTGTCCATTCTTCACTCACTGTAGCCAGAAGGAAGGGGGTCCTCTGACTGACTAGCCTGGATCACATGCCTGCCCCTGCAGTAGTATCGGTAGGACCCTGGACCCTCCTGTATCGCTTGAGGTCTAGAAGAACTTCTCCAAATGAACCAGAAGAAAAGGAGATGGAAAACTGGTGGACTCAAGTGAGTTGTAGTTACACATTCTACTCTAGTAGGGCAAGCAATGTATTCTACATGCAGTAGGTATTGGAGAGTTAATGAGTGGGAAACAGTGTTCATTGAACAACATTCAACAAGTTGTTATTAAGCTATGTGTTTAGGAGGTTTGTTTGGTTAGGATAGATTAGATAGAGTGGATTGAAATGGTAAAAGATAAAGAAACCAGGCTAGGGATTTTGTAATAGTCAAGGTGGGAAGGCTTTGGTCTTCACCCTAGAAGCAGTGGGGAATCATTGAATGTTTTATGTAAAGAAATGATATGATCAGACTTGCATTTTGAAATGATCACTAGAAATGGTTCTTTTGGGTTAAACATCTATATTGAAAATCTTTTTTTTTTTTTTTTAATTGAAAATCTTGTTGACGTTGTTAGTTGGCTTCAGTTCAGTTCAGTTCAGTTCAGTTGCTCAGTTGTGTCCGACTCTTTGCGACCCCATGAATCGCAGCATGCCAGGCCTCCCTGTCCATCACCATCTCCCGGAGTTCACTCAGATTCACGTCCATCGAGTCGGTGATGCCATCCAGCCATCTCATCCTCTGTTGTCCCCTTTTCCTGTTGGCTTAGTCACTCGTAAACTGTTCAGGGTAAATTTGGATCTACCTCAGATCTGAAAAAATAGAAATTTCAATTTTGTGAGATTAGATTAATGGTATTTTTCTGTGTCTGTTTTCATTGACTTCTCAGTGGGTGTTTGGTTTTGGAGTATAAGAACTAGAGAATATAAAAATCATTTTCCTTCAGTTTGTTTTTGTTCACAGATGTTAAACCTCTTTTTTACCACTGGAAAGGGTGACTTTGCTGGAAAATCATTTAAAGTTTTTTCCAGTCAAGTCAGTAAGCTCCCCAGAAGCAAATGAACAAGGGGTGAAAATCACCATGAAGCCCGGTGAGATTGCATTTCTTCATTGCAGCCCAAGCCAGCCATTGTGGAAAGTGAGCGTGGTCGAAGGGAGAAAGTGGGTTTTGTGCATGGTCACATCTGTGAAGCAGGGCCAGGAGTGGAAAATATAAATGGAGTAGGAAGACATTTGAGGAGGTTAAAATCAGATCAGAGACAATTTTCCACAGGTTTAGACTAAAGAATAAACACTAGAATTTTAGGGAAGTCAGCTATTAGCTTAGGGGGCACAAGCAATGTCCAGTGGCCTTCACATTAAAGTCCATGTCTCCTTATCTCTCTGTTTCATGCGCCTTTCATGGTATCCGGACCAAGCTTTGTACCGTGTAGTTTAATTTAATTGTCCTGGATATTATGTTCAACAGAAGTGCTTTTTCTGTTGCTGAGAATTGTGAACATAGCAAAATATTTTAGACTCCTTTTTCAAGGAATCCTCTTTCCCCAGGGTTACTGTTAAGCTGAAGTATCTTGGGCCACCTCTGCTAATTTTAGATATTCCTTTGTTTTCATCAGTGGGCATTTAGATTCTTATTAAGTCCTTTTACCTCCTTTTCCTCTCCCTAGTCCAAACAGGAAATATTCCCTGAAAGCAGACTGTATAGAAAGGGATACCAGATGGCCAATGACTTGAGGCAGTGTTGTTAACTTGTTGTCCAGCCAACTCAGAATGCAACATTGGAGATGTCCCCCTCCTGGGGGAAAGGAAGACACCGTTGATTTACTGTAATAACTTTACCTAAAAAAAAGGTCTCTAGAGCAGTCAACACAATTTCTCAGTGAGGACAGAGGATGGAAAATTTAGTCCTTGCATATGGAGGGGCACTCAGTAAATATTTGTTGCTTGTATTTGACTGAAAAAGAAAAGAAACAGTAAAAACAGTTGGGAACTGCCAACTGTATTATGCAACCTAAACCACGAATTGATGTAACAAAGACAAAATTGTCATTTTGCTCCTTTTAAGCATCCCTTCTCTAGAGAATAAAAGTAGCCATTTGTATGATTAGGGAGAGCATTTCTTCTATTAAAATGTATTAACTTTTTGGTTTTAAATGTAACATATTAATTGTAGAAAATATGGAAAACATTTTAAAAGCACAAAGAATAAAAATCACCCAGAGAATGCTATTAATATGCTTACTGTCCTTAGGTATGTCTTAAGATAGATGTATACATATTTTTTATTATGTAGAAGAGTGCATGAGACATATACAGCTTCACAAATTTATCTTCAGCAGCTGCCCCCCAGGTAAGAAGTACAATGTTGCTGGGACCCCAGAGGAACCCACAACTCACTTTCTCCTTCCCTCTAACAATCCTTTCCCTCTCTGTGGATAACTACTAGTCTGATGTTTGTTGTAATCAATTCCTTGTTTTTATTTGTATTTTAGCTCTTCAATACAAATTCTAGGGGGCTTCCCTGTTGGCTCGGACAGTAAAGAATCCACTTATAATGCAGGAGACCCAGGTTTGATCCCTGGTTCAGGAAGATCCCCTGGGAAAGGGAATGGCAATTGTTATTTGCAACAGTAAGGTCCCATGAAGTTACTGCAAACACTGGATTAGCAAATATCTAACTATTGCTCCTATAGGAAATACAGGATTAGGTTCCTACAGCCTCTGTTTACAATGTTTTTGTCAACTTATTAATCCATAACCTTGTTTTACATGGATTTCTATTTAAAGACACTTCGTTCAATATTACTATTGATTCATTAACCTTCAGCTCAGGACCAGCAGGGCTATAAGTTATGCCTGAATAAAGCTTATTAAGCACATGTTTTCTTTGTGAGGCATATCCCAGCCTTCTTGCACATAGAGACATTGAAGAGCTGGAACAGAAGGCAGAGCATCCCTTTATTCAACCTCAGCTGGGAATGTGCATCTTGGGTGACTGAAGTGTTTCATCACTCCATATGTATCCACAAATGACTATGAAAGCACCTTGAGTATTGATTCTGGACTTACAAATAAATTTTAGCAAATAGGCGAATTCGCAACTGCAGATCCACAAATGACTGACTTATTTAGCACATCCCCAAAATGCAACATTTTGTTTTATTATTTTGAGTCTGGCTTCTTTTGCTCAATAGTTTTAAAAGTCATTCCTGTGTAATAGCTGTAGTTTATTCGTTTATTTTCACTATAGTAGAATGAACAATTGTATTAATATACTAAAACTATTTCTGCATTCTACTTTTGCTCAACTTTTAGTTTGTTTTGGGACTTCCCCAGTGAGTGGCTCAGCAGTAAAGTATCTGCCTGCAATGCCAGAGATGTGAGTTTGATCCCTGGGTTGGGAAGATCCCCTGGAGGAGGGCATAGCAACCCACTCCAGTATTCTTGCTGGGAATATCTCATGAACAGAGGAGCCTCGGGGGTGGGGGGTAGGGAGCAGGGACCACAGTCCATGGGGTTACAGAGTTGGACACGACTGAAGCAGCTGAGCATGTTAGCTTGTTTCCAGCTTTTGTCTTTTACAGATAAACTGCTCAACACATTCTCATACATGTCTTTTGGTATACACATACGCACTGTGCTCTAGGGTACACATCTGGGAATGAATTGCTGAGTCACAGAGCGTGATAAATTATTCATTTTTGCTAAGTAATACCAACCTGTTGTCTAAAGTGAGTAGAGCAGTTTACAGCCATCCTCCAACAACGTATAAGAATTCCAGTTATTCCACTTCTTATAAACACTTGGTATTTTCAGCATTTTGATGTTAGCTGTCTTAGTTGTTCTGGTAGGTAAGCAGGATCATCCCCTGTGGTTTTAATCTATGCTTCCTGCATTACGGAAAGTGTGAGCACCTTTCTTTTGCAGTTTCTCTTCTGAAATCCCTGCCCAGATGTCTCGCCCATTTTCGACTTGGTTGTCTGCTTTTTCTTACTGATCATGATCAGTAGGAGTTCTCTGTATAGTCTGGTATGTGCTCTTTTTTAATGTATTTATATGTTGTAGACCATCTTTTGCTGTCTTTTAACTTTGTCTTTTGATACATAAAAGTTCTTATTTTAATATAGTCACATATATCGATACTTTGCTTTATGGTTAGTGCCTTTTATTCCCTATTAGATAAGTTTCAATCCCAAGTTCCCAGAATTATTCCCTGTTTTATTGTTTGCCTTTGGCATTTAGACCTATAATCCACTAGGAAACCATCTGTTAGGAATGATATGTGGAATTGGTCATGTCATTTTTTTCCGTATAGATATTTGATTATCCTAGCGCCTAGTGAAAGAGTGCTTTCCATTAGTATTATAAAGTAATATAGGCTCATGATTTAAAAGCTCAAAACAGTATAAACAAATGTAAAATTTTAAAAAGTGAATGTCCAGTCCATGCCTGTGGACTCAGTCCCCATTCTTAATCCCCTGAGGCAGTTACAGTTTCTTGCCTGTAAACTTTAAGACTAGTTTAAAGAACCCTAGCATTAGAATGGTGGCTTTAAAGCAAACTTAAGTTGTGCCTCAGGACAGGAGAAGATTGAATCTAGTGTCACTGTCACTTTTCTGTTACAGTGAATGCGTTTGTCTTTGCAGTATCTTCATTATATAGAGAATGACGGTTGTATTGCACTCAGTTTAAGACAGTAAGGAGATACTTGGATTTCTCTGCAACCACTTCAGTCTTATGAAATAGCAAATGTTACCTTATAGATCCTTTGAAGTGCTCCCAAAATGTTTCCGACTTTCCTTAAAAATAGTTTCATAAATTGTGAGGTTATTTAGTTGAAAGGAAGTAAATACATTTTAAGAACCAGTTCTGATGTAGCTAAAATGTGATTTTGAAAAAGATTGAGGGGCTTTAACAGGAAAGAATACTCCCCTTGGTAAGTACTGTGCAGCGTAGAGCACACTGTTCCGTTTCCCCTGCTGGTCCTTTTCCTCTTGAGGGTTTTCCCCAGCATGGAGTAATTGAACTGAGATCATTGTCTTTTTACTTATATTTTACCATTGCATCTTTACTTACAATCCAGAGTTTTGCCGTCTACCTCATATTTCTTTATTATTCTATGTGAGAAGGTTCAAATGATTGGTTTCAGAGAGCCTTAAAGATAACAGATTCCCTATTCTAAGATTTTGGATTTTATTTAATCGCAGAATTGTATGTCTTTCCCAAAATACTCCTTCTGAATTTGACACTTGTTTGGAACTTTAGAAAAATAATTTTTTAAGCTAGAAAACAGAGCTGCTGCCCTGTAGACTAGTCAAGCTACCTTAAAAGCAAATTATTTAAAAACCATTTTAAAAGCAATTGCATATAATTGCTAAGGCCGTAAGGGGATTTCACCAGCCAGTCTCATTAAAATAAGAATCAGGACTCTGTTATTGTCTGAATAAAAATATGTATTAAATTATATTAGATGAAGGGAAAAAAATCTGTAAATACTGTGCATACTTGTAAGAGTCAGAAAAGAATACAGAACAATGCATCTTGGGGGCTTGTGGTTTTCCTCTTGTAAAGTCGTTTAACAGATACTGAACATTCAGGACATAGACAAGATACATGTAAAGAATATGTTCAAATTTCCAACAAATAGAAATTGGTTTTTGTGTCTTCTGGGGCTTCCCAGGTGGTGGCTCAGTGGTAGAGAATCCACCTACGGGAGGAGGTGATGCAGTGCGGAGACACAGGAAACATGGGTCCGATCTCTGGGGTGGAAACACCCTCTGGAGGAGAAATGGCAACCCACTCTAGTATTCTTGCCTGGAGAATCCCATGGACACGGGAGCCTGGCGGTCTACAGTCCATGGGGTTGCAAAGAGTCGGGCACGACTGAGCATCTGAGCACTTTGTATCATTTACTCTGATTCACCACTATCCAGTTTGCTGGTATTGCTTTTGACCTTGTTTTCCAACTGAAGTTTGACTTTCCTTCTGTTTTTATGGCACTTTAGCTGAGGACATAAAGAGAGATTTCCCAAGGAAGAAATATTCCCTAATTTGGGATTAGATTAGATGGGACTTTACAAGTTTTCATGGGATTTTCCCTTGTTTCTCATTATAGGAGGAAAGAGAAAGAAATGCAGGCCTCCTGCCTTGAGTCTAATAGCACCATCTGCTCCAAGCCTAACGGGGAAGGCGGACTGCGGGAGTAGCAGTCCAGGCCTGAGATCCATTCTGCTCCAAGCCTAACGGGGAAGGGGGACTGCGGGAGCAGTCAGTCCAGGCCTGAGACCCATGACCCAGAGCTTGGCCTGTAGGTCACAAACCACTGCCTGGCAGAGAGATGTCAGTGTCGGTTTTGTGACCTCTCCCCAGTACGCTGCCAACAAGACACTCTGGCTCCCCTGTGTACCTCATCCCTCCAAGTCAGTCTTGTCTTTGAGGATCCTACACTAAACCAACCACCCCCCACTCCCCATCTTTCTTGGGTGAGCCACACCACATGGCCAGGGGTCCAGCACCCCCCAGGCTGCGGTAGTCTGGCTCTGTCCATCTGCCTGTCTCCTTTCCCACTTGTCCTTCTTGGCTGAATGCCCTTTAGAAAAGTAAACTTTGCTTCCAGATAGAAACAACACAGGAGAGGAATTATATTCATTTTTCTGGAAATGCTAGGAAAGAGAAGAGGCCAAGGTAACTTTGTGGACTGGGTGGGGGTGGTGGGGAAATCCACCTGATTCTTCAGATTGGTAATTCTCCGTGCTGGTGGGGCCATGGTGAGAGGGAAGGGGCAACCCCCATATACTATTTGGGGAATGCAATTCAGTGTAAACTTTCTGCAAAGTTGTTTCCTAGGATGTATCAGGACCCTTAGAAAAGGCTCCTAGCCTTTGACCCATTAATTTAACTTCCAGGAATTTATACTAAAGAAACAACTGGAGACAAGCAGTGGTCTGCTACAAGAATGTGAATTGCAGCACTATTTCTTATGGCTGAGGGGGGATAATAGTTCGAATGTACACAATAAGAAAAGAGTTACATAAATCAGGCCATACCATACAGTAGACTCCCCTGTAGGTCTGAGAATACTCTGGGGGGTTGCAGAAAGGCCTTCAGGGGGTCATCTGCTAAGATTGTGGTTTTGAAATTGTTTTTCTATCCTAACATCAGTTGCTTTTTAGCCTCATTAATGAGGAAAGAGTTTTATGATTTGGGGAATATATCAAAGGTTACTTAATGACAACAGAAAATGCTTACATGAAAAAAAGCATGCTGCTATATATATATTATTATCCACAACCCTCCCCCGCCCCAAGAAAAGTGAAGAAATTTGCCAAGTGATTATCAGTGGAATAAATTATGAATGATTTTACTGCTTTTCTTTTGATGTTTTTTCATTTCTTCATCATCTATAATTTTGCATATCAGAATTAAAGAAGATCAGCTTTCTTATTAATGGTCAGCTAGCTGCTTATCTTGTACCAGCTCAGGATTTTCCACTCCTGTGCTTTGGAGCCACGAGAGGGTCTGCCACATCTGTGATCAAACTGGGAGCCTGCTGGGGCAGCCCTGTCCACAGCCCAGTAGGCATGCCCTGGCTGGTGCATCAGATGCCCCATCAGTCAAGTGAGTCACCACAGAAGGGTGTCAAGCTGATGATATTGCCACACAACTGTACTTGAACTCTCAGCCACATCCCAGTATGATGCCAGGCCTTTGAGCCTTATCTTCCTAAACCATTATTTCTTCCCTGTCCAGTGAATGTCACAGGGACTGGCTGGGCTGTGTGACTCCTTTTGAGGACACCATGGATCAGCAAACTAAAGCTGATGCAAGTCTCCAGTTGAATCAAAACCAGACCAGCAAATGTTCCTTAAAGTTTAAGCTGTTGTTGGCTGTACTTGGGCCTTGATGTGGGGGCCTGGCAGGACCCCAAGAATATTTAGGGTGAAAAATGTGCTAGGGCATTCAGCTGGACTCTGAGGTTGTGAAGAGGCCTTCATGGATCAAGTGCTAAGAGTGTAGTTATAAAATTATTTTCTTCTAACCTAACATCAATTATTTGTTATCTTTGGCCTCATTAATGGGAATAGAGTTTGAGAAGTCAATATTGGCGATTTCAGAGCCAGTAATACCAAAGCTGGCCAGTTTTAGTTTGTTTTGTCTTAGGTTTTTTACCATTGCTGTTGTCACTTTAAGTAACCTATAGCCAGACACTTCTGTGGTCAGAGGTTAAGATTATACAAATAGTCTTTGGCTATTATCGTCATCCCTGTGCATCTTATTTTCCACCTGTATGTTCTCTGGCTTGCATCAAAACTGATATATAATATGCTCTATATTTCTTGGAGGAACGTTCATATGTTTACGTCATTCTGTTGCTACAAGCATCAACCATTGTGGTATTTAAGAGTGTTCAGTAGTATTGTTGACATTTGGTTTTGTTAATGTGACTCTGGAGCACAAGCAAAGTATAATTTCAATCAGTTTAGAAATCACAGAAGTACTGTGGAATGTACATTTTATTGTTGTGCTAAAATGTAGTGGTAATAAGTTCTAAATTGGAGTTATTTTATAGCAAATAAATGTTATTGCTATAACTAAAATGCAAGCCGACAAATGAAAATCTGCTAGTTGTTAAAAAGCACGGTTAATAATACTACGGCAGTAGACATGGAGACTGAAGAGTAACTTCTTAGGATCATTGTGAATGTCCTGCATCGCAACCATTGTTGTTGTTCAGTCACCCAGTCGTGTCCGACTCACTCCAAGCCTCCCTGTCCGTCACCGTGTCCTAGAGTTTGCCCAAGTTCATGTCCATTGCATCGGTGATGCCATCCAGCAATCTCATTCTCTGATGCCGTCTTCTCCTTCTGCCCTCAATCTTTCCCAGTTTCAGGGACTTTTCCAGTGAGTCATCTGTTCGCATCAGATGACCAAAATACTGGAGCTTCACCATCAGTCCTTCCAGTGAATATTCAAGGTTGATCTTGCTTAAGATCAACCATAACCCCAGATAATTTCAGCCATGTACTAGGTCACCAAGCACCACTTAGATATCCAGGGTTGTGTTCATAGACTGTGTTCCCAGCTATGCCTTTAGCCAAAGGAGTGATTCTTGGTACAGTTGAGGTAGGAAGCTGGAGGGATTTCCTGCTTATTGTTGTTTAGTTGCCGAATCATGTCCGGCTCTTTTGTGACCCCATGGACTGTAGCCTGCCAGGCTCCTCTATCCATGGGATTTCCCAGGCAAGCATACAGGAGTGTGTTGCCATTTCCTTCTCCAGGGGATCTTCCTGACCCAAGGATTGAACCCGCATCTCCTGCATTGGCAAGTGGATTCTTTACCACTGAGCCACCAGGGAACCCCTTCCTATTTATAGAAGCCACTGAAATAAATAAATAAATAAAGTCTTAAGAACTTTTAAATTATCCTCTGCTGCCTACTAACCGAAGGAACAGATTAGTTCAGGCTTCTGGGCCTGGGTTGCTCTCATAAACCTCCAGACTGTCCCTGGTTGGAACCTGATTCCCAGGCTGGGCTGCAGTTGGAATAGCCAGGCCTTGCTCACTGGGTCATTACCTTGTGGGGGGGTGGGTGGTTGTGGGAGGAGGACGAGGGAATGCAGGGCCTCTCTTAGCAGCTGCTCTGTGGATTAACTAAGGACTGACTACCCAGTGGAAATAAGGCAGCACTTCCTCCCAGGACCCAAGACAGAATCAAGTGTGGGAACAGGTATTAAACTATTCATAGAGTAACTGATCCCTTAACTAATGAAGTTACTTACTATCTTATATTATAGTTGTTTTTAAATTTGTCTCATCTCGTGAAATACACTGTATGCTTTGCAAGTCAGAGACCTTGGTAAATGCTGAATTGTATTCCATTTATTGTCTTGATCACGCTGCGTGTCCAATAAGTTAGTCATTGCTGGAATAATTGAGAAGAGAAGAGCCATACTCTTCGAATGTAATCTCTTCTACTATATGAATTCCATCTGCTGTATGAATCTACCAGACGGAAGACTGGAGGCAGGATTGAGTATTTTGTTGGGATTTACAATGTGTTGTGTCTCTTTGGGTCTGCCTGTTGCTGCATTCGCATTTTCTCTTGCAAATGTGGTAGGCATCTGAGGGAAACTCAGAAATCAGTGGTTCAGAAGGTTTCTAGTGGATCTGTAAAGAAGCTTGGCATAGCCTAGAGGACCAAAGCAAGTCCTGCCACCCAGAAGCAGCGCACTGTGGCAGCAAGAGCCCTGTGCTCGGAGCCAGCAGATTGGGGTCGGAACCTCGGCCCTGACACTTAGAGCCTGAGTATCTTCAGGGAAGCCTCAAATTGGCCCAAGTTCCCACATCTGTGAAATGGGAATTATAATAACGCCTCGTGGCTAGATAGTTGGGTTAAAGGAGATTCATTAATTTAGTGAATAATTATGTATTGAAAACCTCTTAGGCACTATTTTAGAAGTTAGAGGTAGAACAGTAAACAAAACAAACAAAAATCCCTGCTCATAGAATTTATATTCTAGAAATACAGTACCCATAATGGCATTTACTAAATGTTTCATTCAGTTAGTCTGAGGATATTCAATGAACTCACGCAATGGGATTTTACTGTACACTTCTGTAGGAATTTATGTTACAACTGTAGATAATTAAGGCCATTATTGAGTCTCTTATCTGAGTTGAAGATATCTCATTAAGTAGGACGTTTATGTGTTCTTGCTAAATTCTGGAATGTTTAGACAGTGTGTTCCCTGGAATTGGATTCGTGCAGTGCTTGGGTCAGAAAGGCCAGCTGCCGTCCAGGGCTGCAGGTGGCGTGGCTGGTGATTTCTGCGTTGTTTTGGTGTTTGTGCTATCTGTGACTTAATGCAGTTTTACAGAGTTGCTAGATGTTTGTTTGTATAATTTGTGAAATAAGTCAAAAGGCTAGCATGACTACTTAAAAGCCACCAATCATGTTTTAGTGAGTGATTTCAACCTTTTCTGTCCAGTTTTTTGATCAGCCACCCATCAAAGAACAGATTGACAGATTTAAGCTTTCAGTTCATTTTTACATTGCCTTCCATCTGGGACTTTTGCTTTGAGCATCAAAATGCCCAAAATCCTTGAAAAGAGAAAGAATAAGCCTGGAAAGCAAACCTCCGAGGGACAGCTGGGTGCTGCACGCAGTTGTGTGCCCTCCCCTGGGAGGTGTGTGTGCAGACCCATCCTCCACCCACCATCACTTTCCACAGTCCTTCTCTGGGTCTCCAATGGCACACAGCCCGTTTAGTTAAAAATGTAAACAGGAAATCATTTTCTGGTGGACTGGACTGTGTGGCCCCCAAAAAAAAGGTCATTTTTGCTGAGACACAACTTTCGAAACACACAGTGGTAGAAGCTGGAGGCTGGTTATAAGCTAGCCCTGCCCCAGATGGAGGTCAGTGATAGGATGTGGGTGTGGGAACCCATGGATGTGGGTTCAGGGCATTTTTCACTGATGGCCAAAGGCACAACGGACACGACTGTGGAAGCTCCTATCACCTAGAAAGCAGTTGTTCTGCATGCAAAGAGACATGTTGATACTCCAAGGAATTCCAGAGCAGGCATTACTTGGAAGACACGGGGGTCTGGTCTGGAGAAATGTGCCTTGGCGCTGAAGACGCGGTCTGGGTTCAGTGCCCCTCCAGTCTCTCCAGCTCCCTGTCGCTCGGCCTCCCCTGACCCTCCTGTGCTCCCGCTGTGGTTTCCCTGTGTGCTGACGAGTTTTTTGGTGGTTATGTCTTGCAGCCCCCCGAATCCAAGCCCAACTTCACCCCTCTCGCCATCTTGGCCCATGTTCTCGGCGCCATCCAGCCCTATGCCCACTTCATCCACGTCCAGCGACTCATCCCCCATCAGGTCTGTTGCAGGGTTTGTTTGCTTTTTTGTTGCTGCCGTTGTTCTCTCATCGGCTTGGTCCTCTCTTCATGCAGTGTTCAGCCTCCTCGTCAACTTTGTTCCCTGCCATCCAAACCTGCACTTGCTTTTTGACAGGCCAGAAGAAGCAGTTCGTGAAGACTCCAGGTAAAATTACGGATGATGATCACTCTGCTCCTGCTTATCCAAAGCTGGTCAGGGGTTCCAGCCTCAGAGACCAAAGCCGGGAGGGACCATTTGCATGAACCAGCATGGAATTTTTCATGCCCCTCTGAACCCTTCCTCCAGTTCCTGAATTTATCTGTGGTGCCTAGAGTTTGAGGAGAGAGTGCTTCTTGAAAGGGCTCCTGTTTACATTGCTCTCTGAATCAGGAGGCTCTCTGTGCTTTAGCATAACATAATTTCAAGGGGAACAGTGCTGAGACACGTGCCGGCCTTTTCTTCCCTCATTTTTATCAGGTAGCATCAAGCAACATTTATTTGTGGAGTTGGGTTTTTGGCCATGAATATTGATACCTAGATGATGAGACCCAGACCAGTTAGGAGAGAGACAAATATAATACAGAATAAATTGTTCCTTACCTTCCATGCAGTCCCAGGAACCCTTATGCTCCCAGCCTGTGTCTGTCTCCAGGTGTCATGAACCCTTAGCTCTTATGGGAACAGGTAACACCTCTTTATGAGGGTTGACCTAATTGCTCCCTCCAAGGCCCAGGCTGTAGTTTTTCCCTGCTTTGATGACACACAGACTTAATTATTTGCATTTGAGTTCTTTGGAAAAAAGAAGCTGTTTAAATGCTACAAAACAATTCATGAGGATGCTGCAGCCCCAGCATGTGTGTGTCCTGCACTGATAGTCTCTGCTTTCAAACAGGCAAAACACAGAGCCCAGTTACAAGCTTCATCAGTACCTCAGCCCATGGCAGTGTTTTCTCATCCATCTTTTACTCATAGCTGGTTTTCTCCAAGGGGTAGGCCCAGCAGACAGGCTTAAATAATCAATAAAGCTGTGTCTCATTAAAAAAAAAAAAGAAACACCATGCTATTTATACATGTGTTCATACATACATGGTGCTCCCCAGCTGGCACAGTGGTAAAAGTCTGCCTGCCAGTGTGAGAGATGCGGGTTCAATCCCTGGGTCAGGAAGATCCCCTGCAGAAGGAAATGGCAACCCACTCCAGCATTCTTGCCTGGAAAATTCCATGGACAGAGGAGTCTGGCGGTCTACAGTCCATGGGGTGGCAAAGAGTTGGCCACAACTGAGTGCATGCACGCATACACCCACACACCCACACATATTACTTTATTCTCCTCCAGGCACTTCCATACCTATCATTTCATTGTATCTTCATGTGAGACTGAGAGAAGAAATGGCCTGAACCCTATTACAGAGAAAGAAAACTAAGGCACAGAGAAGTGGCTTATACATAGTCACATGACTCCTGAGGTCCAATCCAGAGCTCAGGGCTTCTTGCCCTCAACCAGCACTCTTTCTTCCAAATACATGGGTAGCCCCAAACTTGAGTTTTCATGCTTCCCAGCCCGATAGCCTGGCCTGCTTTTCTAGGTTTTATGTCTAGCTTTTTCCTTGAAAATGGGAAAAAGAGAGCTTTTCCCTATATCCTTTTATCCTCACCCTGGGAATAAGGTAAAAATTCAGATTATACTTTTCTTGACACTCAGATTATCTCCTAATTATTTCTTAGGTACATTCTGGGAGATGTTAACTGTCTAGGACACCAGATATATGGCTTGAATTGTTCTGGTTAGATCATTGATTGCCCCATGAAGACCTGAACCAGAGCCAAAATGTGGCTCCTTCATTTTGATCAAAAGAAAGTAAAATCTTCAGAACACTGGCCCTTGAATAGAATGGGTTCGGGGGCCTCAGGACAGTAGAATCATTCAGCTAAAAAAAAACGAAATGTGCTCTGCTTTGACGGTTTTCATTTTTCTATATCTCTAAGCTTTGGGGCCCTACTGCCTGTCCAGTATCTCCACCTCTCCACTCCTGTCACCCAGAAATTTCCAGGTTTTACTCTTTTAGCTATTCCTTTTCCAAATATTTCCAGATTGGCAGAGGACAGTGGCGGCAGAATCTGCACATCCCACATGTCTGGGTTCATGGTTACTCAGGACCGTTCACTCTGGCCATTGTTGTAATGGCGCCATTTGGATGATGCTGTTGCACAACCCTGCAGGACGCTGCCGTTTTGAAATAGGCGAGACAGAGTAGGACTTACAATTGGCTATCACTGAGCTGACCATGTGTGCCAAAGTGAGCATGGATGGGGATAGCTGGGGAGCCAGCGAACAGAGGGCAAAAATCCCGTAATTGCTGTTGCAATATGCAGCCAAGAGGTGGGGGCATATACCCATTATTCAGGTCCAATGAACCATTCCCCCAAATCCACTTCCAGAACATGAAGTTTCAGATTTCCTTCCCTAGACAGAGCTTTTAAAAATAAAAGCTTAATTAGACCTAATTAATGGGCCCATGAACTTCTATATAAACATCTTCTCTGGAAGAGGTTTGGTCCCCGCTCTTCAAAGCATTGCTTTGCTTGTTAGTTCAAGCTCAGGAATGGAGATGCCTTTCACAGCACAGCAGAGAAAGGGGACTGGAGGAGTGTTCCCTTTTCTTTCACTTGTACCCCTAGAAAAGCTCCCCACCCCAAATTCCTAACTTGGAATCACACAAGGGCTCCTGGAATTTAGGCCAAAATGATCAGACTGTTGCATCTCGCCAGTCTAGCTGAGCCCGCCTCCCTGGACAGTGCAGATAGTGGGTTGTCATTTTGCGGAGCTTGCAAGGGCAGTTGAGGGAAACTCCTCTGAGTGCTTTCCTGGCCCTGTGCCATGCTCAGAGGCGAAAATTAAAAATGAACTAGCAGAAGGTTCCAAGCTTGTTTGTGCCCTTGAAGGCCCCACTGAGGTCTGAAGGGCACCATCACAGAAGAGTCACAGGCACCCCAGGCTCTCTGTGTCCAGGGTAGAGGTGCTCTGCGGAGAACAGGGAGCAGAAGAACCAAAGCAGAGATCTTTTATTTCTTTAATCAGAGCCAAAGCCTACAAATAAAACCTGTGTGCCAACAGGATCTGTTTTGGTAGAAACCCTACCTAACGCAAACCACTCAGGGCTTTTGATAAGGAGAGAGTGTGACATGGGACTCTTTGGGACCCAGGCTAGCAAATTTTTACAAAGAGAAAACTTTCCCCAGCGTAGGGCTGCCAGATTTAGCAAATAAAATGAAGATTCCGAATATCCAGTTATATTTGAATTGTAAACCACAAATTTTTTTTAAGTATATCCTGTGCAATATTTAGGACATACACTAAAATAGTATTCCTCATTGATCTGAACTTCAGATTTAACTATCTGCCTTGTGTCTTATTTGCCAGCCCTCGTCCTGGGGGGCAGGAGTAGTTCCTTTTAGAAGCAGCCCTTGTATCATTTCTCCCATTCTTGGCGCATGTGCCGTGGAGGTAGGAGGAAGCCCTCTTGTAGACTGTCAGTCACCTCTTAATTTCAAACAAAAGCAAGATTCTCTCCTGACCTTTGTTCTTATATTTAATATGCTGCTTTATTGAATGTTATCGTTATTAAATCCCCCAAACCAGATATTAGTGGAAAATTTACTCCTCTTGAAAGACAGTCTTGGGCATCTGAGGTATTCCCCCTGTTTCCTTCCTGCCAGACACCCTAGTTGATTTCCCTGGCTTGTCCCTGTTTTGTCCCATTCCTTGTATTTGAGGAGGTTAATGAGTAACCTCTATGAAAACCCAGCCAGAGAAGCCTTGCCTCAGGTGATTTGTGCCTCACCTTTTATCTCCCCGTCCCTGGTCCCCATCTTCTCCCCCCATCTGCTCTGCCCCGTCCTCCAGGGACAATGAACCTGGTTCGTGGCCACTGCATTCTCCTTCCACGTTCATGTCATTGCAGGCTTCACTTGCCTGTCCGTACAGAATTTGGGTTAACACTTTTCACAAGCAGATGCTCTCTGTTCCCCATTCCATCAAAAGCAAACAACAACAAAATAAAACAATAAAACTTCAATCCCACATTGGCTGTTTGGCCCTTGGTGGTCAACACGTAGACTTGGTTTCGTTAGATTCACAGACTCTGCACCTTGTCCTGAACTTAATCCTAACACTAATGATAATTATGTAGGAGGAGCTGGTTTCCAGCTGGAGCTGATACATTCTAAAGGCTCTTCCTCCTTTCACTCCCAGCAAACCCACTTCATGTTCTCCCACTTGCCCAGTTTTCTCCCACCCAGTTATTATTTCCTGGTTACTAGAAGACCAGAGAAAACACCAGTAAACTGCACCTCAGCAACAAATTCTGAATAGCCATTTATCCGCACAACAGACCCATTACGTCACCTTTCCTTCAATTTTCATGGAACCAAGACTAAAAGTTTTAAATGCCTGTCCATGGTATAGGTTTCCAAACATCCATGATGCCTCTTTCCCAGAGGGAAGCTGGACTTGGTGACTCCAAGAGTAACAGTTCTGTAGTGATTGAAAGCGCCCTGCTCCTTCCGATCATGTCCAATTTACCTGAGACCATTCCTCTGTTAAGGAATGGAGGTTTAGCCTCCATGGGTCCTTGAAATGGAGGTTTAGCTTCCGTGGGTCCTTGAGGCCACTCGAAATGGAGGTTTAGCCTCCATGGGTCCTTGAGGCCCTCCATTAGCCAAATAAAGGTAAAGCAAATAATGTATATCTCTTGAATAATCGTCTAACCCAGAGGACTACTTGCTCTTTGACTACTCTACCCTGGAGCCCCTAAATATGCTTCCTCAGATAGCTTAGAAGAAGAGAGAGGTTGCTTTCAGCAAATGAAGAGCCAGCCTTTGACTGCTAAACATCCATTTTCTTATGACCTTTGAGAAGTCATAGATCCGTTGGAACTGGTTGGATATCAAAACAAAAATTGATTTAGCAGTGCTTGCAACTTGTACTCTAGAACATGGGCTCACAGTCTGTAGCCACTGGGTCAGATCCAGCCTGCCTCCCGTGTCTGATAAGTATAAAGTCTTGCTGGAGCATAGCCACACTCTTCCATGTACATCTTGTCTGTGGCTGCTTTCATGCTACAATGCAGAGCTGAGTAAAAGCAGCAGAGACCATATGGCCCATGAAGCCTAAAATGTTTACTGTCTAGCCATTTACAGAAGGAGTTTGCCAACCCCTGCTCTGGAAGAATGGTTCTTAGCCCTCGTTGCTCATGAGAGTCACTTGGTGAGCTTTATAAAAATACTGATGCTGATATCTGCACGTCAGGGTAGAACCCAGACATCTGCATTTTTTGAACTGATTCTGATTCACGAGTGTCAGCACTCCTTGAATGAGAAAGGCACAAAAAACTGCCACAGTGTCCCTTCTCTCTTCTTCATCCCCACACACGTGTACACACGTATGCTGGTACACACACATACACACACACTCATACTTATGCCCACACCTTGTCTGCTCCCCGCCCTGCCCTGCCCTGGGGGTCCGGGAGTTCCAACTCTGGAATCCTGCTCCACCAGCCCCATGAGAAAGAAGTAACATCTGCAAGAGCTAACGTCAGCCCTGGGCCTGGAGCCCAGACCCATCTTTGCTTGAATTTCTCCTTTTCAACTCCTTGAGCATTGCGGCTTTTAGCAGGGTCTGCTGGGAGTGTCCTCAAGAGCAACTTGGAAGCTCTTTCCTGCCTTCACTTCCCTACTCCCCAGCTAGTCCTGCTCCCCATACGGGGCCCAGCCTGCCCTCCCAACTGTTCAGCTCTTGTGACTCCTGGGTCAAGTTTTGACTTGGCACAAGATGACCCGACAAGAAGAGTGGTTTTCCTGGGTCACGGCTATTCTCTGCCTATTTCTCGTTTTTACTCTGGTGACCTTTGTGACTTTCCTACCTCCGGTTTTGCCATCTGGCTGCCTTGTCAGGCTCTTCCCACAAGAGAGGGCTAGGCCGCTTGCAGGGAAGGGGAGGAAGAGAGATGAAATATCTTGCAGAAGGTTTTTTAAAAAATGCTCATTAAACTGTTTTCCCCCAGCACACCATTCCGGAAGGCAAAAGCCTTGTATGCCTGCAAAGCAGAACATGACTCCGAGCTCTCATTCACAGCAGGGACGGTCTTCGATAATGGTGAGTTTTTCAAATAAATAACTGGAGTTGTCAAAGTTGCTTTCTACCTAAGGAAAATTTCCATAGAACAGGTAAGACTGAAAAGGACTGTGGTGGGAGGGGGTGGGGGGGTGTCTTTTCCCACAGTGGGAGAGCAGTGGCAGAACTCAAGGAGTCACTG
Source organism: Bison bison bison (assembly GCF_000754665.1). Lineage (NCBI taxonomy): Eukaryota > Metazoa > Chordata > Mammalia > Artiodactyla > Bovidae > Bison > Bison bison. Next base: position 4,170,689 of record NW_011494863.1, read on the forward strand.
TCAAGAGAGGATGAGTGGAGTCACCTCATGGTGACAGGGCAGTGTCATGGAGATGTCATGGGCATTGAATGCGATGGTCCATGCACAGGCTTTGAGCATCAGGGGGCTGGACAGAGCAGGGAGACAAAGCAGTGGAGAACAGGAATCCTGCAAAGGGGCAGAAGCTCTGGGTGGGGGGCTACGGCCGCAGGGTCTATGCCTGTCTTCTGGGGTTCCAGGGGATTCACTGTCCATGGCAGGTGAGGCTGGTTTCTGAGATGGTCTGGTAGGCTTGGGGTGTTGGGTGAGCTCAGGGCAAAAAAGCTGTGCTGCATCCCTTCTCGTCGTTCCCCTGTTGCCAGGAGCAGGAAGTTGACCCCAGAGTCAAACCACCCTGCCAAGCGCCAGCTGTCCTGCATGGGCATTCCTGCAGGAAAATGGATTCAGGCCCCTGCCCCAAGGGCCTCCGGCTTACTTGATGCAACATTTTCTGGTTCCAGTTGTTTGTATTCCTCCCTCAAAAAAAAAGGGAATATTTTTAAAAATGAAAATTGATGGAGTTGATGTCCCAATGTGTCATAACTTATTATTGGCCTTGAGAGAAAAATCAGGATTCTGGGGAAAGGCCCAAGTTTCTGTTGTGGATGAGGTGTCCCCAGATATAGTTCTCCTTGGGGGTTAATCCCTCTAGATGCCTGGGTGAAAGGGTCTGTTTGTTTTGCTCAAAGGAGGAAGCAAAAACCAGCTGCCTGGTTTCAGGAACTGGACATGCTCTGGGCCTCCCTCCTTGACCTCAGGTGGGGCAGGGGCAGAGTTCCCTGGCAGGGGTGAGTGAACACTGCCCCGTGCTCCTTCCCCGTCCTGGCCGCACAGTCCTGCCTAGAGCTGGACCACACCTCCTACCACCTGCCAGAGTCCTGGAAACGTGGGACTGCCAGGGCTCCTGTGCAGCACTGGACAGCCTGAACCACTGTAGCACAATCCCTGGCTTGACCACTTGATTCTGTGTGGCCTCAAGCAGTGACTTAACCTCTCTGTGCCTCAGTCCTCTCTGTCATAGAAAGAGAACAGATGGACGTGAGAGAAGATTGAGATAGTGTGCATGACATGTTTAAAGTAGTACTCAACACACACTAAGCTCTCAGCGTCTTGCTGTTGTTATGATCATCATCATTTCACTACGTCTGTTTTAGAAAAAGACCCTGATGCTCTTATCATTCACAATGACAGTTTTCCTTCTTAGCTGCTAATACAACCCAGCTCTGGCTTGCTCAGCTGGGCAGTAGGCATTGCACCTCAACACCCCGGATCCTGGCTCTCTGTAAGGGCCTTGAGGTCCCAGCCAGAGCAGAGATGGGCTCCTGGGGACCAGCCTTGAGTGCCTCCATATGCAAGGGGGCTTCACCACTGTGTGGCCAGCCCCTGCCTTCAGCACGGCAGAGATAATAATCAGGCTTGAGTAGATAAAATGGGAAACAGGTCACAGAGCACCTGGGGAATTCCCAGGTCACACTTGGTGGCCCTTGATCTGAGCCTGCAGGGCGTGGGGGTGAGCCCACAGCACCTCATGTATGGTTCTCAAAGTCTTCAGGGCACTGTCCTTAAACCTTTGCTCTATTAACTTTCATTTGGGTTCTTTAAAAATCAAGGTGTATGTACAGCAAGCCAAGCCACCTCTCCTGTCAGCAGCTGGAGCTTTTAGATCCTGGCACACCTGAAGATGAAGTGAGTCCACTGAAGGTTGTCTAACGCCATGTCCTTGGCGAGTATCCCTTGTGAATAGGCCCATGTGCAGGGGCATCACAGCCCAGCCAGGACATGACACAGTTTTCATGGCAGACAAATCAGTGGGCTGCATGCACGAGCTCTGGTGCTATGCTGTCTGCAGGGAAGGAGCTTCTGTACATACATGAGCAAGCTTTGAGAGGTCCCCCCATCTGGCAGTAAATCCAGAGCTTAAAGGTCTGTCTTCTAAACCACAGTTCACTACAGCATCACGATGGACAAGGGGCTGCTGTGTTCCTATCAGCTATTCACTCTGACAACACAGAGGACCCCTGATCCCAGGGCAAAGTGGGTTTAAGCTCACAAAAGGTCTATGTAAGTGTGTGTCTTGTTTGGGATGCCTCTTCCTGAGTTCAGCCTTCTTCCATTTTTTTTAGACAACTTTATTGAGGTAGTCTAGTCAAGGCTATGGTTTTTCCACTGGTCATGTATAGATGTGAGAGTTGGACTGTGAAGAAAGCTGAGTGCTGAAGAATTGATGCTTTTGAACTATGGTGTTGGAGAAGGCTCTTGAGAGTCCCTTGGACTGCAAGGAGATCCAACCAGTCCATTCTAAAGGAGATCAGTCCTGGGTGTTCTTTGGAAGGAATGATGCTAAAGCTGAAACTCCAATACTTTGGCCACCTCATGCGAAGAGTTGACTCATTGGAAAAGACCCTGATGCTGGGAGGGATTGGGGGCAGGAGGAGAAGGGGACGACAGAGGATGAGATGGCTGGATGGCATCACTGACTCAATGGATATGAGTTTTGAGTGAACTCTGGGAGTTGGTGATGGACAGGGAGGCCTGGTGTGCTGCAATTCATGGGGTCACAAAGAGTTGGACACGACTGAGCGACTGAACTGAACTGATTGAGGTAGCCATATACCATGTAATTTACCCATTTAAAATGTACATTTCAGTGGGTTTTAGTATATTTAGAGTTGTGCAACCATCACCATTATCTCATTCCACAATATCTTCATCACCCCCAAAGAAACCCTGCTCCCTTTAGCAGTCATGCCCCATTTATCCCAAGCCTGCTCCATCCCACCTAGATATCTGCTCATATGCTTTCTGGCACTATAAATTTGCCTGCTCTGGATGTTTCATGTAAATGGAATTATACAATACAGGGTCTTTGTAACTGACTTCTTTCACTTTGCATTATAGTTTCAACATCATCCATGTTGTAGTATGCCTCAGAACTCCATTCCTTTTTATGGATATACTACATTTTGTTTATCCATTTATCCATTGATTGAAATTTTGATTATTTCTACTTTTTGGCTCTTTTTATGAGTAATGCTGCTATACCACGGCATGGGCCTGCTGGGTCACGTGGTAACTCTACATTTAACTGTTGAAGGAGCTGCCCAACTGATTTCCAGCAGGGTTATACAATTTGGCATTCCCCCCTTCTTTAGTTTTTAAGTCTCCTTTTTGAAGCAGTTTAACTAGCCAACTAAAAAAAGAAATGATACTTGATTTTTAACTGCCAAGTCCTTCCCTTCCCAGCAGATTCTGTGACTGCTTTTGCCCCTCAACTTAGTAATCGTCTTGACCCCACAAGGGCCAATGATAGCAAGAGAGAGGCAGAGTACTTACTGGGCCTTCCTGTGGTCTCTGGGGATCACAACAGCATTACTGACACTAGTTTCTTTTTAACCAGCAATGCCAGTGACCTTTCCAGTTCCCTGAAAGGCAGAAGACCACATTAAGCCTTAAAGACAACACCTCTCAGTGTTTACTGAGCTGCAGTCAAAGAAGGATCTGACAAAATGTCGATCTAGTTTTTAATCTAGTTGGTTGGTAATGTTTTCTGACTTTAAATTTTTAAAAAATGCTATTTAGACCCTACTTGCTCCATCCCTTTGGCTCTTTAGGAAAAAAGTGGACATTAAAGAAAAGAACTATTCGGAGAGATTTTTTTCCTTGTTCTCTCGCTCAGCAATTTGTTGCTGAAGATCCTAGGTAAGGCCTTAGCAGCGTGAGTTGTATGCTCTGTAGCTGTCAGGTTAAATCATCAGATCAATCAGAAGGAACTTTTCTAATGACAGAGTTAGTGAGTGAGTGAGTGTGTGCGTGTGTGTGTGTGTCTTGTCTTTCTCAGAATCAAGAAGAAAAGAGGAGGAAGAGGGAGGGGCTCCTTGAGGGGAAAGTCGGTTGTTCCTAATGATTAATCTCCAAGCTTCTGGATTCCAGGGGCCCCCTGTGAATCTGGCGAGGATGCTCAGTCAGCTCTTGGACTTTGTGCAGTGGGTAATGGCTGCTCAATACTCGGAAATAACTCCGGTGTCAGTGCTGGCCAATCTTACTAGGAAACTGTGCTTTCACCAAGAGCACCTCAGACAGTAACTGGAAAGAGAAATAACTGGTATTCCCAGGAACATTAGTCATCTAGAAGCAGTGCGATTACTGATACCTGGAAAATTCGTATGGCATTCACTAAAATTGGGTTCTTGGGAAGCTCTTTATCCAAATGTGAGATGGGCCGGATCCTTCCTTCCTGGGGTACAGGGTGCAGTGTTGAGTGCAGGCAGGGCCGCCCCAGATTTCCTCTGCTGATAAAGGGCATCTCAGGCAGCGGGGTTCCCAGCGAATTTCTCAGTGGAGTCTTAGCCTCCCCAGCCTCTCCATGTCTCCCTCGGGCATTTCTACCAGCTGCCTAACTGGTCTTACTGCATCTACTCCTGCCCCACAACCCAGGCGCTACACAGCAGCCAGATGATCGTTTAAAATTGGAAGTCACATCATGTTGTTCTCCTGCTTCTGGTAGCCTCGTGTTGTTCTTAGAATTATCGATGAGGTCCTTCAGGTCCCGCCCCTGCCCTCTGGCCCCCTCTTCCCCTCCGTTGATACATAGCAGCCTCTGAGTCCTTTATGTTCTTAAATAGGGTCGGCAAACTATGACCTGCCAGTGAAATCCAGCCCACCGACTGTTTTTGTAAACAAGTCTTCCCTGGAACACAGCCACCCACGCCTTGTGTTTATATATTATCTATGGCACAACAGTGACAGATTTGAGTAGTTACACACTGATGATCTGGCTTTTAAGGAAACCTTACACAGCACTGTTCTGAAATCACAAGCTTCTCCCCGTCTTGGGCCCTCTCACTTGGCATTACC
>NW_011494863.1:4175660-4204695 GCF_000754665.1 Bison bison bison
TCAAACTCTTGGCCACCCACCCATATCCCGATCTTAGTCTCGTTCTCCCCTCATCAGTTTACCTAAAATTACATGCTTGCTTACTGTAGATGGCCCCTCCTGTAGAGCAGTCTCTCTTCTTCTTCTGTACTGTGTGCAGAATGTGGCACGTAGTAGGTGCTAAAATAACATTTGTTAAACGAGTCCACTCATTCAACCACACGGGGGTCTGCACTCCTCCAGCCAGTGCTGCTTCCCCTTGGGGCAACCTGCTCTCAGGATCTCAGGCACACAGTTGCTCCTTGTCCATCGCGAGTGAAGGAGCCAAGAGAGCGTGAGTTGCCGGAGCAGGGGTGTATGATATGAATGTGGACTGAGCTGAGAGAGAGTAGTTGGCAGTAAGCACATCCATGTCAGCAGCAGCTTTTATTTGTTATGATGCCTGCTGGGCTGGAGAGCTGCCCAGGCAGCTCACTGCAACACCTTGTGTGTTTACATAGCATAGGGGACACTGGTACAGTTCAGAAGGTTGGATGTTGGTGTGATCGAACTCAACAAGTACTTACAAGCATCTTCAGTGTCCGGGGAGCATGAGGCTAGGCCAAAGTGGTAGTACTTCAGGCCTCAGAGCCTGGGGTCAGATGTCCTGAGTTCAGATCCATCTCCATCATCTGCCAGCTTTGTAACTGGGACTAGAAGTTTAACTTCTCTGAGTCTTTGTTTCTCATTAGTAACATGAGGATAACAGCAGGAGCAACTCTATAGTCATAGTGAAGATGAAAAGAGGTCCTGCAGGGGAAGCACTTAACAAAGGCCCACCAGTTAGTCTTATTCTTATTCTCCATCATTCTTATTCTCAAGGATCATCTCTGGTTGGATAGGGATGTGATATAGTGGTAAAGGGCTCAGTTTCTGGGATCAAACAAATTGGGTTCAAATCCTGATTCTAATGAGGTGCCCCTGCATGAATCAGTTTACCTCTCTGAGCCTTAATTTTTTCTCAGCTATAAAGTAGGGGTAATAGTAGTACAAGGTAGGATCCTTAAGATTAAATGAGTCCGTCTCTGAGTCCATGGCTATTTCCCAGTCACCATTAGTAGGTGTTAGCTTCTTTCATTGTAGTTCCCCGGAGGAGAGTGAAGTATGTCGAGTAATAGAATACAAACTAAAATGCACTGAAAAACTAGTTAGGGAAAACAAGCTTAACACATTTGAACAGCATTAATAAGGCCTACGAATAATATGCGGTATGTATGATGAGCATTCCAGGAGCCTGGGGGAGGGAGGGAGCAGGTAGATGGCATTCCATGAGGATATTTATGGAAGAGGTGGGGCTTCAGCTGAGCCTTGAAGTGCGAGGAAGGGAAACAAAAGATGACAGAAAGCTGGGGGTTCTGGGGCTGCCTCTTTTCTTCGTCAGTTCTACCACTTCGTTGCAGGGGCATTTTGGCACAGAGAAGTCATAACTTTCTGTGAATGAGTTAAAATGCAGATCCCTGGGCTCCCTCCTCGAGATTCTGCTATAACCCATGTGCCACGAGGCCTAGGAATCTGCAGCTTTAATAACTGTGCAAGTGGTTCTGTTGCACCTGGTCTGGTGCCATGCCTTAGTGAATCCTAACTTGCTGACTCCACTGTGTCAGCAGTCTGACCCAAAGGCTGCGTCATCCTCTGCCACCCCCCATGGCATTTCTCTCATTCTTTAGTTTGGAGTGCCTCCTTTGTCCCCTCTGATTCTTCCCTTATTCTGCAAATTCCATTTCTAATGTTTGCACACATTACCATCTCTGAGCTGTGTTTGAACACAGGAACAGAGAAAGTCTGAAAGAGATGGACTCAGTGCCTCCAGTAGAACAGCAACTCAGCGAGGAGCTTTGCTATTAAATAGGAGGTGTCTTTTTCGGGTTTTTAATTTGTGTGTTGATTTATTCTTTCTAGGTCTTTAGTTTATGGGAGTGAGTTTGATGTGTTTGGTTTGGGTTCTGAACATTTGAAATTTCCCCCAGCTTAGGTCGTTGTTGAGATCAGGTTGTTGAGACTCAAGTTTGACCAGGAAAGTCCTGCTGACCAGTCCAAATTACTGGTCAAATGATGCAGGCTCCCCTACTGACTCACCTATGCTGAGCATTTACTGTGCTTTCTCCATGTTGGCTCCTGAACCTCCAAGAGAGTCCACTGAGGGGAAGAGAGTTTTGTTTTGTTTTGTTTTGTTTTTTTAATCACCACTTGATAGGTTGAAGAAACTGAAGTAATCTTGACAATGTCAGCTGGATAGATGGGCAGGAGGCTGGGGTGTTTGGGTGCTAGCGTTTCAGTGGTGGGTTGAGAGAGCTTGGTCATTGGAGAGAATGCATTGCATTTAAGCTATGTTGTATTCTTCCATGGAACTTCTCTCCCAGACTCCTCCTTGTGTGGTATCATGAATCCAAAGTACCCTTGCTACTTGGATCTATTCCTAGAGAAACAAAAGCATGCAAACATGTTGGAGGCCAGCTCATAGGTGTTTGACCTTGTCTTTTCCTACAGAAGCCTTCAAAATCTAGCCAAGGTTGACACTAATCTTCGGTAAGCCTCAGTGGCGATCCTGCTGCTGCTTCTCCATTTAGTCTCTTTGGTCTCTGTTCTTCCTTCTTTCCCTACAGACCAAAACTAGAGTTGTATTGTAGTGTTGAGGGTGGAAATGCTTTTCTAAAATGAACTCAGGAAGTCATTCATTTAGCCTAGGAAGGGAATGGGGGGAATTCATTCTCTCCAAACAATCTTGGAAAGATTGGTCTTTTCCTAAAATGTTAGGAGCAAATGTCCTGCCTCACCCAAGAGTGGTTTGTATATTCCCAGTTCACAAACATGAACAGCCCCCTCTCCCAAGTCCATGATCCCTTCTTTCTCCTTTCCTGCTGTTGACTGCTTTGCAGACTCAGCTGGATTGTGTGTGTAATTTTTATAGTGTCACAGTGGTTTCCATGGAGATGGATTGTCATATTACAGAACATTGGGTATGTAGTCTTTGGATATGGAAAAATCAAAGAGGTAAAAATTTTCTAAATTGCAATAGAGAGGGAGAGGACAGCTCTCAGACTTGTATATAGGAAAGAGGAAACAGGAGAGAAAACTAAGGAGAGGGTATGGTTGGAAATGAGAGAGGGCCATTCAAAGACTATAAGATACTTTTTAAAAATGCAGAGGGAATTTGCAAGGAAATTGGAAGCAGAGGGTCAGGATTTGAAGGGAGGTAAAATGATTAGGAGCTAGATATCTTTAAGGACTAGTTCTCAGCAGTCCTCCATGGGTACTTTGGTACATAGTCAGCACTGGGTGGGTAGATGAGCACATAGATGGATGGATACCTAGGTAAAAATAGAGAGGGAATATCATGACTGTGACCTCTAGCCTAAAAAATTGAAATGTTACTTCTTTAAAGTTAAAATCAGGAACTTCGCAAAGTCCATGAAACTCCTAAAATTGTAAGTAGAATTTAAGTGTCTCTGTCTTTTCTCCTTTGAATTATGGAGAAAGTTCAGAATGACCTTCACCAGGTCCCCCCAGTGGGTGAAAAACCTCTGGTTTAAACAAGTCCAAGAATTATGTTCCTTAACAAGCAATGGCACTCAGCTGTAAGCTTCCTGCACACCAGCGCAGTCCATATCCCCCTCTCCTTTGCCCTGTGTGTAACGTCATCTTCTCTTTCTCCTTTCTTTCTATACAGTGCATCCGTCCCAGGAGCCTGGCTGGTTGGAGGGGACTCTGAATGGAAAGACGGGCCTCATACCCGAGAACTACGTGGAGTTCCTCTAACCAGGAGCCCTGGAAGAACTGCTGAGCGTTCCACTATATCCATGACAACTGCTGATTCCAGTGTTGTGGACCATTGCTCTTTGCCGCTGAGAAATACAGGGTGACTGACTCTGCTGCTACCTGTCAGCACGAACGTTTTCCTAAACTCTGGTGTCACACGTCCCCGTGATCATCTCAGCTGAAATGCGGTCATACTGCAAGAAACAGAAGGAAATCGGCAGAGGAGGCCATTTGGTTTTGATTACCACGAGAAAGGCTTACAGAGCCATGTCTCTTATTTAGCACCCTACATGGGGTGTGCTCATTTTGTTTTCACAGTCATCCAAAACCCAACCTTCTGAAAAAGGAAGTGAGATACAAGTAGTCCCCAAGAGCGTGCAGTGTAGCCAGCTCTGACAGGGCTGGGCAGTGGCCTGAGATCCAGGCTGGGTCCACTGCTTTTGTTTACAGTAGACACTCACTCTACCCCATCTCTGAATACTTGAGCCCCGCAGTGCTCCAGGCTGCTGGGTCTGTTTGTTTGCATGAAGGATGGAGAGGGGTCACGGCACTGGTTACACAAGATCCAATCTCACCATCTCTCAAGCAGCCATTGGCCCAGCATCAGCAGAATTCTGTCCAGTCCTCTCATGCAAGAGAACACACACTCCAGGGCCCCCCTCCCAAGCTGGGAACTTCTCTGCCACCGAGGGCTGCCATCACCTCATAACCATGGCGACCCAGCCTACTCTAAACCAAACAAAAAAGTAACACAAAATCTTTGCATGACATATTTTTTTGCCTCCTCCCCACTTCAGTCATTTTTTGAATGGTTTTCCAACAACCTGGTCAAGTTCTGTGCTTCCCTGATGGCTCAGCTGGTAAAGAATCTGCCTGCAATGCAGGAGACCTGGGTTTGATCCCTGGGTTGAGAAGATCCCCTGGAGAAGGGGAAGGCTACCCACTCCAGTATTCTGGCCTGGAGAATTCCATGGGGTTGCAAAGAGTCAGACATGACTGACTGACTTTTAATTAATAAGGTCTACTTGGGGGCAGATGGAATAGCAGCTGAGAACTGTTCCCTTTCTGATGAATTTCAGCAGCACCAGGATATATTTGGAGCAAACTCTAGTAACCTCTTGAGATTAAATTACATACAGGCTTAATATTTCTGTTCTTGCATGCAACTCATGTCTGTTTTCTAGAGGGCCACATGCTGCCTCCTAAAGAGGGACACCCTCTATCTTTCTCGTTCCCTCCCGTTCACCTGTCCCTCCCCCTGCCCTTGCCTGTCTCTAGCCTGCCACTGACCAGCTCCCCTGGCCGTGCCCTGGGTTGCTCAGCACTGGTGCCCTGGAAGTTTTCAGGCATGACTCCTGAGCTAATAACCCCATGGCCTCCAGTTTAAAAGGACATACATGTTCACTGCCACTCAGAAAAAGGGAATTGTTTCTCAGGCTTTTGGGGCATGAGACTAATATCATAAGCCATTGTGATTTAGGAGGATGCCACAAGGTTGGGGCATGGAAGGTGGGATGGGTACCTTCTGAGAAAGAGGATTTCCTGGACCAGAAGGGGCTGGGTCTTGTGGAAGACCACCTTGGATGGGGAAGTTTGGCCTGGACATTTCAACTCCACTTGGCTTCCAAAGAAGAGAGTCCCAGTATTTTCCACACTTGAATGTCCCTGCAAGAGTGATTCTGGGCAGACCAACTCCAAAGTGAGGGACTGTCAAGCTCCCTGAGAGCCCTTCAGGAATGGCAGCCTTGTTCCAGAGTGTGTCCTGCTTCTGGAATTCCTCTTGAGGGAACTTTAAAGAAGAAAAGAAAAACTTGAATTGTGTTGAATTACTGTATCTTTTACATTTTTTTGAAAAGATAAATTTGTAAATAGAGTGATTTGAAATACTATATGGCAAAGTTTTATATTTGATATTCTTTAAGCTAGTTGCTTCGCACATTTAAGCTTTGATTGCTGAACAAGTGTGTATATGAGGCAGAGAGGGGGACACATGGTCAGAGAGAGCCAAGGTCAGCCCCTCTCTTGCCTTGAGGAAGAAGATATTTCCACATATTCTTGCTGGTTTTGGTGGTGGACGTGGCACATTAATGGTGTTCAGTCTTCTTTATCCAGATGTGGTTTTTTAGGCATTTCTTGGGCTTTGGATTTGGAGATGGAAAGAGCATCTTCAGGCAATTAACTTTTCCAAGAACTCCTACCCAGTAGTAAGATGAAGCTCAGGATTTAAACAGGTGAGGCCAAGGGTTAGATTTTTTTTTTTTTTTTCATTTTTCTTCTCAGGTGTATTTCTTGGTACCCCAAAGTACCAGGACAGAAGATTGGGATTATTGTGTGCTCCTTATATCTTATTATTCTGGCACATCTTATGAGGCTTTATAACCAAGTCCAAGCTAAAATTTGCAAATGTTTTGTGTGTCTAGGTTCTAAGAAAAACTGGCTTAGGATATTTAGTTCTTGATATGCTGCTGCTTCCTTTTTCCCTAAACATGTTTATTCATCTCAGATTTCCTCTGGCTCCAAAATAAGGAAAAAACTCCAAAGAGGGATGGAGATTGTGCTATTATAGCTTTCTAGATGACTTTAAAGGTAATAGGAGTTTGTTGTGATTCATTCCATCAGCTCAGGGATGACACAGCTATTACCCAACCCAGAGCAAGCGAGACACTACCAATGGATGAGGGAATAAGAATTAAGACTGGCAAAGACTGAGATAGGACTCAGGGAAGCTATTATTGAAAACCCAAGAAGAAAAGGCACATAGGGGCAGCATACATGTACTCCTTGCAGACTTTGAACAGCTTGGGGACCTGTTCACAGAGGCCAGAGGGGACCAGCACACTGTACCACTGTGCTTTCTAACTAGAGTGCAACATAATGCTTTTAATACATTTGGCATTTTAGATCACCTGCCCCATCGGAACCTTAACTGGAGCTACTGTGGGGGCGGCCAGAAGGTCCAGACACTGGCTTTCAGAGCTCCTTACTGAAGCGTACCTGTAAACATTTGGCCCCACCTTGACCACTTTGGAAGCATGACCCTCCCTCCTCAGTTGGCCCTGATTTGAAGCTGAGGGAAATTGGACTGGCGCCAATGGGAATTTTAGGTAGAGCCCTTCCTAGTTTCTCTGGGCAATGGTGGGCCCTGACAGATGGCTGCTCTGCTTCCCTTTCCCTGGCCAGGCTCCCCTCCTCCCCATCAGCTACAGAACTGGAGACACTGTTCAGAATATGAGCCAACGAAAAAGAAGGAACTTACAGACTGAAAATGGGTTTTGCCCTCCACTACCTTTGCTCCCCACTTCTGACTCTTGTCTTTTGGAAAAAGGAATGTTAGGGCAGATTAGGGGAGTGAACTAGGTATCAGAGTGGACTACTATGGAGCAAAATCTCTGAGCTTTCCCAGGAGTCTCATGTTGCTTTTGGAAGGCCCTGGGATCAGGTCGGCAGACATAGCCTGAGTCTTCTGCGGGCATCAAGATCAGTCTCTCGCTCCTCCTCCAGGTACTCCCAGAATTCCATGGCTACAGAATACCATGTCTTGAGAAGACAATTAGTTTCACATTCTTCCCCCAACTCCCCAGGCAAGTAAAGTCCTGACTTGCTCAAGACTGGTGATATTCTCTTCTCTTTTCAAATCTGAACATAGAGGCACGGATCCTGTATAGCACTGCCAGCCGTGGTGTCCCAGGATTGGAGCCAGTTTTTAGCTTGGTTTTTGGTATTTCTACGGACGATATGTATTTCCTTATGCCAGACCAAACTGGGTTTTGTTGTTTTTTCCAGCATAATTCTAGTTCATGTCCTCTTGCTGAGTCCTTTTTGGATAGAGAGGCAGAGAGAAAGAGAGGAAATGGAACAATCAGGTACTGGCCACCTGGTATTAGCAACACAAAGTCATGCTAGTGACGATGTCATTTCCGGTTTGCCGGGACTCTGCAGTTACGAATGCCATGCCTGTAGCTCAGATGGAGGTCCTTCTGCCGTGAGAGTTTGTGTCTCTTGAAAGTAGCAACCCCAGTGACACCAAAAACTATTTTGACTGTATAGATTCTAAAAACATCCATGATTGAGGAGTAGTGAGACTGAAATAATCAACTGAAGTAACATGATCAACTACTCATGACTGTCTATTGGCACATTTCATCTTCTGGCTCCTGTTTCCAAACGAAGCAAATCTGGACCACTCAGCTTTATAGACACAGAACTCCTGGGTACAACAGTGGCTGTTATGGCACTCACAGTTCCCCGCTAGCATTGACTGTTTGATGAGCAGTCATGTTACCCAAGTAGGTAGCCAGCGTTGAGGAAACTCAGCAGCCTCTTGACTGCCTGACTTTGAAAGGAATGGCCTGGGTGTTCTTCTAGGGAGTTACCTGTCATATCTGGCAAACTTGACAGTGACTATTTACCTAGACAACCCTGCCCCACTCTTTTAAGTCAGCTGGGTGTCCTCTCACACACCCTGTGTCAGCACTTAAAAAATGTATCTTGTCGTGCTTCAGATGTGTTTGACAGTCAGGCTGGTGTGCTGGGTGCAGAATCACTTTTCTGTAAGTGTAGCCTCCCAATGACAACAGCCATGGAATAATGGACCTTGCACAAACCTGAGCATACCTGAGACCAGACTCCACCAAGTCATAATTAGTTTTTTCCTTCTACTGCCTATAGTACCTATCTAACTAAGGAACTTCCTCGAGCAGAGGGAGAGGCTGCGTAGAGAATCCACACATCGTCTAGAGCCAGCCCTGGCTAAAATGTGGCCTCCTGATGGAAGGACTTGTATTCTTAGAAGAAAAAGGATTGGGTGTAAAGTAGTGCTAGTAGCAGAAAGGGATAAACCATGCTGAAGAACTGTGGATTTTTTTAAAGAAAGATAAATGTAGTTCTTAATAGGGGGGGGATGTATCACATGAAAAGGTCACAACTAATATTTTACAAAAGTTTTACAGGACACTACAAGATGAAAACATCTTTCAAGGCAGAATGCCTTAGCAAGCAAGGCTAAGGACCTTAGCACAGTCCTGGACCCATGTAAGTATAGCAATTACTATTAAATCAGAATTCTGCTGAGTGTAGTCAGTGAGAACCAGGAGTAGTGATAAAGTGTCAGAATTACCTGGGCAGTCCTGGAGGGGCCAAGACATTCAGCACCTTTCCACATCAACCATTTCTATAGAATTGTCCAAACAGACCCTGCATGCAGCTTCTTTGGGTATCCAGATGCCAGGGTCAACCTTGTACCTGTGAAAAGAGGTTCATCTGGTGATTCTTAAGTGTATATGTATTAGTATGTGTTTGTGTGTGTGTGTGCGTGTGTATGTACAGCTCACATTTACGTATATAACGAAACAGACTCTCTTCTAGAAACCCACATAAGCTGGCAGTTGCTGAGCCTTGACAGCCTTTAAGATTTAAAGGTTGAGAATTACAGAAACGAGAGGCTGTTGATAGACGATCAGAATGATCAAAGATGTAAATTAAGTGCCATTTTGAAATTTTATTCATATTTATCAGATGGTTACTATCTACAGCTATATTCCTTATTAACTTATTAAGAGTCATGTTGGAAAAAAAAGATCAAACTCATAAACAGTAAGTCATTCATACTAGGATAGTGTTCACAAGCACTCTAAAAGACATTTTGTCCATCACTTTGAAGAAAATATTTGCATGTTTAGTTCATAATTTAGGCTACCTTTGGGTATATTATAAAGTGCTGTGTGATATAATATCAATAAAGTACTTAAAAATGGCACTTTAATGTTTTTTTAAAAACCATAAATGCACTGTTTTAAACTTCAATTCAGTATTGAATATTGACTGGTGTGTAGAATCCTATTTCTTAATTAAAAAGTAACTTGTGACTAGAATAGAACTTTTCCCCTGTTATTCATAAAACAATTTTGCCATGTTTGGGCTTTAGAACAACAACAACAACAAAAACCTGTGCTTTCGTGTCACTAAGCATATCTATAAAGAAAATATAGTTTCTGTTGAGTGGCCTCTGAAACTTGGCTTTCTTACATTTGGTTGGTTTATGTGACAATCTTTGTGAAATGAGTGGAAGTATGATTTTTGAATTAAATGACTTTTCCATTTGGTGGTATGTTTGTCTCTTGAATTTCTGACAAAGTTTTGTTTTGACGTGATGCATATTTTTATATTTGTTTCAAATAAGCGAAGACCATGATCAGAAGTTACAAGTGTGGTCTCCTGTGGTCCCTGGCAACAACCACTGTGCTGATTTCTGATGTGCTCTGGGTAGCTCTGGTTTCCTTTAGGGAGAGGTCCACTGCTCGTGAACTACAATTAAGCTGCAAAGAGTCACATTCCAATGACTGTTTCTGAATTTATCTCCTGGGAAACATTTTATTCTTCCTAAATTCAATTGTCAAATCAACCATTTTCTGGAACTTCCATTAACAGTCTGGAATAACCAAAGAGCCAGAATGCAGACAGTCCTGTCCCAAAGCTGGGTGTGTCTCCCAGGGTTGTATTAATAAATCAGTTACTTGTGACATGTTGTCCCAGGCCAGCTCATGTTATTGAGTTGTCTCATTCATCACATCCCCTCCAGGTACATCCTGAGTTGCAGCCTGGGAGCCAGGTTCACAGTGCACTCCCAGCTTCTGCTATGAGAGCAGAGGAGCCAGAAGGAGAGGGCAAGGGAGCCAGGACTTTGGGGATGGAGGGCAAGGCTTCTGATTCCGGAAGCTTGCCCTGGGAAAGCAGAAGGTGAGTGAGTAGGTGCTGGGTTCTGAGGGATGCCTATTTAAATATGTGGGTCACGTGTGAACTGTTTATCCTGTCCTTGTTTGCCCCTTAGTAAGGGCTGGTTTGCCACAGGAACAACACAGATCCGCCGCACCTTCTTCCTTCACTGAGCTCATACCCTGCCCTGGAAAACTGGCCCAGCATCTGAAGCATCATACATGGGTGGGGTCACAGGGTACCGGGGTGAGACCTTCTGAGCGGCACATGTAGACAACTGTTGCCAACATATGGAGAATGAAATGAATGTACGGATTTGTATCATATCTATGTCCTTGGTTTTCCCACCAGACTCTCTTCACTTCCACTTTCACATCTCTTTAATGGGAAAGATTTTTTTCGTTTTCTTGTTGCTTTTAACTGCCCACTCAGATCAGAGCTCAAATTGTGTCATGTCTTGGGGTTGGTTTGGTGTTTTCACTTATTATTTCCAGCCATATGGTTGATCCTAAGAGTGCCTTGATTAGACATGGACTTGACTGACACTTGAAATCATGTAAATGAAAGATTTTCTTAGATCTCAAACACATTTGCACTTTGGGGAATTAAATCAGGGTTTCCATTCCTCCTTTTCTCGATTCTGTCTCAACCTCCACTCATACCGTGTGTCTCTCTTACCCAAATGTGTCAGTGTCTTTGGCTCGCCCTGCTTTTAATAGCACTATGCTAAGCTACAACTCATTAACTGTGCCGGGCAAGTCAGGATTGCCTGAGTTCAGCCTGCACAGCAGCCAAGGGAGCCTCTAACCAACACAGCTCCTGCTCAGGGCGGGTCAGGCGCATCACCTGGGAGAGTGAGCAGCCATGCCCAGCCAGGCTGCATCTTTCAGAAAGTCACCCTGTGTTACCTGGCCATTGTCAGCCAGTGGGGACCAAAGCAGGATGGTTTTTGGTTGAAACTCAACCAAAACTCAGACTCAACTCACTTGTATCCCACAGCACTTGGCAACTCCTGTCACACTGGGTATTGTAAAGTGTCTTGTGTCATTGACTCCAGGAGGCCTTCCCCAGCCTCTGTTCTCTAAAACCCAGATAGCCAATAGGCCTTCCTGAGGCCAACCAGCAAATCAGTCAAGACTTGAATTCATAGGGCCTTTCTCTAAGCACGAAATCACATTTGATGACTTCTTGTTCTTCTATGCATCCTAAAACTAAAAGTTTTTTTTTTTTTAACACTATAGCTGAATGTTCTTTTGCATTTGGGGTAGTAGATTATGGAAAATACTTTATTATTAGCTTTATTGTGGGTTTTCTGAAACTTTATCTGTTAAAAAATGTGGGAAAGTAATGCCTGCCTTGCCAGTGTTAGATGAAGGGATGACAGTGAATGGGAACCAGCCTTCTTTTCTACTTTTCCTCCTAATCACACCATTTTGCCCTTTCAAAGTACTTTTTACCTAGTTAACTCATTATTTGTCATCAGATGTTTGGCATTGTATGTCACCCTCTTAATACCCCCACCAGGACAGGACCTGGCACCTGGCATGTGGCAGATGCTGGATGGCCCTTGGGGGTGCTGACCTAGTAGCAGGAGGCAGGAGAGCATGGCTGTGGACTCTGATCCCTCCTTCATGTCTTCTCTACACTTCTGGTTGAAAGAAAGAAGTTGGATCATTAGACATGGGTGTTTGAACTCACAGTAATGTTGTGGTCCTTGGCAAGCTACTCCACTCACTAGTGTTCCAGCATTCAGGCTTTTGTGGGAGAGACTTCTCAGTCTCCTTTCAGACACACGCAGCCACATTCTCTCCCAGCCTCCTTGCTAGTGCTTAACACAGGAAACCATCTGGATGACCAGCTGACCAAGAGCCAAGACCCTTCTCAGTCTTCTGAACTACTTATGGGTGGTATTATGAACTTCAGATCAGACTGGAGACCTGTCTTCAAGCAAACCCACATCAGAATCACCCCTAAAATAAGAAGTCTTCCTTTTTCAAGACCCTTAGAGGAAATTCCACACAGTCCCATGGGAACGCGGCCTGGTATCTAACACTCTCACCAAGGGAATTCTATGTCCAACTGAAGTTTCCCAGGATACAGCTTCAGTCCATTTCCTTTCTGTATTTCCTTAGAGAGGAGCCATCATCTTTTTAGAGCAGTCACCCTCCATTTTCATGCTCCCATTCAACAAACACTTGACAATGACCTCTTATGTGCCAGAGCTATTTAGGCCAGGAAGTATTAATCATGATCTCTGTCCCCAGGGAACTCAACAGTTGGCCTTGCTGATGACTAGTGTACAAGAAACAGAGTTTACCATGTGCTGTTGCTACACTTGCTGTGTGTGGCAGGTAGTCTTGGGCCCCAGGGAAGATTGATTCTTTCTCTTTGAGAAACAGATACCAGAGAAATCTTCACAAAGAAGTGACACTGGAGGTGATCTTGAAAGATGGATAGAAGTTTGCTACTTAGGCAAATGGAAAAGTGTCCCAAGCATAAGGACAGCAAGGACTAAGGCATGAAAGGGAGAGAAAGAATGACAAAGCAACAGAGGGGTGAGATCACTATGATTGTAACATGAGGAGATAAGGGCGTTCTGAGAATGGTACTCCTACTCCCTTAACCTTTAGGCTTCTGTCTTCTCAATAAGTGACAATATCGGCTGACATTTACCACTGTCTTACTAGGTACCAGACACTACTATACATGTACTGACTCACTGAATCCTCAAAATATGTGAATGAAATACTATACATACTAGGAGGACATCAAGGCTGTATATTGTCACCCTGCTTATTTAACTTCTATGCAGAGTACATCATGAGAAACATTTGGCTAGATGAAGCACAAGCTGGAATCAAGATTGCTGGGAGAAATATCAATAACCTCAGATATGCAGATGACACCACCCTTAGGGCAGAAAGCAAGAACTAAAGAGCCTCTTGATGGAAGTGAAAGAGGAGAGTGAAAAAGTTGACTTAAAGCTCAACATTCAGAAAATGAAGATCATGGCATCTGGTCTCATCACTTTATGCAAGTAGATGGGGAAACAGTGAGAGATTTTATTTTGGGGGGCTCCAAAATCACTGCAGATGGTGACTACAGCCATGAAATTAAGAGACATTTACTCCTTGGAAGGAAAGTTATGACCAACCTAGACAGCATATTAAAAAGCAGAGACATTACTTTGCCAACAAAGGTCTGCCTAGTCAAGGCTATGGTTTTTCCAGTGGTCATGTATGGATGTGAGAGTTGGACTATAAAGAAAGCTGAGTGCTGAAGAATTGATGCTTTTGAACTGTGGTGTTGGAGAAGACTCTTGAGAGTCCCTTGGACTGCAAGGAGATCCAACCAGTCCATCCTAAAGGAAATTAGTCCTGAATATTCATTGGAAGGACTGATGTTGAAGCTGAAACTCCAATACTTTGGCCACCTGATGCGAAAAACTGACTCATTTGAAAAGACTCTGATGCTAGGAAAGAGTGAAGGCAGGAGGAGAAGGGGACGACACAGGATGAGATGGTTGGATGGCATCACCAACTCAATGGACATGAGTTTGAGTGGACTCCGGGAGTTGGTGATTGACAGGGAGGCCTGGCATGCTGCAGTCCATGGGGTCGCAAAGAGTCGGACACGACTGAGCAACTGAACTGAACTGAACTAGTATAATTTTATAGATGAGGAAACTGAGCGTCAGGGAGATCACACAGGCTAGGAAGTGGTGAAACTGAAAATCCAACATGGGTCTGCTTTTAGAGCCCATATGCTCTTAATTTTTAAAAATTTCTTTATAGATACATGTGATTTTACATAAATACATAAACTTTTTTAATGGGGTGGATGATTTTCCTTCCACTTTTGACTTGGTTCTTCAATTCTCCATATCAGCCCCCTCCCTCCTTATAACTATGTCAACCACCTCTTTATGCCCTTTGCAATAGGGAGCCCTTCAGAAAGTACAGCTTGGTGTTTCAATGGCTGGAGTAAGAACAGGATGTTTTGGTGTTAAAACCTTTCCTCCAAGGAGCCCTGTGCTCACTCATCTTGGGTGAACTGCCCCCCTCCCCATTTGTGGAGCCCTGTGCAGACACTACTGGTTCTCTGGGCAGCCCTGGGGACTCCAGCTTCAGTCTTTGGCTGGTCCCGGCATCCTTGAGGACACAGCAAGGAAGCAGTCCCTGCAGAGGGTTCAGCCATATTTTTCTGGCTAAGAATAAATAATGTGCAAATTAAAAAAAATTTAACAATTTGAAAATAGCCCCTTTTCCCACCCTGATCCAGCTGCTGACTACAGACCTTCAGGCTCTTCTGAGACTGCCAGGGAAATCCCAGGAACATGTGTCGTCTTGTGGGAGAACCAGTGTTTCTAGCCTGCTCTATTAATGCACCAAAATAGAGAGTTTGGGGCATTTTAACCCCCTCTTAAGCTTCAGAATTTTAAAAATTCAGAGAGAGGAAAGAGCATGAGAACTAAAAGCAGACAATGGGTGAGTGCTTTTAGGAGATGGAAAATATCTGAGTTCCACTAAATCTGCTTATTGAGTAAGATTCTCACCCAAGTCTCCTCCAGGGAGTGGGGCTGACCTGTTACATGTCAAGATGACAGTGACCTAGTCCGTTTCATTTATGGAGCACTTCCATTATACTAATTGCTGTACATGCATCATCTCATTTAATCCTCAAATCAATCCTATCAAATAAGTACTGTTGGTACCCTCTCTTGCAGGAGAGGCAGCCAAATATTAGATTGGGTAACCTGTTCAAAGTCACTGAGTTAATGAATAACAGAGCAGAGATTCAACCTCAAAAGGCAGACACCTACACTACCCCAACCCTGGGGAAGGTTTCAGGAGCTTTAGCCCTCAAATGTACTTCAGTCTTCTCACCCTGGGGGCTTTCTTGTTGTTTTTGCCTCCTTGGCAGCCAGTACCCCTTCTAATGCTACCAGCAGCTTAGTTTTTCTTTGGGGAGTCCCCCACTCAGGTTCCATGGGTTTGGGTGGGCTGGCATCCATCCTTGATCCAGTGGTGAACCTGTGGCCCTTATTGGGCCTGTGAGATCATCACATCCACCCAGCCAGGTGACTGGTTGGCTCAGGAACAAGTCCAGGACCTAGTGAGATCCACAATCCCTGGACTTTGTCCTGGGACAAGGCCTCCAGGTCATAGCAGGGGAATTCATTGGATCAGGGAAGCTCAGTAAGCATCCCCTCCCCTGCCCCATCCTCAAATGACTTCCTGTGAGCTCTGTCTGCCGCTTCTCTTTATTTGAAAGCCCTCATACTTTTGTTGAGTATTTATAAAGATTTTAGTAGTGCACCTCTTAGAAAAATTGCTTCAGAAGACAAGTAGAAGATTTTAAATATTCATAGCAATATAAAATGAACAAGACTACTCTAGTGTGATCACTCCTGGAATAAGTTCACCAAAAGAGAAGACTTGATGCCTGAGCTCAGCAAGTGTATCTTTTTTTGTTGTTTTTTTCAATTCTGACATTTGTTCTCCGTTTTGGACCGGAAGCAGCCATGGCTCCACATAAGAATAGGAAGAAATTGTGTCATTCAGAGCCCTCTCTCCATACTCTTCCATCCCCAGTTGATTCAAGTCATCACTTGATGATTTGACTCATCCTGGGGATGCATCAGTGTTGAGATATTTCACCCTGAAATTCTCATCGAGGACCCCCCAGTCAGATGTAATAAGGAATGCCCATAAATCATGCCTAATCATGATACAGAATTGCATTCTATCAAGTGCTCCGTGGTTAAGAAAGATGTTCACACACCCCAGAGGCCACACCCAGACTTGTTCAACCATCCCACAGATGTGAGTCTGAGAAACTCCAGTATCTTGGAGTTCTTTCACCTTCATATGGGTGGGGCTACATACTTCGAGGCCCTGAAAGGGGGAGGGTATATCTAATCAGGCTCTGATAGGATAGCCTGCTGCTACTCTTCCCAGTGACATGTTCATGGTTTTCTTTTCTCAAGGACTTTCAGATCAAGCGAAAACCTTCACAGGCAAGGAGAGCACTCCAGGTCCACAAAAAAATAATGCTCTCACTTAGTATAGCACTTTAAAATTTTCCAGGTTTTTTTCTTTCAAATTTTGACCATGGCACACCCCTGATCAAAAAACCTTCAAAAACTCATGGCCTGAAAAAAACAGCATGGCACTTCAAAGGGTGCTTCCCAGTTATGGCTCTAGCATCTTTTCTTCAATGTTCCTTTATGTATCCTGTGCTCCAGAGGGTCCCCGTCTTCATCATTCTATGACGGTTGGAACCAACATTCATTCATTTCTTTGTCAGTATTTATTGGGCACCTTCTCTGTCCACATTCAAGTGTGGGGTGCAGACTCCCATTTGTGCCCCACCCCCACCCCGCCAGGTTCACTCAGGCTCAAATGCTCTTCGTCTTTTCTACCCCAAGGGAGATAGCTGTTTGGCAGCCATTACCCCTTATTCTGGAAACAGGACCTCAGTTTTTCTTTAGAACCCAGCCCTCCCCTAATCTCAGGTCCCAGGATTCGGGGTAGACAGACACCAACCCTGCGTCCAGTGATGAACCTGTGACCCTAGACAGACCTATGAGATCATCCAAGCCACCAAGCCCAAGTGATGTGTTGATCCAGGAATGGGCCCGGGACCCAGTGAAGTCTGAGAACCAATTTCTGTATTGGACTGTTGTGATGAGAGATTTCTTTCTTTCTGGATTTGAAACCATGAGAACTGTTAGTGGCCCTCTTGTCTCTTTGTCAGGGAAAATCTGCCAAAGAAATGGGAAGCCTTGAAGTGATACCAAGACAGATGATACCAATGTTCCCTGTTCACAATAGTCAAAAGAAATGGAAACAACCTAAATGTCCATTGACAGAAGAACAGATAAGAAGATGTGGCAGATGTATAGAATGGAATACTACCCACCCATAAAAAGGAATGAAATGATGTGATCTGTAGCAATATGGATTCAACTGGAGATTATCATATGAAGTAAGGAAGTCAGAAAGGAAATACCATATGATATCACTTACACGTGGAATCTAAAATATGACACAAACGGACCTATCTTGTGAAACAGAAACAGACTCATAACATAGAGAACAGACTTGTGATTGCCAAGGGGACGAGGACGGGGGGAGGAATTGGGCGTTTGGGATTAGCAGATGCAAGCTGTTATGTACAGAATGGGCAGACAACAAGGTCCTACTGTAAGGCACAGGGAAGTATATTCCATATCCTATGGTATTATATTATTTTCCATCGTGTTCCATTAATACAAACCATAGTGGGAGCGAATATTAAAAAAAGAAAGAATGTGCATATATGTATAACTGGATCACCTTGCTGTATAGCAGAAATTAACACAAAAAATTGTAAATCAACTCTACTTCAATAAATAAAAATTTAAAAGAATACTAGTGGTCCACGTCAGAGTCCAGATGCACCTGAAATCTGTTATATAAGCCAATAAACTCATTTTGTTTCAAACAGTGTTTTTGTTTAATTCTTTCACTTACAACTTAAGTCCTGAGCTCTAAATAAGCCTTCATAGTGTTTCTATCCTTTCTCCCCCACTTTATTGTCTGATCCTTTCCCAGAAGGAAAGAGCACAGGATTTGTAGTCAGAAAATCTGACACGAAGTCTGATTCTGCCATTGCCTAACAGCTGGAACTTGAGGTAACTACTTATTTTTTCTTCATATCCATGTTTTCATCTGTAAAGTGGACCTAAGAATGCTTCTAATGCTGTTTCAATGAAATTGCATGATACTTATTCATGTACTTTATAAAATTTGCCATCCTCAGAAATCAACAATATAGTATTACACTATGGATTTCTTCAACACCTTGCGAAAAGCTGGCAGTTTCTAGGTGTCTGTCACATTGTTTCGTATTCATTAGCATGTCCAGTCTACCAGACTTGGGAGGCCCTAGGGCTATGTGGGCTCTGCCCATTGCCCCTGTAAAGGACAATCCTGCATATCATGTGTTTCTCCCCACTTGCATCTCTAGTCATAGCCAAAAGGAACATACCTGGGCAGACACCGAAGCTAAAGACTGTCAGAATGCAGTGTCCTGTGACACATGCCTTGGCGTAAACACATGATGTAGATTAGTTTTTCAGTCCTATAAATTTGATTTCCAAAGGAAGTCACCCTTAGAGTTGAGAACACTAGATGAGAACTCCTGATGTTGAGCTATGACTGGTGACCATGTGCTGGGTACAAGTTTAAAGACAAAAGGAAGTCTGTCTTCAGAGGAGGAGAATGGAGCAAAGAGTAATCTCTTTGGAAGCAGAGGAAAGAAAAACCACCTCAATCCTGGCAGCAGTGTATTTTTCTTGAGCTCCTGCATGTACCTGATGCCTTGCTCTAAAATCCTAAATGAGCCTACATTCTTACAACACATTGTTATGCTTGGTCCAGTTTGAGTAGCTTCTGTTCCTTGCAACCAGAAGAGCCCCCCCTTAAAACCATGATGGGTCCCAGCTGGCAATGGGAAAACCAGAGGTTCTGGCAGCTGAAAGAGTGGCCCCAGGTCATATAGAGATACAGAGTAAACAGCCACTGGACTTTTTACTGAGTCCAGAACTCTTGGACTAGGGAACTCATTCTGTGGTTTCTTCATACCAGGAGAGAGGATGGTGTGTGCATCTTGTACCCACCTCCCTTTCCAGCCAGTTAGGAAGGATGAGAGAGGATGGTGTGTGCATCTTGTACCCACCTCCCTTTCCAGCCAGTTAGGAAGGATGGGTTTAGAAACTGGCATGAGTTGGGCTCATTCCTTCCACTTGATCTCTTTTTACTGTTAACTTTACGCATTGGTCTTAAAACATACACACTCAGCGGTATTGTTGCAGGGAGATCCAAACAGAAACAGCTACTTTCTACTTCTTCCGGCCATTGGAGATAGGCAGAAGTGTTGGTATTACTTACCTCTTTCCATTGGTACAACCCAGGTTGGTTTTCCATTAAAGGCAAAACTGAGTGCCCTGAAGTCTGAAAAATCCCAGGCCTTCTGCCACATTGCTGTTCTCAGATGCTAGGAAGAAAGGTAGAAATCTTGAGAGCAGACAGATTTCCTCTCCTCTGAGACCACTGCTGACCATCCATTACTGCCCAGTTCATCCTCTTCACTACGAAGAACAGTGTGCTCCTCCATCGCCCCTCCCTGCACAAGCCCCAGTTTAAGCCTATGAATCTCTTAGTCTTAGGATTGTTGTGTCCTGGACCCAGCTCACAAGAGCCATTTGTTAAATATACAGAAATCTTGTGAGCTGGTTGTTAAATTGCTGATAGCTTAAAATTGGCTGTGATGGGAGTGTTTACAGCGACGAAGTAACCATACGCTGACAGCCAGCCCCTCCCACAAAGAGCTGGTTGTTAAGCCTTGACCGGCACAGCACTGTGTGTTTGACATGACAGGTGGCATCTGCACTTGGCTCCATTTATGGCCTGGACTGGTTTCAGCCTGATAGAAGGGGGACGGGTGTAGAGGTGGGGTTAGGTAGAGCTGAGAGAAGCTACAAGTACCCCACTTGGAGTTGTCAGTTACTTTCCAGTGATCTTGTTTTGGGGATAAAGTAACCTTTCCTAAGTGCAGGCAGGACTCTGCTTTGTGGATCAACAACTGGTTTTTATTTATTTGCACTGGTTTTAACCAGAGCCTAGAAAAGGTGTTTGGCTCCCCACCGCATTCAAAAATGCTTTTCAGAACTTTGCTTGGGGCTGCCAAGAACAGTGTACAGATTCTGTATATCAGAATACTTGGAGGATGCTGAATTCCTTTTGGTGCCCACTTCCTGCAGGAGGGAGGAGATGGGAGCCCACCCTAGGCTCATTCTCCAAGGGCAGTGAAACTGATGAATTACCTTTCCCTTGGTGACTGCTGTGGGCAAGAGGTCAAGTAGCGAAGGCTGATTTTGCTGGTAGAAAGCCAGCATCATTGTGAGCCCAAAGGAATCACGCTGGGTCAGAGGCCTTAGCATCCATTTCCACTTTAGTGAGGGGTCTCTGGGATCTGGACAAAGCCCCAGACTCTGTTTCTTTTGTTGTTGCTTTTCTAATTTTACTAGCATATAGTTGGTTTACAATGTTGTGTTAGTTTCAGGTGTGTGGCAAAGTGATTCAGTTATACATGAACATATACTCATTCTTTTTCAGATTCTTTTCCCATATAGGTTATTACAGAATATTGGGTATAGTTCCCTGCACTACATATGAGTAATATCATACAATATTTGTCTTTCACTGTCTGACTTTCTTCACCTTGTATGATAATCCATAGGTCTATCCATGTTGTTGCAAATGGCACTATTGAATTCTTTGTTATGGCCAAGTAATATTCCATTGTATATTTGTACTAATACCACATCTTCTTTATCCATTCCTCTGTCAATGGATATTTAGGTTGCTTCCATGTCTTGACTGTTGTAAATACGGCTAGGATGCATGTATCTTCCCAAATTATCATTTCTCAAAATATATGCCTGGGAGTGGATTGCTGGATCATATGGTAGTTCCATTTTTAGTATTTTAAGGAACTTCCATAGTGTTCTCCATAGTGATTATACAAATTTACATTCCCATTAATAGTGTAGGAAGGTTCCCTTTTCTCCACACCCTCTCCAGCATTTATTATGTGTAGACTTTTTGTAACCATTCTGACTGGTGTGAGGTGATATTTCATTGTAGTTTTGATTTGCATTTCTCTGATAGTGCTGTTGAACATTGTTTCACGTGCTTTTTGGCCATTTGTATGTCTTCTTTGGAGAAATGTCTATTTAGATCTTCTGTCCATTTTTTATTGGGTTGTTTTTTTTTTTTTTTGACATAGAGCTGCATGAGCTATTTATATATTTTGGAAATTAATCCCTTTTGGTTGCTTTGTTTGCTTTGTATGTTTCCTCTCATTCTGTAAGTTGTCTTTTCATTTCGTTTATGGTTTCTTTTGCAATGCAAAAGCTTTTAAGTTTAATTAAGTCCCATTTGAAAATGGAGCAGAAGAATCAGACTCCCTGATTTCAGACTATACTAAAAAAGCTAGTAGTCAAAACAATATGGTACTAGCACAAAAATAGAAATACGGACCAATGGAACGGGATAGAATGCCCAGAAGTAAAACCACATGACTATGGTCAATTAATCTATGACAAAGAAGGCAAGAATATACAGTGAAGAAAAGACAGTCTCTTCAATAAGTGGTGCTGGGAAAACTAGAGAGCTACGTGTAAAAGAATTAGTGCATTGTCTAACACCATACACAGAAATAAACTCAAAAGGATCAAAGACCTAAATGTAAGGCTGACCACTATAAAACTCTTAGAGAAGAACATAGAACGCTCTTTGACATAACTCACAGTAATATCTTTTTCAGTCCACCTCCTAGAGACACAGACCTCTGTGTTTGTAATGGGCATCTGGGGTGACTATAAGTCTGATGGTCCTCAAACGTCATTTTAAGGTCACTTGGGATCAAGCTAGATATCCTTTTCAATTAAATATCAGAAATGTCTGGGTTCTCTTTATTTAGCTATTAGCAACTCTTGTTGGGCCACAGATTCCTGATTGAGAAGCTTCTTCACTGTGCTGTGATTACACAAACACAGTAATGGAAAAATCCATAGACGGTAAATTCGAGGGTGACTATGTGGTGAAAGACCTCACCAGAGTCTTCCTGAAAAACGAATGAACCCATTCATCTTGAGAGATTAAATGTTTTAGTAACTGAATTGCCATGATCTTCCAAGAACACCAAGGATTCCGGCAAGATCTAAATCACCACGACTTCCCCTGACTTTGGTGCTGATTAAGATCGGGGTAACTTTTAACCAAAGCAAAAACAGTTACAAAAACAGGCTATCAGTTTGAAAAAAAAAAAGCCACAATTTCAACTTCTCTGTGCTGAATAGGATTAGATAAGACTAGATGCTTAAGGATCTCACCTATAAAAGGGAAACAGCTTAAAGGAGCAACGTGGTCTGCTGAAAAAGAACGTGGGATTTCAAATAGGCTTCCAAATTCTCATCACAGCTTCTGTGGCTGGTCACTTAACCTCTCTGAGCCTATTTTCCCATCTTAAAAAGGGAGGAAGGGGATTATGCCTATATGGTAGACACATAGGCAGAATTGGGAGGGAAATTTACAGACATGTGTATGTACATATATATCAAGCATTTGGCATCAGAAGATTGGAAACCACCAGTTAAACATGATGAACGGAGATCTCTGAGTTTCAGCTTTTGTCTGCAAAATAAGGATAATCATAATCCACACCACATAAAGTTGTTTTGAGAATTATATGAAATATTTTACATGAAGTACCTGGCAAACATCTGGGACAGTTTGAGTGTCAAAAGACGGTAGTAAAGGATTATAACAAACTGAATAAGAATTCATGAACCCATCCATTAGAAATAAATATGGTGTGTAAGAAAAACTCCTGCTTACAGTTGAAAGCCAACCCATAATGGTGGAAGAGAGAATTGATTTAGAATGCCACCATTTGGCAACCCTAATATTTGAGTCACTTG
Source organism: Bison bison bison (assembly GCF_000754665.1). Taxonomy (NCBI): domain Eukaryota; kingdom Metazoa; phylum Chordata; class Mammalia; order Artiodactyla; family Bovidae; genus Bison; species Bison bison. Next base: position 4,198,678 of record NW_011494863.1, read on the forward strand.
AGAATCACCTATGGATGTCTCATCATAGGATATTTCCATAATCTCAAGTATCTCCTCATAAGAGACCCAGTGATCACAAAGGATAAAATAGTGACTTTACATTAGTGAAAACCAGTGGACACTGCCTTTTACTGGGACTAATTGACAGCACGTCTTTTCTATGAGGCACTGACAGGAACTCATATCTTTTGTGGAATTCCTAAAAGATAAGTGCATAAGCTGAGTTTCATCATGAGAAAGACAAACGTTTCAAAATGTCAATGTCATGAAATAGAAGGACTCAGGAATTGTTCCAGATATCAAGACACATGACAAGTGAATGCAACGCCTAACAGGGAGTTGAGCTAAAAAGAACATCACAGGGACATTTGGTGAAATCTGAGTAAGATTTATTGATTAGGTAACTAATGTAGTGCATTAATGTTAATATAATGTAGATAATTGCATTGTGGTTTTGAGAGGCAGGATTTGTAGGCGGACTTTTAGGAGATAAGTCTTAAGGGTTAAAGGGCATCAGATCTATAGCATCTTAAATGATAAAAGAAAAAAATGATTGATAGATAAAGCAAATATAGTAAATGCTAACATCTGAGGTATGAGGGAAAGGGTGTCCAGGAATTCTTCACTATTTTAGCAACATTTTGTAAGTCTGAAATTTCGGGTTTTCTTTTTAAGTATCCCATGTATATGAAGTAACTGACAGCTGTTTGTCTTGTTAATCAATTAACAACAATAATGAGATTCTCAGTGTGGTCTAAAGAGCTTAGAAGGCAGAAGGAGAATGAGTACTAAGCCAGCATGAGGATTTCCTGAAGGTCGGTTTTTGGATTGGCAGTACAAACGTGACTTCCCATCCACCTTCTGTGACTCCTGTTGTTTCAGTTCCTCTTGGCAGCTTGGGCGAAGGATTGGGGCCCCCGCATGGTCTTACAGGAAATGCAGGTTCTGTGAAGTGCACCCTGCCTAAGGCAGAGGCCGGTAGGGCCAACTGGTGCTGTGACTCAGGCTCTTACGGATGGAAGGGACAGCGGTGTACCAGATCCTGGATCTACCCTCCATCCCCCACAGAACTCTGTAGAAAGCCATTTCAGGTTAAAGGTTTAGTCTTGGCCCTGTTGCTGTCAGTTTGGAGGCTTAAATATGAGGCAGTGCTTTTAACAGCACAGAGTGCCATAAAATACATCAATCACACACACATGCTGGGGAGACTGTGGCTTTGTGGTTAAGAGGGCAGCCTCTGGAGTCAGACAGACTGCTTCCAGACCTCAAATACACCACTTATCAGACAGACAATTTGGGGAAGGTCATTAAACCTCCATGCCCCCAATTTTCCTCATCCACAAAATGGGGATAATAACTTTAATACAGGGCTCAACTCATAGGAATAGTTTTAGTAAGTGAGATAATGCAAATGACAGAGATTTTATGCCCATACATCCTAGCACATCTTTAGGTATAAAATAATGTTATTATGGTATTATCCTGAAATTATCTAGAATCAGAGCCAATCCATTAAAATATGCTGGGACTTCTTTCCTTCTTTGTTGCCTGCCCTGGCCAGCCCATCTTCTGATAACGCCAGTCACCGACTGCTTTTCATGTTGATTTTCTCCTGACGCTTCCTGGGCACCCAGGGATGGGACATGCCTCCTCCCTCTGCTTCTCCCTTCTCAAGATTCCAATTTGCTCACTGAGCCCTGGGGTTCTGGAGACTTCTATGATTCTGCAGGAATTTATCCTGAATGACAAGCTCAACCAGAAAACGTGTGACCGAAAATGGAACTTCAGTGCTAGGCCCCCAGAACGGTGGAATATGTTTTCCCTTCTACTCTCTGCCAGGCGCATGACGATCCTTTGAAAATTCTGGTCCCCACACAGAGGTAGAGGAAGAAAGCTGCGTCACTGTTAGGGCTGGGAGACTACACCCAGGATCACAGAACAGCACTCCCCCTACAAATCTGTCCACAGTGGCCTTAGCCAAACCCCAGGAATGGAAGCCTAATGGGAATGTGTCATAACAAAGATATTCCACCAGAGTCCTCTCTCCAGAGCTCCACACCCATATTTCTGCCTGCTTGCTGGACATCACCAGATGACCCACAGGCACCTCAGACTTGGCACATCCAAAGTGACACCTCGCCCCACTTCCTCCTATGCCCTCTCTTTTGGGTGATGTCACAAACAAATAAGAAATCTCAAAATCATCCTCCCCCGAAACCCTTCCTTTAGGAGGTCTGGTGGTGGTGGTTAAGTTGCTAAGTCATGTCCAACTCTTGCGACCCCATGGACTGTAGCCCGCCAGGCTCCTCTGTCCATGGGATTTTTCCAGGCAAGAATACCGGAGTGGATTGCCATTTCCTTCTCCAGGCGATCTTCCTGGCCCAGAATTGAACCCAGGTCTCCTGCATTGGAGGCAGATTCTTTACCAACTGAGCTATCTGGTCTATCCCAAATCCTAAAACGGCCCAGACCTGATTCTCCATCTTCACGTCACAGGTTGACATTCAGCCGTTATGATCTCTCCCTCCCTCCCTTGGACTACGTCAGTAGCCTCCTACCTAGCTTCCCTTCCACAAGCTCACCCCAGTGTGGTCCAGTCTTCACATTAAGGGCAAAGTTACCTTCCAAAGCAGGAATCTGATAACTCCCACAGTGGTGAAGCCTGTGCTAGCTCCCCCAGCAACTCAAGGAGGAAGTGTTGACTCTCGAGTGGGCATGCAAAGCTCAGCCTATCTAGCCAGCTTCATCTTGCCCTGAAGCCCGCCCTCTGGCATACCAGACTGGTTACTGGTTCCCAGACTGCTCCTTATTCACTAGTGAATGAGCCTTTGAGGTCTTCCTTCTGTCTGGACTCTCCTTTCTCCTCCTTTTTTAATCCAGAAAATCTTTACTTACCCTTCATACTCAGTCCAAAAGTCACCTTCTCTGGAAAGGAAGTCTTCCTCTTCTCTGCTCCCAGAGCATGTTTTCTATGCTTTTGTTAGTCTAACCCTCAAGTCTGACTTGTGGTTGGTTGTTTCTGCATTTACACTGCACGTTCTTCATGATCAAGGGTTCTGCATTATTGGCTTCCGTACTCTCAGAGCTGGAGTTGTCTGGCTTGGGGAAAGGATGTGTATAACACGTCTATAGTCAGAGCACCACTGTGTCACCGTTTTGGTGTAGCTTTATACTGTTGCCTACGTGCTAGAATGTTGGTTCTATGAAAGGTGCAATTTAAGGATCTCAGCCTTCTTTCAAGTGAACTTGTACCTGTCTTCCTGATCTCCTGCCTTCTCAGCACATCTCTGAGGGCATGTCTCTGGCCTTAAAAAAAAAAATGTATTCTGGATTTGCTGGCTGGGGAAATTTACTTCCTATGGGATCAGAGAAAGAGCTGAACTTGTTAGAAAGGCTTTAGCTATTATCCCTCAGAGATAGAATAATATGTAAACAGTACAAAATGCTGACACCTGAGGTGTCAACTTGGACACATGGTTATGTTTTCCTGTGATATTTAGAGCAGGGTTAGACTGACCCTGACATTCACTTAACAGCCTTCTTTCTAATTTCTTCCACATTGAGTTTTGTTCCAAGTTTCTGGGCATTTCTGCTTGGGCGGTGGCCAAGGTCCAGGGAGTACCTATGACCATGCCAAGTCTCTGTGCCCCTCTCCTCCCCGAGCTTGGTCTACCTCTTGGAATGTGTGCATTCTGGCAGATGCAGTACACACAGGGGGCAGATCCCACCGTCTGAGGAGGAGGGCGCCTCCTGCACGGGATCTCATTTTTCTCCATCTGCACAACCATTTGGGGCCTCGGGCTTCGTGACTCACACAGTGACTATCCATCTGCCCATTTACTCCAAAAAGGAAGAAGGATTTCTTCACACACAGTTGGCCCAGATTCAGGCATGAGCTGAGTCATCCTATCACATGTTCCACAGCCACCTGTCCTGACCCATACACTGTAGTAGATCTCCATAATAATAAGGCTTCCCATTACATGAAGATGAATATGACTTGCATGCTACACTCCCAAACCAGCTGAAAGTCCCAGCCTGGACCAATAATGGGACAGGTCGAGGCTGGCAATCCCCGCTGCACAGAAATGCTAACGTACTGTGGAACCCCGCTCCTCTGAGCCCAGTGGGGGCCTGGACATCATTGTCAAGACAGCACTCCTAGAAACGACCCCTCATGGAGGTCAGACTTGGCACCAGAGGTTAAAGCATATTGATACCTGAAGGTTTGATTGGCAAGACTTGGTGATTTTCTTGGTGATGAATGTAGTCTCCTGAAGGCTACTTTTATTCACTTGTATATATAATGACTTTATTGGTGGACAGGAGGAATTTGGAGGAAATTGGAAGGTGAAAATTTTCTGTTCTACCTGTTTCCCTCCCTAGAGGCAACCCATATCATTGGACTTTTTGTGTGTATATTTGTACACACACACACAGACTGTATAAACTTACCAAGGTTGGTGCAGGTTAGAAGTCTGAAATCCAGGTGTTAGAAGGGCAGATTTCTTCAGAAGGCTATAAGGGAGGGTATGTGCCATGCCTTGTTCGTAACTTCTGAAGTCTTGCTAGAAATCTTTGACGTTCCTTGGCTTATAGATGTAACACCCCAATTTCTGCTTTGTGTTCACATGGTGTTCTTATTCTGTGCGTGTCTGTGTCTACATTTCCCCCTTTTATAGGGATACCAGCCATATTTAATTAGGGTCCAATCTCATGACCTTATTTTAATTCATTACCTTGTCTGCCCAGTAAGGTCACATTTAGAGGTACTGGGGGTTAGGACTTCAATGTAAGAATTTGGGGATGACATAATTCAGCACATGTAGCAGGCACTTAACATATTCTAATTTTAAAGTAAATGATCTCATGCTTAATTGCTAAGTTGTGTCTGACTCTTTGCAACCCTATGAACTGTACTCCACAAGGCTCCTCTGTCCATGGGATTCTCCAGGCATGAAGACTGTAGTGGGTTGCCATTTCCTCCTCCAAGGGATCTTCCTGACCCAGGGACTGAACCCATGTCTCCTGCAGGTGGATTCTTTACCACTGAACTACTAGGGAACCTTGCTATAAACACTCTTTTGCATCCTGCTTTATTTAATATTCTTGGGAATATTTTTTTATCAATACAGCAACCTTTGTTTTTCTTTAAATGTATATAGCAGCTTTAACCTTATTTGGCTAAATTGGAAGTAACCAAGATGGGTTTTTTAAAATTTATTTTTAATTGGAGGATAATTGCTTTACAATGTTTTGTTCATTTCTGCCATACAACAACACGAATCAGCCATAAGCATACATATATCCTCTTCCTCTTGAACCTCCATTCTACCCCTCTAGTTCATCACAGAGCACTGACCAAGCTCCATCCGTTTTACACGTGGTATTATATATGTTTCAACGCTCTCTCCCAATTCATCCTACCTTCTCCTTCCCTGTTGTGTCCACAAGTTCATTCTCTACATCTGTGTGTCTGTTCCAGACTGGATTCTCCCTCTTCATGTCAATGTTGGCATTCAGGATTTATGATCTGTCTCTCCCTTGAACTGTTTCCTCTATTCCTGCCCCAAAATGTTCATCAGTATCATTTTTCTAGATAGCTGTGAAAAGAAGAGAAATGAAAAGCAAAGGAGAAAAGCAAAGATATAAACATCTGAATGCAGAGTTCCAAAGAATAGCAAGAAGAGATAAGAAAGCCTTCTTCAGCGATCAATGCAAAGAAATAGAGGAAAACAACAGAATGGGAAAGACTAGAGATCTCTTCAAGAAAATCAGAGATACAAAAGGGACATTTCATGCAAAGATGGGCTTGATAAGGGACAGAAATGGTATGGACCTAACAGAAGCAGAAGATATTAAGAAGAGATGGCAAGAATACACAGAAGAACTGTACAAAAATCTTCATGACCCAGATAATCACGATGGTGTGATCACTGACCTAGAGCCAGACATCCTAGAATGTGAAGTCAAGTGGGCCTTAGAAAGCATCACTATGAACAAAGCTAGTGGAGGTGA
>NW_011494863.1:4206286-4219069 GCF_000754665.1 Bison bison bison
GTCTAGGTTGCTTCCATGTCCTGCCTGTTGTAAATAGTGCTGTGATGAACATTGAGGTATATGTATCTTTTTCAATTAGGTTTTCTTAGGGTATATGCCCAGTCATGGGATTGCTGGGTCATATGGTAGTTTCATTCCTCGTTTTTTTAAGGAATCTCCATACTGTTCTCCATAGCAGCTGTATCAATTTGCATTTCCACCAACAGTTCCAGAGGGTTCCCTTTTGTCCACATCCTCTCCAACATTTATTGTTTGTAGATTTTTTGATGACGGCCATTCTGACCATCGTGTAGTGATACCTCATTGTAGTTTTAATTTGCATTTCTCTAATAATGAATGATGTTGAACATCTTTTCATGTGTTTATTGGCCATCTGTATGTCTTCTTTGGAGAAATGTCTGTTTAGGTCTCCTGCCCATTTTTTGATTGGATTGATTGTTTTTCTGATACTGAGCTTCATGAGCTGCTTGTATATTTTGGGGATTAATCCTTTGTCAGTTACTTCATTTATAATTATTTTCTCCCATTCTGAGGGTTGTCTTTTCATCTTGTTTATAGTTTCCTTTGCTGTGCAAAAGCTTCTAAGCTTATTTAGGTCCTATTTATTTTTATTTTTATTTCCATTACTCTGGGAGGTGGGTGGTGGGTCAAAGTGGAATTTATGCCAAAGAATGTTTGCCAATGTTTTCCTCTAAGAGTTTTATGGTTTCTGGCCTTACATTTAGATATTTAATCCATTTTGAGTTTATTTTTGTGTATGGTGTTAGGGAGTATTCTAATTTCATTCTTTCACATGTAGTTGTCCAGTTTCCCCTGTACCACTTATTGAAGAGGCTATCTTTTCTCCATTATATACTCTTGTCTCCTTTGTCAAAGATAAGGTACCTATAGGTGCTTGGGTTTATCTCTGGGCTTTATATCTTGTTTCATTGATCTATCTTTTTGTTTTTGTGCCAGTATTGTACTGTCTTCATGACTGTAGCTTTGTAGTATAGTCTGAAGTCAGGATGGTTGATTCCTCCAGAGATCTTTCTTTTTAATGGGTACATAGGGCTGCATCAACATGTGGAAGTAGTTTTTTACTTATTTAACATCTCTTGGTGATGCACATTAAGCTCCTTTCAATCTTTTGCTATTATAACAAATTTTCACTAAATGTTCTTGAAGTTGTCCTTTCATACTTTAAACACAAGTGTAGCTATAATAGAGATTCTTACACAATTCAAAGGGTCAGTGCATTTTGATTTCAGTATGGGTGTAAACTGCTCTGAATTACACGACAAAGGGCAGAGGAGTGGGTTTTATTCAACTAGCTAATTGCCACAGTGGATCTCTTTTGGGTTAAAATACAGGACTAGAAAGAGCCCACAGGAGGGAGGAGGACCTTTCTAAAACTGGCACTTGTGAACCACCAGTTGGAAATGACATCCTTAGTCTGTGCCATGAACAGACACTTCTCTGAGTCTGCAGTAAGACTATCTCCTTCTTCTGAGCCCAGAGACTGGGGCTGGGTCCAGGGACTCCTGCCTGCCTGAGCTTTCAGTCCAGGGCTCTGGGGGGAGGGGCAAGGGGCATGGGGGACTGGAGAGCAGAGGGTAGAGCCCCAAACACAAAAGAAGATCCTTCAGCTGAAGAGCAGGCTCAGTGTGTCCAATCACTATTGTTCTTTCTCCCTGGTACCATTTCTGTTCAACTGCTGTGGCATGCTAAACCTCCAGTTGCATTTTGGCCAGGAATTTCCATTCCTGGGAGGGCTCTAACCTTGCTGAGGGTGTGAGGGCATCTGCAGTCAGTCATCCGACAACAGCATGGCACAGCATTTGAACATAACTGCCAGCTGGAAACTTGGAAGCCCTCCCTCGGTTTTTGCTTATATGTGGGAGCCTGACTCATGGAGGTGAACTTGCCTGGCTCTTTGTAGCCCTCTCCTCACAGACTCACAGGGTTTAGTATTGTAAGGAAATCCAGAAGCTTGTCCTTTGTTACCAGAGAATTGCTGAAGCCCAAAGAAATGATGTATGTGAGACTCACTCAACACTCACCTACAGGTGTTGATTTAGCGTGATGCTGAATCCTGGAATTCCAGTTGTAATTAAGACAGATCCAGCCCCTGCTCTCCTCACAGTCCTGTAGGGAAGACAGCTGTGAACAAATGAATTACATTAGACAAATGTGCACCAATAAAGAAATGAACAAAAATGAAAGCTGGGAGAGTTAGGAAGAAGACATTCATGGTGCTGGAAGGGTGTGTGGGGTCAGGGACGACTCCAAGGAGGAGTCACCATTTAAGCTATGACTCAAAGAAAGCTCCATCTGTGAAGAACAGTGGCTGAAAGGGCCTCGTCCCATGGTCGTCCTGTTGGGACCAGCAAAATAAGACAGAGACCATTCCCTCCGCAGCCGCTCCAGACTTCAGCCATAAATGAGAAAAATTCCCTTGGAAGACGGTTCACTGCTCTGGCTGCAGAAGCCTTCTATAGGGAATTTACTGGCCCAGGAAGAGTTTGGAGGATTCTTCCAGGATGAATAAGGGACTGTTTACTGCAGGATGGAGCTTTTCCAGGTGGGAAAATACTTAGAAAACCTGGCCTCTACTTCATTGTTAGAAAAGAAGGCAATTAAGTTTGCGTGAAGCTGGGGGGCCACAGCCAGGCAGAACAGCTGCTAACTCTGCAGGCCTAGCTTATGCTTCTCCCCGCTTAACCCCCAGCTGCTGAGGGCCTGCTGGCCTCTGCCCCAGCCAGAGCAGGAGCGGCACTGGAGAGGAGTTTTTCTGTGTGCTTCAGCCTGACCTTCCTCAGGCCCTGTTTTGTGCCAGCCATAATTATTTAATTTATGTATTTCTGGTAAATGTGAGTGTAGCTCGGAGCCATTAAAGACATTAGTACAGGTCTGGGACCCAGGATATCTGGAGTTCAGCCCAAGTGGTACCACCGATCAAGTCAGTGGCCCAGTGAGTGCCCTTGGGCTGTGCTGCTGGGTTGTGTGAGTGTGGAGATGTGGGAAAGGAACTTGGCAGGCAGTAATGTGACCTGATCACTGTCGTTCCATGAACACTAAAGAGAGAACTGGTCTGCCTTTCACTTTAGCACCCTGTGAAACTGCTATGATGGGCTCCATTTTACAGATGAGCAGATTGAGGCACAGAATGATCCATCCAAGCTCACAAAGCCTGGGACTGATGGAGCTGGCTTTCGAACCCAGACACCTTCAGACACTGGATCTTGCTTATAAACAGTCATCTAGGGACAAATGCCCCCCAACAGAAAGTAAATCTAATAACACAGTAATTTTGATCTTCTCTACACCTTCCTTCACATCCAAGGTTCTTGTTTCAGCAGTTCACTCCCCAGCAAGATCAAATGAAGGGTGTGTGCAGAGATGGAGAGAGCAGCTTTTCTGTTTGTTTGTAACTAACCCAGGATAAGAGTGACTAAGGGGATGGAGAGAGGGATGGGTAATGCAGTGGGAATTTTATTGTTTCCAAAACAGTCATCTAACTTTGATCAGGGAGGGTCAGGTCTAGAATCTAAACCTTGTCCCTTGTCAACATATGCAAAACTATAACTGCTGGTGGACTCGTAATCCAGAGGTATCTGTAAACTATTTTAGGGAGTTTCTTAGCTTTTCAACCACAGAAGCTCTTCTGAGAACTCCTGATCTTAAGATGACATAAGCCAGTGTGAGCAGGTACAAGGCATTTAGTGAGGTCTCTGCTTCTCCAACCCAGCTATTCAACTGTGTTTGAAACAAGAACCTGGTCCAAGTGCCAGTATCTCTGCCTGGATAAAAATAGACTAGTCCTTTGAGCCGATGGATGTGGCTGAATCATTGAGCATGAAAGCAGTGAGCTAGAAAAATCTCCGCACCCATACCCACATCCAGTGGATAGCAGAGAACACTGGCTCAGAAATGCCCCAGCCCATGAAGGATTTTTATTTCTTGTAGGTCATCTGTTAAGGGTTACTCAGGCACTCTGCTGCTCCTTTTGTTTCTCTGAACCAATGTAAGTCAGACCTTGTCCAACTTTATTTGCTCTCCAAGTTTTAGTTCCTCACTGATAAATAGAATGACTGAATTAGAGTCTCTCTGCAATCATTGTTGTTGTTCAGTTGCTCAGTCGTGTCTGACTCTTTGTAACCCCTACAGCACATAACACGTCAGGCTTCTCTGTCCTTCACCATCTTCTGGAGCTTGCTCCATTGAGTCAGTGATACTATCCAACCATCTCATCCTCTGTTTTCCCCTTCTCCTCCCTGCTTTCATTCTTCCCAGCATCAGGGTCTTTTTCAATGATTCGGCTTTTCCTATCAGGTGGCCAAAGTATTGGAGCTTCAGCTTTAGCATCAGTCCTTCCAATGATTATTCAGGACTGATTTCCTTTAGGATGGACTGGTTGGATCTCCTTGCAGTCCAAGGGACTCTCAAGAGTCTTCTCCAACATCATAGTTCAAAAGCATCAATTCTTCAGTGTTCAGCCTTCATTATGGTCCAACTCTCACATCCATACATGACTACTGGAAAAGCCATAGCTTTGACTAGACGGACCTTTGTTGGCAAAGTAATGTCTCTGCTTTCTAATATGCTGTCTAGGTTTGTCATTGTTTTTCTTCCAAGGAGTAAGTGTCTTTTAATTTCACAGCTGCAGTCACTATCTACAGTGATTTTGGAGCCCCCAAAAAAGTCAGTCACTGTTTCTATTGTTTCCCTATCTATTTGCCATGAATTGATGGGACTGGATACCATGATTTTAGTTTTTTGATGTTAGTTTTTCTGCAGTCATACGCAGTTCAGAATCTATGCTTCCTCTTCATCGACTGTGTCAGACCAAGACAGAGATGGGGATGGGGGATGGGGTGGGAGGGGACAGTGGTAGCAGCGTGTGCTGGGGCCAGCAATACGGAGGTGCCTTGTCTACAGAGAATTCAAACAGTGATATGGTCAGCTGAGAGCTGATCTATATATGATAAAATGCACCCATTTTAAGTGAACAGTTTGAGTTTTGAAAAATATGTACATTATTTTAACTACCACCAGCACCCAGTCAAGATACTGACCATTTCCATCACCCCCTCAAAATTCCCTTCTGCCTCATCTCTATCTCCACCTGTTCCTTACACATGGCCCCAGGAAACCAATGATCTGCTTTCTGTTAGTATAAATTAGTTTGCCTTTTATAGAATTTTAAATAAATGAAATCATACACTAAGTGCTCTTTTGTGTCTGGCTTCTTTCACTCAACATGGTTTTGAGATTCGTCCATGTTGTTGCATGTTTCAGTGTTTATTCCTTTTTATTACCTGTAGTATTTCATTTTATCAATTTGCTTATCCATTCACTGTTAAGGAGTACTTGTTCTTTACTGGTTTTTTTTTTTTTTTTTGGTTTCAATTTTTGACTACCATAAACATTCATGTACAAGCCTTTGTGAGGGCATATATATTCTTTATTTTTTAACAAATTTTTATTCATATTTGGCTGTGCTGGGTCTTTGTTGCTGCACAGGGGCTTTTGGAGAGCAGGGACTACTCTTTGTTCGGTGTGCAGGCTTCTCATTGCCATGGCTTGTCTTGTTGAGGAACATGGGCTCTAGGCATATGGGTTTCAGTAGTTTCAGCACACCAGGGTCACTAGTTGCGGCACGCTGGCTCTAGAGTTCTGCGGATGAAGTAGTTGTGGCCCAAGGGCTTAGTTGCCCCATGGCACATGGAATCTTCCCAGACCAGGGATTAAACCCATTTCTCCTGCATTGGCAGGCAGATTCTTAACCACTGAACCACCAAGGAAGTACCAGGGTATAGATTTTTAATTTCTCTTGGGTAAATATATAGGTCTTAAACAGAGAAACATAGTAGTGACATGCCTTCTTCAGGGCAGGGTGTCCAGAATGGCAGTATCACAGAACAGGACCAGGTATATCTTACATGAGAGCAGCCTGCCTACTCTGAGTCCTTCCAGTTAATAAGATGACTATTTTAATGCTTTATGAGACAGAGAACAGGTGCCTTTCCTCTCCTAGTTCTGAGTAGTTTACATTGAAATTAAAGCTGATTTGGGATGAATTTATTATGAATGGCAATTATGGCTAGCATCTATTAAATATTCAGTATACTGACCATTTCACCTATGTTTTATTATTGAATTCTCACAAAAACATTGTGAGGTAGGAAATATGATTTCTCCGTTCAGCAGATAAGGAAACAGAGATCCAGTGGTTAAGCAAGTTGTCCAAGATTACATACCTAATAAATGGTAGAGAAAGGATTTGAACCCAGGCCTTTATCACTCCAATCCTATGCTCTCAAACCCAAGTTACACTCCAAGTAATGCCTGACTTGTATTACTTGCTTAGTAATATTAATGGTGGTCTATGCTTAATTGCTGATAGCTTTCCAATGAAATCAATTCTGGGTATACTCACATGAGTCTAATTATGTGGAACTCAAACTGAAAGCAGCAGCCCCACAACCTTCCCCAGAGGGGCGGAAATCCTTCAAAAGGAGCAAAAATTCCATTATATTTGTAGATTCAGCCATTCATTACTCCATTTATTTCTTCATCAAATAGTCATTTACTGAGTGCCTTGTAATGGACACTTGGAATTGACTCTCAAGCGTCTCTTCCACTGGTAGGCTTTCAGTCAATCATGATTAGTTGGCTCTCTCTTATTACTGATTGGTTGACAGGTGGGCAGGCCCAAGCCAGTTTGGGCCAATGATAAGTGAGTACAAACGTCAGTCTTTGTACTGATATAAAGTCTTCGGGAGGAAGCCCCACCTCTCCACCGCAGGTGAACTGATAGGCGCCATGTTGCAGCCCGAGGCAGAACCCATCTTGGCGGAAGGCATACCGTGTGGAGAGGAGAGTGAGGGAAGAAGCTGGTTTCGAGCCTCAGCATCTTCCTCTGTGAGGTACAGTTTTTCTTTTAGTATTGCTTAAGCTGGGTTGAGTCGCGTTTCTGGCGCTTGCGGTCGAGATTTTGACCGCACTTGCCTAGGTGTGTGTGGTGTGTGCCTGGCACAGGTGAGGCAGGCATTGAGCGGCCGGGCCTGCCCAGTTATAACTCTGTACAGCCACTCAGGCTTCCCAGCTCCTGATCTTGGCTGTAGGTTCCCTGAGGACAGGGACACCTTTTTTTTTTTTTGGCATCCTGAATGCATGTGCTGATAAACTTTTGTGGAAAACCTTTGTGGAGTATCTGTGTGTTTGCCTCTGAGAGCAGTGGCCACTTCAGGGAGGCAATTTATGTTTTTGAGTAGCTGCCGTCTTGTGCCAGATGTTTTACATATATGTAAGTTAATTTCTTCCTTGGACTCATCCCAGAAGCCAACCGCAACGATGATTCCATCTTTTACCTAAGAAAAGCCCAAAGCCTAGAGGAGTTTTTACACAACTTGTAGCCATTGCTTGTTGACGCTGCACGGTTAGAACATGGTACTATAGTGCTGACTAATAGAGCCTTCATTATTGGAAAGTGGGCGGTTGGCCCCAAGCCAGAGGAAGCCCTTTTCACCACAGGTGTAATCTGTTAACGAAACAATTAGGATTCTTCCTTTGGGTGTTTATACGGGAGTTCCATTGTAAACATCTATGACCAGCTTGTCAGTAGAACCTGAGAAAAAATGACTTCATCTTAACCTTATGGGATCATTGGAGAATAATCAGTCTCTTCCTGTGGGTAGCCTGGCAAATAAAGTGTGTAATTTATCCCAGCCCATCCTTTGCTGCAGATGCAAAAATGATAGTCATTTTTTTGTTTTGTATTGCTTTGTATTTTCTTAATTTGCTCTTGAAAGACTGAGTGTAGCCAGTGTATGCTTTAAAAGGGAGCTTGAAAAACCACTCTGAAAGTTCTCCTGCGTTTATAAGTAGATATATAAGGTGGACAGGTAATGTTTTTTGAATTTCCGATTTACAGAGGCTTAAAGTCATTATTTTAGATTGGATTTCATCAAACATTAGTTTAAGAAATATTGCTAATAAAATGCTGATCACTGTGCTAAGCCCGGGCTTCCCTGGTGGCTCAGCAGGAAAGAATCTGCCTCCAGTGCCAGAGAAGCAGGTTTGATCCCTGAGTCGGGAAGATCCCCTGGAGGAGGGCGTAGCAACTCCAATATTCTTGGCTGGAAAATCCCATTAACTGAGGAGTCTGACACGACTGAAGTGACCCAGCTGCATGTGCTAAGCCCTGGAGGTAGGTGATCAGCACAAACATAGACCTCTGCTCTGAAGCACATGTAATATATGGTACTACAAGCTTCATCTGAGTGTCTGTGTTGACTGTAGGAGCCCCTGCTGCTGCTGCTGCTGCTAAGTCACTTCAGTCGTGTCCAACTCTGTGCAACCCCATAGACGGCTCCCCCGTCCCTGGGATTCTCCAGGCAAGAACACTGGAGTGGGTTGCCATTTCCTTCTCCAATGCATGAAAGTCAAAAATGAAAGTGAAGTCACCCAGTCGTGTCCAACTCTTAGTGACCCCATGGACTGCAGCCTACCAGGCTCCTCTGTCCATGGGATTTTCCAGGCAAGGATACTGGAGTGGAGTGCCATTGCCCTGCTGACTTCTTACAATTTTGGATTTTGAGTGTGAATACTAAAGGCATAATACTTTTTCTTTAAAAATGGAGTGTTAAAAGCTCTTGTCAGTGAATTTTAATATTCTGGTTAATTGACCCTTTGTTGACCCTCCAAAGTCAACAGCTCTTTTCTAGATTATTGAATACCGTTGGTGATATTAATTATTATGCTTGGGACAGATTTCTTCCCATATATCCATAACTGGTAGGGAAAGTGAGTCCTTTTAGGATATTTATTACAGTGCCTTATCCCCATATTATAGCCACAGAGAACACCATTTCTTACAAGACGCTTCACTCAGTAATTTAGTATGTTCTGGAAACAATTGTATTCAAGATAAAATTAATGCTGAGATGTTCTTCCTGTGGTACTAAAGACCAAAAATGGATGTGGCTAGAGCAAGGAGCACTTGGGAAAAACATTTTTTCAGCTCTGTACTTAACTGTATTTTTTGATGAATTCTTGGGGGCACAACAACGAAAAAAGAAGTTTCAGCAGATCAATCTTTCAGCTGACTGTCTGGCAGCTTTGTATACGAAAGGTGGTGTCATACCAGCTTTCTGATTCTTGTTTGTGATTTGACAGCATCTGTCTTTGATTCTTGGCTACAAGAAGGTGTGTAATTTGTGATGTATCTAAGTAGGAAACAGCTAACTGTTCATGGTCCCCAGGTCACAAAGTTTATGCCTTGTTTAATCAGATGGATCACCCTACTGTGATACACTATATTTTTAAAAACTGAGATAGAGTCGCTCTTTCAAAGTGTACAATTCAGTGATTTTTAGTATATTCACAAAGTTCTGCATCTAATTAGAACTGTCTTAATTCCAGAACATTTTCATCAGCTGAAAAAGAAACTTTCTGCCCATTAGCAATTATTCCTTCTCTCCCTCCATCCTTTGCCCTTGACAACCACTAATCTACTTTCTTTCTGTATGGATTTGCCTACTCTGGACATCTCTTATAAATGGAATCATACAGGATATGTTCTTATGTAGTTGGTTTCTTTCAGTTGAGATGTTTTCAAGGTTCGTCCATGTTGTATTGAACAGTACTTCATTCCTTTTTATGGCTGAATAATACTACGTTGTGTGTGTATAGATGTGTGTGTGTATATATATATGTATACATATGCATATATATATATAGAGAGAGAGAGAGCATTTTCTTTATCCTTCAGCAGTTAATGGACGTTTGGGTTGGGTTTTTTACATCTTTTGGTTATTGTGAATAATGCCGCTCTGAACATTCCTGTACAAGTTTTTGTGTAAGAATGTTTTTTTCAGTTCTCTTGAATATATGCCTAGGAGTGGACTATCTGGGACATATGATAATTGTTTTACACAGTGGGTGCACCATTTTATTAATACATTCTCAAAGCAATATATAGGAGTACCAGTTTCTCCACATTCTTGCCAACACTCTTTATTGTCTGTCTTTTTAATTATAACAATCCTAGAGAATGCTGACACACTTTTGTTGATGGTAGAAAGTATATTTTCACATTTTTAGGATTAGAGGTCTGTTCACTACAAAATCAGAATTTTTATCTAAATCTTTTATTTTTGACCTCCTCAATGCTGCAGTTTAAATAATTCTACTGTTGTGTTATTTACTTTCATGTATAGGTTAATCTTTGAAAATTCTTCATTATGGCTTGAGATTTCCTGGCTCTCATTTGGGTTTTCTTGAAAGTTCTAGCTATAATTGAAAAAGCCCATAATTTAGATAAAAACTAAAAATTATTTTTAGTCTTTTGAGTACATTCCCCTCCCCTAGTCTGTTTTTAATGCCCCAGTCTTTTTTTTTTTTTTTTTTAAATGCTCCCAGACTGTTTTCAATGCTCCAAATTCATTGAATGGCAAAACTTCTTTGCTTTATCAATCACCCTGGATGTTGACTTTGAAGGTATTTCCAAACTATTTATTAACATTATAACCTCTTATCTGAAAGGGTTCTGTGAGCCAAAAAAAAAAAAATAGTAATTTTTTTCCACGTTAACAAAATTTTAAGTGTATGATACAGTATAATTAACTATACACAGTGTTGTTCAGTAGATCGTCAGGATTAATTAGTCTTGCATAACTCAAATTTTATGCCTATTGGTTAACAACTTCCTATCCGTAACCCCCTCCCCACCAGCCCCTGGCAGCCACCATTCACCTGTGTGATTCTATGAGTTTGCTTATTTTAGATACCTCACTTAAGTGCTATCTTGCAGTATTTGTCATTCTATGATTGGCTTATTCCCTCAGCATAATGTCCTCTGGGTTCACCTATATTGTTGCATATGTCTGAATTCTCTTCTTTTTAAAGCCCAAATAACATTTCATTGTGTGCGTATACCTGATTGTCTTTATCTGCTCAGCCTCTGATGGACTTTTAGGTTGTTTTCACATAGTAGCCGCTGTGAATAGTGACTGCTGTGAACTTGGGGGTATAACAACAGATATCTCTTCAAGATCCTAATTCCCATTCTTTCAGATATATACCAGAAGTGAGATTGCTGGATCATATAGTACTGCAATTTCTAATCTTTTGAGGAACCTCTCTGCTGTTTTCCATAGCAACAGTACAATTTTGCATTCCTGTCTACATTATACAAGTGTTCCAGTTTACCCATATCCTCACCAATACGTTGTCTTTTGACTTTTTGATAATAGCCATCCTAATATGTACAAGGTTTGTGGTTTTAATTTGTCTTTCCCTGATACTTAGTGAAGCTAAGCCATCTGTTCATATTCTTGTTAACCATTTGTGTATCTTTGGAGAAGTGCCTATTTAACTCTTTAGCTCATTTTTATTCAGGTTATTAGTGTTTTTGCTATTGAGTGTAGGAGCCACTTATATGTTATGGAAATTATCCTCTTATTGGGTGTATAGTTTGCAAATATTTTCTCCCATTTTGTAGGTTACCTTCTCACTCTGTTAATTATTTCCTTTAATATGCAGAAATTTTTTAGTTTGATGTAGTCCCATTTGTTTATTTTTGCTTTTGTTACCTATCCAGGGTTATATCCAAAAAATCATTGCCAAGACCAATTTCATGACGATGTCCCTCTGTGTTTTCTTCTAAGAGTTTTACAATTTCAGATCTATGTTTACATCTTTAATCCACTTTGATTTTTGTATATTGTGTGAAATAAGGGTTCATTTTCATTCTTTTGCACGTGGATATCCATTTTTTTAAATACCATTTGGCAAAAAAAAAAATACCCTTTACCCAGTATGTTTTCTTGGCACTCTTGTTGAAGATCATCTGACCTTGTATGCAGAGATTTATTTCTGGGCTCTCTATTCTGTTCCATTGGTCTATATGCTGTGCTATACTGTTCTAATTACTGTAACATTGTAAGAGTTTTGAAATCATTAAGTGCTTTTGAAATCTTGTGCTTTCTTAAGATCATTTTGGCTCTTCAGGGTTCTTATGGTTCCCTCTGAGCTTTAGGATTGTTTTTTTCTTTTTCTGTAAAAAAAAAAAAATATATAGCCCATTATAATTTTGGTGGAGATTGAATTGAATCTGTAACTCTCTTTGAGTAGTATAGGCATTTAAACAATACTGAGTCTTCTGATCCATGGACAGGGGCTGTCTTTCCATTTGTTTATGTATTTAATTTTTTTTCATCAATGTATTATACTTTTCAGTGTGCAGATCTTTCATTTTCGTAGTTAAATTTATTCCTAAATATTTTATTCTTTTTGACACTATTGTAAATGGGATTGTTAGCCTAATTTCCTTTTCAGATAGTTTGTTGTTAGTGTGTAGAAATAGAACTGATTTTTGCATGTTGATTTTGTGTACAGCAATTTTATGAGAGTGTTTATCCTAACATTTTTTTTTTGGTGGAGTTTTCTACAAGATCATGTCATCTACAAATAGACTTTTCCTTTTTAATTTGGATGCCTTTTGTTTCTTTTTCTTGCCTAAATACTCTGGCTAGGACTTCTTGTACCAGGTTGACTAGAAGTTGCTGGAGTGAGCAGCCTTGCTTTGTTTCTGATCTTAGAGAAAAAGCTTTCAGCTTTTCATCGTTGAGTATGATGTTAGCTGTGCCCTTTACATTTATGGCCTTTATTATGTTGAGGTAATTTTCTGTCTGCTTTGGTTTTGGTAAACTGTGGGTTTCTAGGAGTTTATCCATTTCTCCTAAGTTATCCAATTTGTTGGTGTATGATTATTCATAGTAGACTATTATTTTTACC
>NW_011494863.1:4219169-4220370 GCF_000754665.1 Bison bison bison
TATTTTTAGTCTTTTGAGTACATTCCCCTCCCCTAGTCTGTTTTTAATGCCCCAGTCTTTTTTTTTTTTAAATGCTCCCAGACTGTTTTCAATGTTCCAAATTCATTGAATGGCAAAACTTCTTTGCTTTATCAATCACCCTGGCTGTTGACTTTGAAGGTATTTCCAAACTATTTATTAACATTATAACCTCTTATCTGAAAGGGTTCTGTGAGCCAAAAAAAAAAATAGTAATTTTTTTCCACGTTAAGAAAATTTTAAGTGTATGATACAGTATAATTAACTATACACAGTGTTGTTCAGTAGATCGTCAGGATTAATTAGTCTTGCATAACTCAAATTTTATGCCTATTGGTTAACAACTTCCTATCCGTAACCCCCTCCCCACCAGCCCCTGGCAGCCACCATTCACCTGTGTGATTCTATGAGTTTCCTGGTGGGCTGCCATCTATGGGGTCGCACAGAGTCAGACATGACTGAAGTGACTTAGCAAGTCTCTGTCTTATTTTTCTAAGAGCAATTATATTTGATTCTGTAAGTTGAAGTTTTTTTCATTTTAAACTTCAAGTTTATTAAAGTATAATTTACATACAGTAAAACTAAGTGTGCAGTTCAGAGTTTTGACAGACTAATGTACAGTAATGTAAACATGTAACCATCACCACTTGCAGGGTTCAGTTCAGTTGCTGAGTCGTGTCTGACTCTTTGCGACCCCATGGACTGCAGCATGCCAGGCTTCCCTGTCTATCACCCATTCCCAGAGCTTGCTCAAACTCACGTCCATTGAGTAGGTGATGCCATCCAACCATCTCATCCTCTGTCGTCCCCTTCTGCTCCCTGCTTTCTTTCTTTCCCAACATCAGGATCTTTTCCAGTGATTCAGCTTTTCCCATCAAGTGGCCAAAATATTGGAGCTTCAGCTTCAACATCAGTCCTTCCAGTGAATATTCAGGACTGTTTTCTTTTAGGATGGACTGGATTGATCTCCTTGCAAGTCCAAGGGACTCTCAAGAGTCTTCTCCAACACCACAATTCAAAAGCATCCATTCTTCGGCACTCAGCTTTCTTTATAATCCAACTCTTACATCCATACATGACTGCAAGAAAAATCATAGCTTTGACTGGACAGGCCTTTTTTGGCAAAGTAATTTCTGCTTTTCAGTATGCTATCTAGATTGGTCATAACTTTTCTGGCAAGGAG
>NW_011494863.1:4220470-4221551 GCF_000754665.1 Bison bison bison
GGAAGTTCACGGTTCATGTAGTATTGAAGCCTCACTTGGAGAATTTTGAGCATTACTTTGCTAGTGTGTGAGATGAGTGCAATTGTGCGGTAGTTTGAGCATTCTTTGGCATTGCCTTTCTTTGGGAATGGAATGAAAACTGACCTTTTCCAGTCCTGTGATTCTTTACCAGTTCAGATGGTAAAGAATCTGCTTGTATTGTAAGATAGCCAGGTTTGATCTCTGGGTTGGGAACATCCCCTGGAGAAGGAAATGGCAACCCACTCCAGAATTCTTGCCTGGAGAATTCCATGGACAGAGGAACCTGCTGGGCTACAGTCCATGGGGTCACAAAGAGTTGGACATGACTGAGTGACTAATGCACACACTACACACACACACACACACACACACCTCCAAACCTCCACACCTCCTAACCCCAGCCCCTGGCAACCATTGATCTTTTTTCCTATGGATTTGCCTTTACAAAATGCTCTATGCAGTAAATAGAACCAAACAGAATGAAGCCTTTTGTATGTCTTCTTTCATTTAGCACAGTGCTTCTGAGATTCATCCATGTTAATGCACATATCTGTTCATTTTTATTTAATGTACTCATAGCTGTGTAGTGTTACCTTATTATGGTTTTATTTTGTATTTCCCTAATAACTAATGATGGTCATTTTTTTAATGTATCTATTTTCCATCTGTATTTATTCCCTGGTGACACATCTGTTCAGATATTTTGCCCTTCCTTTTTTTTTAATATTGCAGTTTTTATTCCCCTAAGCTTCCTCTTCTCATTGTAAAAATGTATTTGAAAGATATACAGACATATAACATAAATGCTCAGTAAAAATACATTAAAAAATATATCATAGTGGTGGTAAATAGTGATAATTAATGAAGAGATTATGACTGATTTTCTACTCCGCCCCCCTAAAATTTACAGTTTATGCAGTTCTTTTGTTTTGAATATTCTGTTTTCTTTTTAAAAATATTTTATTGGATATAGTTGTAAAAGCAAGAGAGTTCCAGAAAAACATCTATTTCTGCTTTATTGACTATGGCAAAGCCTTTGACTGTGTGGATCACAATAAAC
>NW_011494863.1:4221651-4226084 GCF_000754665.1 Bison bison bison
GTTCAAACAAGTAATCATATTGTAACTGTGTGCTGAACACTATAAAGGTGTATACTGTGGAACACAGGAGAGGGGGAAGACCTGGAAAAGCCTCTTCCAAGATGACATTTGTGTAGGAGAACCTGAAGAGGAGGGCAGATGAGGTAGAGGGAGTATTATAAACTAGATGGTACAGAGGCCCAGAGGGGTATCAAGTGGAAACTTCAGGTAGACTGCGTAATGTGATCTTAATATGTACTGGGATGTATTGAGTTAAAAGTTTGTATTCAGGAAGTCAGAAATGAAAGTTAGCCTGAAGAGGTTACGTTAAGACTAGGTTGGGAAGGGTCTTCTGACCTTTGGGTTTTTAAAATTTATTGTATGGGAAAGCATCAGAGACTTTTGAATGGGAGACCTGTGTGGTCAGATTTGGTTTAGAATGTGTAGAAAACAGTATGGAGGATGTGTTCAGGGAGATCAGTTAGAAAATTTTTGCTGCAATTCATGTGGGCCATAATAAGGGCCTGCATAGCAGGGCCAGTGGGACTTTAAGAAAGGACTTTAAACCAGATTTTTTAGTTGGAAAATTGAATTTTCATGTTAGTGATAATCACAGTTTCTAATCTGAGAGCCTTTATTTGAACTCCTTGCAAGTGCTTAATGTTCTTTAAGAAATAAGGACATTTAAGTCTCTGTCTTCGGAGAAGGCAGTGGCACCCCACTCCAGTACTCTTGCCTGGAAAATCCCACAGATGGAGAAGCCTGGTAGGCTACAGTCCATGGGGTCGCAAAGAGTTGGACACGACTGAGCGACTGAACTGAACTGAAAGTGAAAAGTATCAGAAAGTGAAAGTGAAAGTGAAGTCGCTCAGTTGTGTCTGACTCTGTGACCCCATGGACTGTAGCCTACCAGGCTTCTCCATCTGTGGGATTCTCCAGGCAAGAGTTCTGGAGTGGGTTGCCGTTTCCTTCTCCAGGAGATCTTCCCAACCCAGGGATTGAACCCGGGTGTCCCGCATTGCAGGCAGACGCTTTACCATCTGAGCCACAAGGGAAGACTCTTCATTACTCTAGGAGTGGGTCAAAAAAGATTGTGCTGCAATTTATGTCAAAGAGTTTTTGCCTATGTTTTCCTCTAAGATTTTTATAGTGTCTGGCCTTATATTTAGATCTTTAATCCATTTTGAGCTTATTTTTATGTATGGTGTTAGAGAGCAATCTAATCATTCTTTTACATGTAGCTGTTCAGTATCCTCAGCACCACTTACTGAAGAGACTGTCGTTATTCTGTTGTATATTCTTGACTCCTTTGTTACAGTTTAGGTGACCATAGGTGCATGTGTTTATCTCTGGGCTTTCTATCGTGATCCATTGATATGTATTTCTGCTTTTGTGCCAGTACTGTACTGTCTTGATTTCTGTGATTTTGTAGTATAGTCTGAAATCAGGAAACCTGATTCCTCCAGTGCCATTATTTTTTCTCAAGATTGCTTTGGCTATTCAGGGTCTTTTGTGTTTCTATATAAATTGTAAAGTTATTTGTTCTAATCCTGCGAAAAATGCCATTGATAGTTTGATAGGAATTGCATTAAATCTGTAGATTGCTTTGAGTAGTATAACCATTTCCCCAATATTTGTTCTTCCAATCCAGGAACATGGTATATCTCTCCATCTGTTTGTGTCACCTTTGATTTCATTCATCAGTATTTTGTAGTTTTATGAGTATTCCTAGGTATGTTATTCTTTGTGTTACAATGGTAAATGGGATTGTTTCTGTAATTTCTCTTTCTCATCTTTAGATTATAGGAATGCTAGAGATTTTTGTTAATTAATTTTGTATCCTGCAACTTTACCAAATTCATTGATTTAGTACCAGTAATTTTCTGGTGACCTCTTTAGGATTTTTTATGTAAATTATCCTGTCATTTGTAGACAGTGACAGTTTTACTTCTTATTTCCCAACTTGGATTCCTTTTATTTCTCTTTCTTCTCTTATTGCCCTGTGTAGGAGTTCCAAAACTATGTTGAATAACAGTGGCAAGAGTGGATATCCTTGAGACCCATGCAGCTAAAGGAGGCTTAATCAGGAGTGACAGGTGGCCTTGGTGGGGTGGGGCTCAGGCCCAGGATCTACATGGTCCTTGGAGGCTTTTTGTGGGAATGGGGCTCAGGCCTGGGACCTGTACAGCCAGAGGGGACTCTGACAGGAGTGGGTCTCAAGCCCTGGGATCCCAACAGGCTTGCCAGGGCCTGAGCAGATGGGAGACCCCACCTTGAAGGGCATGTGAGCCTGTGTGGGTGTGTGCCCCTATCACTGCACAGGGAGGCCAGGGTGGCAGGCAGGAAGGAGTGCCACAGTGGTGGCCCCACGCTTTGTATACCACTGTACAATGGTGCCTCACCTCCTTGGTGTCCTGGAGCTCCTCTGCCAACCTCCCTGGGGGTGAAGGCCCTCCCCTACCACCAACGGTTGTCCTCTCTCTGGGTCTACTCCCCAAACCCCTCTTCTCCCCACCAGGAGACACACAACTGAGGCTGAAGTGCCCGGGGCTGTGACATGTACCATGCACACAAGTTCCACTCCATCCTGCCCTCCATAGACTGGCCATTGCATTCCCCTCTAATTTCCCAATCCCCCAGAGGTCCCTCCTGTGCCTGCTGATTCCCCTAGCTGTCAGCGGAGTTCCTTGAGTGTGGGAGCCTCTCCTCTCCCCAGCTCCTTACCATGATTGCCTTCTGTCTTCACTCTTCACTCCTCATCTACCCCTCTTTCCTTCTCATGCCCTACTTGGTTGCACAGAGCCTCCTCCCATCCCTCTAGGCATGGGAAGCCCTCCATCAATGCCCATCAGGTGTGTCACAAGAACTGCTCCAACTGCACACTCATGATGTACCTCTGCTCTCCTCTCCTCTTTTTTCTGTTGAACGTTGAGAGTTCTATACGAATTCTGGACACCAGTTCTTTATGATCTTTGTGTTTGCAAATATTTTTCTCTCAATTTGTGCTTTGTATTTTCATTTTCTTGAAAGTATGTTTGAAGAGTAGATGTTTTAAATTTTGATAAAATCCATCTTATCAATTTTTAAATTAATAGATAGTGCTTCTGGTGCACATCTAAGAAATCTTTGACTAACCCAAGGGCACAAAGATTTTCTCCTGCATTTATTCTGCAGATTTTGCAGTTTTAGATTATTCATATATGTCTGTGTCCATTTTGAGTTAGTTTTTATGTATGGTTCAAGGTATTAATCCAGGTTGCTTTTTAAACACGCATAGCCAATTATTGTAGTACATTTGTTGAAGGCTCCTTCTCTGTTGTGTTGCCTTCGCAACTTTGTTAAACAAAACCAAACCAGTGTCTATATAAATGGGTTTATATCTGGACTCTCTAGTCTGTTCCATTGATCTGTTTGTTTATATGCCGATACCATGATTTTTGTTTGTTTTCTGTTTTCTTAGATTTACAAGTTTATTAATCTATAGGCCTCCCTTGTGGGTCCCTATTATGGAATCCAAAATATAGCTGCTTATCACAGAAATATAAGCAATCATAAGAGAATATTACAAACAGTTCAATATCTGCAAATCGGTCAACATTATACATTACACCACATTAACAAAGCTAAAAATCACAGAATTATCCCAGTAGATGCAGAAAAAGCACTTGACAAAATTCTGTATCCATTCATGATAAAAACTCTCAGCAAAGTGACTATAGAGGAAACATATCTCAACATAGCAAAGGCCATTTATTTTTTAATTAATTTTTATTGAAGTAAAGTTGCTTTACGATGTTGTGTTAGGTTTTGCTGTACAAGAGTGAATCAGTTACACACATACAGATAACTCCTTTTAAGATTTCCTTACCATTAGGACGCCACAGATCATTGAGTAGGGTTCTCTGTGCTGAGAAATGGTTTCTCATTAGTTATCTGTTTTATACGTGGTAGTGTATATATGTTGATTGCAGTCTCCCAATTCATCCCATCCCTCCATTCCCTTCTCCCCTGGTAACCGTAATTTTGTTCTCTACATCTGTGACTCTATTTCTGCTTTGCCAGGAAGTTAATCTGTACCATTTTTCTAGATTCCACATGTAAACAACGTTACATGATATTTTCTAATTTACTTCACTCTGTATGACAGTCTCTGGGTTGTCATACACTGGAGACATGTTTCTGCAAATGATGCTATTTCATTCCTTTTTATGACTAATCAATATTCCATTAAATATATATACCACATGTTCCTTTTCCATGCCTCTGCTGTTAGGTTGCTCGAATGTCCTTTAGTTCAGTTCAGTTCAGTCATTCAGTCATGTCCAACTGTTTGCGACCCCATGAACCGCAGCATGCCAGGCCTCCCTGTCCAACACCAACTGTCAGAGTCTACCCAAACCCATGTCCATTGAGTCGGTGATGCCATCCAACCATCTTATCCTCTGTCGTCCCCT
>NW_011494863.1:4226184-4227036 GCF_000754665.1 Bison bison bison
ATCCAATTTGTTGGTGTATGATTATTCATAGTAGACTATTATTTTTACCTTAAATTAAAAATAGTCTTGGGACTTCCCTGGCAGTCCATGGTTTAGTGCTTCCAGTGCAGGAAATGTGGGTTTGATCCTTGGTCAAGGAACTGAGATCTCACATGTCTTGCAACATGGCCAAAAAAAAAAAATTTTAAAAAGCATGATCTTTTAAATTTCTGTAGCATCAACTGTAATGACTCCTCTTTTATTTTTGATTTTACTTAGAGTGTTCTCTCTTTTTTTCTTAGTCTAGCTAGAGGTTTATCAAGTTTGTTTATCTTTTCAAAAAAGCTAGTGTCTAAATTTCTTATGAGCAATTTTGTGAATTGTTGAATTAGTGTGTTTGTGGGATGAGAACAGGGTTTTCTATTCAGCTGTCTTGGTGACTTCCGGAAGATAACATTTCTTTTTTCTCCTTATTATTGCTATAGTTTATGTTCTAAATTCACAAAAGCCCTTTCACAATGTATTATCTCATTGTGATGGTTTACATTACCCCATTGTTAATATTCACATTTTATGTATCAAGAAAGTGTATACAGAAAGATTAACAATTTCCCCAAATCACACAGCTGGTAAGTAGCTCATGTGAGCTTTCTGATTTCATTTCTTCACATTTTTTTTTTTTCCTCTTACAGCATTCTCATCTAAATGTAGAATGATGTTTTTTTTTAAATTTATTTTATTTTAAACTTTACAATATTGTATTGGTTTTGCCAATATCGAAATGAATCCACCACAGGTATACATGTGTTCCCCATCCTGAAGCCTCCTCCCTCCTCCCTCCCCATACCCATCCCTCTGGGTTCTCCCAGTGCA
>NW_011494863.1:4227136-4227589 GCF_000754665.1 Bison bison bison
AGTCCATAAGACTGTTCTGTACATCAGTGTCTCTTTTGCTGTCTCGTATACAGGGTTATTGTTACCATCTTTCTAAATTCCATATGTAGAATGATGTTTTTAAAAAAAGTATTTATTTTTTAATTGAAGGGTAATTGCTTTACAGAATTTTATTGTTTTCTGTCAAACCTCAACATGAATCAGCTTAGAATGCTGTTTTAATAACTAGAAAATGTTATTTGTAAGTTCTCAGCGGTTGCTTTTCCCACACTGCTTTAGTAATATGAAAAAAATATATCCTTTTTCTTGAAAGGATTTTCTTGAATAAGAAATTGTCATTAACATCTGCCTTTACAAGTATCTGGCCCACCAAAGCACCCATTCAGTTAGAATATAGCTAGGCCCTGGAGAATCAGAGCTAAGTTAAGACATGGTGCCTGTCCTTGAGGAGATCTTACTTTAGGGCGATCAAAC
>NW_011494863.1:4227928-4231842 GCF_000754665.1 Bison bison bison
AAGATATCTCTAATCTTTCCCATTCTATTGTTTTCCTCTATTTCTTTGCATTGATCGCTGAGGAAGGCTTTCATATCTCTCCTTGCTATTCTTTGGAGCTCTGCATTCAAATGGGTATATCTTTCCTTCTCTCCTTTGCTTTTCACTTCTCTTCTTTTCACAGCTATTTGTAAGGCCTCCTCAGACAGCCATTTTGCTTTTTTACATTTCTTTTTCTTGGGGATGGTTTTGATTCCTGTCTCTTGTACAGTGTCACGAACCTCCATCCATAGTTCATCAGACACTCTGTCTATTGATCTAGTCTCTTAAATCTGTTTCTCACTTCTACTGTATAGTCATAAGGGATTTGATTTAGGTCCTACCTGAATGGTCTAGTGGTTTTCTTCAGTTTCTTCAATTTAAGTCTGAATTTGGCAATAAGGAGTTCATGATCTGGGCCACAGTCAGCTCCCAGTCTTGTTTTTGCTGACTGTATAAACCTTCTCCATCTTCGTTTATAAGAATATAATCAATCTGATTTCGGTATTAACCCTTTGGTGATGTCCATGTGTAGAGTCTTCTCTTGTGTTGTTGAAAGAGGGTGTTTGCTATGGCCAGTGCATTCTCTTGGCAAAACTGTGTAGCCTTTGCCCTGCTTCATTTTGTACTGCAAGGCCAAGCTTGCATTTTGTAGCTTTCAGTTTACAGGTTTGTCACATATTTTGGTTAGGTTTATTTCTATTTCATATTGTTTGGAGGTATTGCAAATGGTATTTTTAAAAATTCAACTTCTAATTGTTTGTTGCTTGTGCATAGAAATACAATTAGTTGTTGCATATTGATCTGGTATCCTGGGCATCGGCAAGTTTTTGTTGTTGTTAAGGGCCAGATAGTAAATATTGTACACATTGTAGGCCATATATTCCTTTTACAACTACTCAGCTCTGCCTTTACAGTACGAAAGCAGCATAGATAGGACATAAATGCATGTCTGTGTGTTAGAAACTTTTTTTTTTTTGACAGAAATAGGAAATGGGCTGAGTTTGGCTATAAATCATATTTTGCTGACCCCTGTTGTATCCTGCAACCTTGCTAACCTGTATTATTTCCAGTAGCTTTTTCAAAAACAGTAATTTATTGACATGAAATTAATAGGTTATAAAGTTTACCACTTAAATAATTCAGTGGCATTTAGTATATTCTCAGTGTTGTGGAATTGGAGAAGGAAATAGCAGCCCACTCCAGTATTCTTGCCTGGAGAATCCCAGGGACAGAGGAGCCTAGTGGGCTGCCGTCTATGGGGTCACACAGAGTCGGACACGACTGAAGCGACTTAGCAGCAGTGCTGTGGAACCACCATCCATGTCTAGTTTAAAAATATTTCTGTAAACCCACAGTAAAACCCTTACTCATTAGTGATTTCTCCCCATTATTCCCTTCCCCCAGACCCTCTCAACCAACCATCTTCCTTCTGTATCTGTAGATTTTTCTGTCCTAGATATTTCATGTGAATGAAATTACATATAATATCACATTTTGTGCCTGGCTTTTTTCACTTAACGTTTTGGAAGTTCATCCACATTGTAGCATGAATTCATACTTCATTTCTTTTTATGGCCAAATACTATTTTGTTGTTTATATATTCTATCATTAATTCATCTGCACACTCGTTGATGAACACGTGGAGTATTTCCATGTTTTTGGCTGTGGTGGATTGTGCTATTATGAACATGTGTAATTGTATTTACTTGAGTACCCCTTTTCAGTTCCTTTGGTTTTATACTCAGAAGTGAAATTGCAGGATCATGTGGTAATTCTGTGTTTAACTTTTTGAAGTCTAGTAGGTTTTCTATAGCTTCCATGGAATTTCGGCATAGATATTGTCTATGAGTTAAAACAGTTTTACTCATTCCATCTAATCTAATTACATTTTATTTCCTTCATGCCTGATTGCATTGGGTAGGGCCTGCAGTATAGTATTAATGGAAGTGGTAAGAGGGTACATTCCTGTTTGGTTTGTTTTCTTACTAAAATTAGGAGGAAAGTGTTCAGTGTTTTCCCATTAAGTATGATGCTAGAAGAAGGTAATGTTTTGTAAATACCTTTTATAAAGCTGAGGAAATTCCCTTCTATTCCTAGTTTGCTAAGAGGTTGTTTAAATTAGAACTGTATGTTGGATTTTGTCAAATGCTTTGTATCTGTTTGGGTAATCACATGGAGTTTTCATTTTTTCACTGTTGTGAATTGCATTGATTGATTTTTGAAATGTGGATTCAACCCTTGTTCTCGAGGTAACCCTTTGGTCATGTGTCATCTTGTATAAATTGTTAAATACTGTTTGCCAAAGTTATGTGTAGAGTTTTTCCATTATGTTCATTAGGGATATTAGTCTATAGTTTTCTTTTCTTGTAGCTTTTGTCTTAATTTTGGTGTCTAGACCAGCATAATGCTGGTCTCTTAGCATGGATTGAGTAATATTCCCTCTGGTGCAGTTTTGTGTTTGGAAGAGTTTCTGTAGAATTGGTATTATTTCTCTCTGAAGTGTTTGGGTGAAATCACCAGTGAAACCATCTGGGGCCTGAAGTTTTCTTTATGGAAAGGTTTTTAACTACAAATTCAACTTAACTAATAGATAGAGGGCTAATTTGGGGCTTCCCAGGTGGCTCAGTGGTAAGAATCAACCTGCCAATGCAGGAGACATGGGTTTGATCCCTGGGTCAGGAAGACCCCTTGGAGAAGGAAGTGGCAACACTCCAGTATTCTTGCCTTGGAAATCCCATTGACAGAAGAGCCTGGCGGGCTACTGTCCATGAGGTTGCAAAAGAGTCGAACATGACTTAGCAACTGAACAACAGCAACAATAGGACTAATAAGGTTATTTGTTTCTTTCCTGTTTTTTAAAGCACCTTTTTTGAGCTATAATTTGGATAGCAAAAAATGTACCCATTTAAAATATACAATTCAGGCACCTTTTGTATACTCACAGTTGTACAATCATGAAGATAGTTTTATTTTAGAGCATTTTTGTTACCTTTAAAAGAATCTTGGGACCCACTAAGGGTTTCTGAGATGGTGCTAGTGGAAAAGAACCCACCTGCCAATGCAGGAGACATAAAAGATACGGGTTCAATCTTTGGACTGGGACGATCCCCTGGAGAAGGAATGGCAACCTGCTCCAGTATTCTTTTTACTTATTATATTTAAATGAAGCAAAGATGAATATTTCTAATGATAAAAGGTACAATTCACAAAGAAGATAGACATCATAAATGGTTAGACAACAACAAAGAAACAAAGATACATGAAGCAAAAAGCAAAAGAAATACAAGGGAAAAGAAAAAATATATAATAATGAGGCAGATTAGCATTTCTCTGAGAATATTTTATAAAGAGCAGAAAAAAAAAGAATAGGAGCTTCTTGAGTAATGTTGGTAAATTAACTATAGTAGATTTCTATTTTATATTAATTTATATTAATCTCATATTCTATGTAAATATATTTCAAATTTTGTATCTCATACATTGTTATTAGATATACATAGGACATTTAGAAAAACTGGCAAAAAGATAAACATTATTAAATTTCAAAAATTAGAATTCTTTTTTTGTGTGATTTTACCGTCTGAACCACCAGGAAGCCCAAGAATACTGGAGTAGGTAGCCTTTCCCTCCTCCAGCAGATCTTCCCAACCCAGGAATTGAACCGGGGTCTCTTGCATTACAGATGGATTCTTTATCAGCTGAGCTACCAGGGAAGTCTGATTCTGTTATCAGATCAGATCAGATCAGATCAGTCTCTCAGTCGTGTCTGACTCTTTGCGACCCCATGAATCGCAGCACGCCAGGCCTCCCTGTCCATCACCAACTCCCGGAGTTCACTCAGATTCACGTCCATCGAGTCAGGGATGCCATCCAGCCATCTCATCCTCTGGCG
>NW_011494863.1:4232305-4268692 GCF_000754665.1 Bison bison bison
CTATTTCCCATGAAGTGATGGGACCGGATGCCATGATCTTCATTTTCTGAATGTTGAGCTTTAAGCCAACTTTTTTACTCTCCACTTTCACTTTCATCAAGAGGCTTTTGAGTTCCTCTTCACTTTCTGCCATAAAGGTGGTGTCATCTGCATATCTGAGGTTATTGATATTTCTCCCGGCAATCTTGATTCCAGCTTGTGTTTCTTCCAGTCCAGCGTTTCTCATGATGTACTCTGCATATATTATTTTTGAAATTATTTTCCATTATATGTTATATAATATATTACAAGGTATTGACTATAGTTCCCTGTGCTATACAGTAAACCTTTGTTGCTTGTATCATATGTGTTTTTTTAGATTAGAAATCTAGCATTCTGTTCATACTAAGTCAAATAAGTGGAAACAAAGTGTCATAAATTTTTAAGGCAAAAATTCATAGTTTTTCTAAAATATATATATATATATATTATACAGAGTATTTATATTAGTATGCAAGAGCTTTTGTATTATGTTGGATAAAGGCTTGAGAAAGAACATTGAAAAAAAAAAGATGGAGAAATTGGAAAACATAAACTACATGAAATGGGAGCACTGAATATGAAACAGAAAAAATGAAACAAAGTAGAAAAATATAAAAGATCCTCATATAGTTCAGTTGGCTTTAAACTGAACCATGGTTTTAAACATGGCTATTCATTAGAAACATATCTGGAGCTCTGACAAGAAAAAGCAATACGTTGGCATTTGTATTTTTCAAAAAATTACAAGATAATTCTCATATGTATCTGGATTTTAAAAAGTGATTACAAGTTTTTCTATTAAATGGTAGTTTTGGTGATAATAGAATTATATTATTTTTCTATTGACCAAACATCATATATTGGTATTAAGTGAGTACTAGTTACATAATCACAATAGTGAAAGATGTTTGTCAGTTTTCACAATCAATAGCCAGATAAAAAATAAAAGATAATTACAGTTGCAAGTTGTAATGGGACCAAGGTAAACCTAACAATATAAAATAATTACATGCAAATTGTGGGGTCAAGCAGAGTGGTGTGGTAAGTGGAAGTGTGTGCATGCACATGTTTTCATCTGCTCAGGTAGTATATGTCTTTTGGTTGGTGCATTTAATCCAGTTACATTTAACATGATTATTGATATGTATGATCCTATTACTGTTCTATTAATTGTTTAGGGTTCATTTTCTGTAGGTAGGTCTTTTCCTTCTCTTTGTTTCCTACTTAGAGAAGTTCCTTTAGCGTTTGTTGTAAAGCTGGTTTGGTGGTGCTGAATTCTCTTAACTTTTGCTTGTCTGGAAAGCTTTTGATTTCTCCATTAAATCTGAAGGAGAGTCTGGCTGGGTAGAGTATTGTTGATTGTAGGTTCTTCCTTTTCATCATTCTAAATGCATCATGCCATTCCCTTCTGGCTTGGAGAGTTTCTGTTGAGAAATCAGCTGATAGCCTGATGGGAATTCCCTTGTATGTTATTTGTTGTTTTTCCCTTGTTCTTTTTAAATATTTTATCTCTATATTTAATTTTTGTCAGTTGGATTGCTGTGTGTCTCAGTGTGTTCCTCCTTAGGTCTATCCTGCCTGAGACTCTGTGCTTCCTGGACGTGGTTGACTATTTCCTTTCCTGTGTAAGGGAAGTTATAGCTATTGTCTCTTCAAATATTTTCTCAGGTCCTTTCTCTCTTCTTCTTGGACTCCTATAATGCTGGTGTATTTAATGTTGTCCCAGAGGCCTCTTAGGCTGTTTTCATTTCTTTTCATTCTTTTTTCTATATTCTGTTCTGCAGCAGTGATTTGCATCATTCTGTCCTCCAGGTCATTTATCCGTTCTTCTGCCTCAGTTATTCCACTATTGATTCCTTCTAGTCCTGTCCCACCACTTCATGGGAAATAGATGGGGAAACATTGGAAACAGTGTCAGCCTTTATTTTTCTGGGCTCCAAAATCACTACAGATGGTGACTGCAGCCATGAAATTAAAAGACGCTTACTCCTTGGAAGGAAAGTTATGACCAACCTAGATAGCATATTCAAAAGCAGAGACATTACTTTGCCAACAGAGGTTCGTCTAGTCAAGGCTATGGTTTTTCCTGTGGTCATGTATGGATGTGAGAGTTGGACTGTGAAGAAGGCTGAGCGCCGAAGGATTGATGCTTTTGAACTGTGGTGTTGGAGAAGACTCTAGAGAGTCCCTTAGACTGCAAGGAGATCCAACCAGTCCATTCTGAAGGAGATCAGCCCTGGGATTTCTTTGGAAGGAATGATGCTAAAGCTGAAACTCCAGTACTTTGGCCACCTCATGCGAAGAGTTGACTCATTGGAAAAGACTCTGATGCTGGGAGGGATTGGGGGCAGGAGGAGAAGGGGACGACAGAGGATGAGATGGCTGGATGGCATCCCTGACTCGATGGACATGAGTCTGAGTGAACTCCAGGAGTTGGTGATGGATAGGGAGGCCTGGCGTGCTGCGATTCATGGGGTCGCAAAGAGTCGGACACGACTAAGTGACTGAACTGAACTGAACTGAATGTACATGTTTCAGTGCTATTCCCTCAAATCCCTCACCTTCTCCCACAGAGTCCAAAAGTCTGTTATTTACATATGTATTTCCTTTGCTGCCCTGCATGTAGGATCAATACCGTCTTTCTAAATTCCATATATATGCATTAATATACAATATTTGTCTCTTTCTGACTTACTTCACTCTGTATTTTAGGCTCCAGTTTTATCTACCTCATTAGAACTGACTCAGATGTGTTCCTTTCTATAGCTGAGTAATATTCCGTTGTGTATATGTACCACACCTTCCTTTTCCATTCATCTGCTCATGGACATCTAGGTTGCTTCCATGTCCTGGCTATTGTAAATAGTGCTACAGTGAACATAGTGGTACATGTGTCTCTTCCAGTTCTGTTTTCCTCAGGGTATATACCCAGCAGTGAGATTGCTGGCTCATATTGTAGTTCTATTCCCAGTTTTTTAAGGAATCTCCACTCTGTTCTCCATAGCAGCTGTACCAGTTTGCATTTTCACCAACAGTGTAAAAGGATTCCTATTTCTCCACATCCTCTCCAGAATTTATTGTTTCTAGATTTTTTTATGATGGCTATTCTTACCAGTGTGAGATGGTACCTCATTGTGGTTTTTATTTGCGTTTCTCTAATAATGAGTGACATTGAGCATCTTTTTATGTGTTTATTAGCTATCTGTATGTCTTCTTTGGAGAAATATCTGTTTAGATCTTTTTCCCATCTTTTGATTGGGATTGTTTGTTTTTCTGGTGCATGAACTGCTTGTATATTTTGGAAATTAATTCTTTGTTAGTTGTTTGATTTGCTATTTTTTCCCATTCCAAGGGCTGTCTTTTCACCTTGTTTATAGTTTCCTTCATTGTTCAAAAGCCTTTATGTTTAATTAGGTCCCATTTATTTTTGTTTTTATTTACTTTACTCTGGGAGGTGGGTCATAGAAGATCTTGCTGTGATTTATGTCAGAGAGTGTTCTGCCTATGTTTTCCTTTAAGAGTTTTATAGCTTCTGGCCTCACATTTAGGTCTTTAATCCATTTTGAGTTTATTTTTGTTTATGGTGTTAGAAAGTGTTCTAGTTTTCATTCTTTTACACGTGGTTTACAAGCTTTCCCAGCATCACTTATTGAAAAGACTGTCTTTTCTCCATTATATATTTTTGCCTCCTTTGTCAAACGTAAAGTGTCCATAGGTGCATGGATTTATCTCTGGACTTTCTATTTTGTTCCATTGATCTATATTTCTGTCTTTGTGCCAGTACCATACTATCTTGATGACTATGGCTTTGTAGTGTAGTCTGAAGTGAATAAGGCTTATTCTTCCAATTCCATTCTTCTTTCTCAAGATTTCTTTGGCTTTTCAGGGTCTTTTGTGTTTCCATACAAATTGTGAAATAATTAGTTCAAGGTCTGTGAAAAATACCTTTGGTAGCTTGATAGGGATTCCATTGAATCTGTAGATTGCTTTGGGTGGTATACTCATTTTCACTCTATTGATTCTTCCAATCCAAGAACATAGTATATTTCTCCATCTATTTGTGTCACCTTTAATTTCTTTCATCAGTGTTTTATAGTTTTCTGTATACAGATCTTTTGTTTCTTTAGGTAAATTTATTCCTAAGTATTTTCTTTTTTTCATTGCAATGGTGAATGGGATTGTTTCCTTAATTTCTCTTTCTGATTTTTCATTGTTAGTGTATAGTAATGCCATGTACATATGCGCATTAATTTTATATCCTGTGACTTTACTGATTAGCTCCAGTATTCACTGATTAGCTCTAGTAATTTTCTGGTGGCATCTTTAGGGTTTTTTATATATAGAGAGGATCATGTCATCTGCAGACAGAGTTTTACTACTTCTTTTCCAATCTGTATTCCTTTTCTTTTTCTTCTCTGATTGCTGTGGCTGCTGCAGCTGCTAAGTCACTTTAGTTGTGTCCAACTCTGTGCGACCCCATAGACGGCAGCTCATCAGGCTCCCCCATCCCTGGGATTCTCCAGGCAAGAACACTGGAGTGGGTTGCCATTTCCTTCTCCAATGCATGAAAGTGAAAAGTGAAAGTGAAGTTGCTAAGGCGTGACCGACTGTTAGTGACCCCATGGACTGCAACCTACCAGGCTCCTCCATCCATGGGATTTGCCCGGCAAGAAAATGGAGTGGGTTGCCATTGCTCTCTCCGTTGCTGTGGCTAGAACTTCCAAAACTTTTGAATAGTAGTGGTGAGAGTGGGCACCCTTGTCTTATTCCTGGTTTCACAGGAAATGCTTTCAGTTTTTTGCCACTGAGAATAATGTTTGCTGTGGGTTTGTTGTATATGGCTTTTATTATGTTGAGGTATGTTCCTTCTGTGTCTACTTTCTGGAGAGTTTTTATCATAAATGGGTGTTGAATTTTGGTAAAGGCTTTCTCTGCATCTTTAGAAATAATCATATGGTTTTTATCTTTCATTTTGTTAATATGGTGTATCACATTGATTGATTTATGAATATTGAAGAATCCTTTCATTGCTGGAATATAGCCCACTTGATCATGATGTATGATCTTTTTAATATGTTGTTGAATTCTGTTTCCTTGAATTTTGTTGAGGATTTTTGCATCTATGTTGATCAGTAATATTGGCCTGTAATTTTCTTTTTTTGTGGTATCTTTGTCTGGTTTTGGTATCAGGGTGATAGTGGCTTTTGTAGAATGAGTTTGGGAGTTTTTGTTCCTCTGCAATTTTCTGGAGGAGTTTGAGTAGGATAGGTGTTGGCTATTCTCACATTTTTGGTAGAATTCAATTTGGTAGAATTCTGATCCTGGGCTTTTGTTTATTGTAAAATTTTTGATTATAGTTTCTATTTCTATGCTTGTCAATTGATCTGTTCAAATTTTCTTCTTGGTTCAGTTTTGAAAAGTTACAGTTTTCTAAGAATTTGTCCACTTCTTCCAAGTTTTCCATTATATTGGCATATAGTTGTTCATAGTAATCTATTATGACCATTTGAATTTCTGTGTTGCCTTTTGTAATTTCTGCATTTTCACTTCTAATTTTATTGATTTGAGTCTTCTCCCTTTTTTTCTTGATGAATCTGGCTAACAGTTTGTGTGAGGTGATATCTCATAGTTTTGATTTGCATTTCTCTAATATGAGTGATGTTGAGCATCTTTTCATGTGTTTATCAGCCATCCATATGTCTTCTTTGGAAAAATGTCCATTTAGGTCTTTTTCCCACTTTTTTTTTAATATAAATTTTTAAAATTTAATTGGAGGCTAATTACAATATTGTATTGGTTTTGCCATACACCAACATGAATCCGCCATGGGTGTACACGTGTTCCCCATCCTGAGCCCCTCTCCCAACCCCCTACCATCTCTCTGGGTCATCCCAGTGCACCAGCCCCAAGCATCCTGTATCTTGCATTGAACCTGGACTGGCGATTCATTTCTTATATGATATTATACATGTTTCAATGCCATTCTCCCAAATCATCCCACTCTCTCCCTCTCCCACAGAGTCCAAAAGACTGTTCTATACATCAGTGTCTCTTTTGCTGTCTCACATACAGGGTTATTGTTACCATCTTTCTAAATTCCATATATATACGTTAATATAGTGTATTGGTATTTTTCTTTCTGGCTTACTTCACTCTGTATAATAGGCTCCAGTTTCATTCCCCTCATTAGAACTGATTCAAATGTATTGTTTTTAATGGCTGAGTAATACTCCATTGTGTATATGTACCACAGCTTTCTTATCCATTTGTCTGCTGATGGACATCTAGGTTGCTTCCATGTCCTGGCTATTATAAACAGTGCTGTGATGGTTTTCCCACTTTTTGATTGGCCTGTTTTTCTGGTATTGATTTGGATGAGTTGCTGGTAATATTTTGGAAATTAATCCTTTGTCATTGTTTCATTTGCTATAATTTTCTCCCATTCTGAGGGTTATCTTTTCACCTTGTTTATAGTTTCCTTTGCTGTGCAAAAGCTTTTAATTAAGTCCCACTTGTTTATTTTTATTTCCATTACTCTAGGAAGTGGATCATAGAGGATCTTGCTGTTATTTATGTCAGAGTGTATTCTGCTTATGTTTTCCTCTAAGAATTTTATAGCTTCTGGTCTTACATTTCGGTTTTTAATCTATTTTGAGTTTTTCTTTGTGTGTGGTTATTAGGAAGTATTCTAATTCCATTCTTTTACAGATGACTGTCCAGTTTTCCCAGTACTACTTATTGAAGAGGCTGTCTTTGCCCCATTGCATATTCTTGCCTCCTCTGTCAAAAATAAGGTACCATAGGTACGTGGATTTATCTCTGGGCTTTCTATCTTGTTCCATTGGTCTATAGTTTTGTTTTTGTGCTAGTACCATACTGTCTTGATGACTGTAGCTTTGTAGTATAGCCTGAAGTCAGGAAAGTTGATTCCTCCAGCTCCATTCTTCTTTCTCAAGATTGCTTTGAGTATTCAGGGTCTTTTGTTACTCCATGTGAATTGTGAAATTTTTTGTTCTAGTTTTGTTGAAAAATGCCATTGGTAATTTGATAGGGATCACACTGAATCTGTAGATTGCATTTGGTCATGTAGTTATTTTCATAATATTGATTCTTCCAACCAAGAACATGCAATATCTGTCCATCTGTTTGTCAACTTTGAATTCTTTCATCAGTGTCTTAGTTTTCTGTATACAGCTCTTTTGTCATCTTAGGTAGATTTACTCCTAGATATTTTATTATTTTTTGTTGCAATGGTGACTGGGATTGATTCCTTAACTTTTGATTTTTCATTGTTAGTTTATAGGAATACAGATGATTTCTGTGTATTGATTTTGTATTGTGTGACTTTGCTAATTATAATAATTTCACTGATTAGCTCTAGTAATTTTCTAGTAGTATCTTTAGGGTTGTCTGTGTATAGTATCATGACAAGGAAGACACCTTCTTATAGGCTTTCCTGAAAATCAGCTGCACCTGCCTTTTGTATTCAAAGTACTTTGTACCAGGTGCTGATACAGTGAACGAAAGTTACACATTTGCTTACATCCACTCTTAGATATTGTGTGTGTGTGTGTGTGTGTATGCTACATACCATAAAACTTAAAGTGTAAATGTTAATGATTTTTATTAAAATTGCTGAGTTGTGTAGCCATCATTATAATCCAATTTTAAAACATTTCCATCTTCTCATAAAGTTCCCTCATACTATTTTCACTTGAGCCCTGATGCCGCCCCAGTCATAGGAAACCATTGACCTGCCTTTTGACTATAGCTTTGCCTTTTCTGGACATCTCATATACACGAAATCAAGTAAGATGTGGTCTCTGTGTGTGAATTCTTTTGCTTGAGGTTCATCCATATTATAGCATGCACCGCTGTCTCTTTTATTGTTGTGTAGTATTCTACTCTGCTTTGCTTATAATTATTTTCTATTGTATGGCTATACATAAGAACTGAAATATAGCTATGCCACATTTTATGTGTTGATTCATTTGTTAATGTCTTATTTGTTATGTATTTATGTTGTTGGACATTTTGTTTTTTGTCTATTATGAAAACGGTGCTGTGAGTATCTGCATGCAAGTCATTGTATGCCCAGGTTTTATTCCTTTTGAATAGATTCATAGCAGTGTAATTGTTGGACCACATGTCTCATCTTTGATTCCTTGAAGGCAGGAACATTACATTGAAGTTTTTAGTATTGGCTTAGTGGTTGGTCTTTGAATTGGCTCCTCTAGCATGCCTGCCACACAGTGGGTCGGGCAACTGATCAACAGGTATTTAGGACATAATTTGATGTTCTGTGAACCCTTGTTTGGTTTTTATGCACACTATATCTCCTGTTACGCCCACTTGGAAAGAATTATTTTTATCTCTATTCTTTGCAATGCTAGCAAACAATCCTAATGGTTTTGGATGATTTAGATTTGTATTTCCAGCATAACTCCATGTATACTCAAAGACAGTATGTGGTAAGACATACTCTAAGACAATGCCACATTAATAGTAACAAAAGCTATGGCCTATTTACACTGTGTATGCATATTATTCTGTTGATTTATGGAGAGGGTATAAAAGATGAATAATATAAACTGTCTTTTATTCAAGTAGGTTGGATAGAGTGAGGAAAGATTTTTGGGTGTCTGATGTGTTCTGTATGAACGGTTTTGTTCTGATGTTAGCTTGTCTGTGACCAAATAAAGTTAGTATGTCTGTGACCAAATAAAGTAAAAAATGTTTCCCTACCAAAGTATGGTTTCATTTTAACTGGGCAACGGAAGCCTGACATAAGAATACTGGATTCTTTGCACTAAAGCAAATGCTATAAAGTTACTAATGCTGTTAAGAGCCAGGTACTGCCAGTTTATAGAAATTAGCTGAAGTTCTAAGAAAAAATACACTCAAAATTCAGGCTCTTATTTTACTTGCCAAACTAATCATAAATTTTGACTTACATCAGTTTTCATTTATAAATTACTCTCTTCCTCTGTTTGAGTGTAGCCTATATTCTCTACATAGCTTGAAGAAATGTGTTAATTTTCCTGTGGGTGTTAAGTGAGACAGGTTCCTTGTACAGTATATTTGACAAAACAAAGGGTATTGGACACATGGTAGAACACATGTTTTTGAGAAGGAATTATCATTGTTAAATGTGTAAGTCAAAACTGATATGGTTAAATTGATTAGGTTAAATGAGATTAGGTCAAAGGCTTGACATAGGATGCTCAACACTGGCTCATTTAATCTAGTTAGGAGCTTCATATTAATAATTTCTCAGTAACGTTTAAGAGCATGGACTCTGGAGCCAGATGTCCAGTATTTAAAAACAAACAAACAAAAGACAGACCTAAAAAATCCTGCTTAACCACTTGCAAGCTTTGTAACCTAGGTAAGTTGTTTAAGCCACAGTTGTCTCATATAAATACAGTGAGCTTATAAGAGGTCTATAGTAGCACTTTATAGAGTTTCTAAGTTTAAATGAGGTAATATATTGAAACATGATCCCTGGCGTAAAGTAAGTGCTCAGTTAATATAAAACACAAATTTAAAAACAGAAAAGCAACCCCAGTTCCCTTGGAATTTGTAGACTAGAGCCATATTCTCTGATGTGGTAAACAGCCTCATTACAAAGATTTTTCATTCAGATTTCAATAAAATGGGTTAGCAGCTATGAATCAGGTGTTTAAACTCTGAGCTTGTTCCCTTTTTATGAAATGGAGTTATGTTCCTTAGCATTTGTTTTTATTTCATTTGTTTATTGGGTAGGTGAGGATTAACTGCTATATGTGAAAGTATTCTACAAATGTAAGGCTAATACTTGAAATGAAGAGTAAAGCAATAATATGTATACATACTAGTAAGACACTGGGAAGGGAGGCTTCTTACATACTTTTGCAAATGACTGAAGGTAGGAATAGTAATTTTCTTGTTCATATTTGAACTTCAATATTTATCATAGAGTGGGTACACAGCAAATACTTGGTACACATATGACAGGTAAGATAGACTTGGTTTTGACATTGTAATGCCTTTTCCTTAGGGGTGGAGGTCACATGTAGAGAGAAGAGTATTTATAGGGAAGTTTGTCGGCTCATCCAGTTTACGGATATGATTGGACACATTATGCTTTTGGAAATACCGTAAGTTGTACAGAATAACTGCTTTACCATTTGACCCCTCTTGCCTTTACTGTCTATAATATGCAGTATTGCTGTGTTCACCGCATGTTTACGTCCTTTTTTGGAGAAAGAATTGATGTTAATTTAAGTAAGGTAAGAATCTTGATGAGCTAATCAGTTTGTTTACATAAAATAGCATTTTCATGGTAAAGACTGTTAGGTTTGGAAAAGGCTTGAATGAGTTCTTCCTTCCCTTAGTACCCTTTGCAGTAGTTGGCACATGACCGTTTGAGGCACAGATGGGACAGTTCTTGGGTCTTTGGTGCCAGGGTTAAGCTCATTTTGAATTTATGCCGTATTAGCATGTAAACCTGCCACATTGACATTTAAATGTCCTCTTTAGCAGTGTAAGCTCCCTGAAGTGATAACTCTACCTTCGATAGAAGAGGGAAGAAAAGCAGCAGGAAAAGTGAAACTGCATGAGTTCTACAAAAGCATGTTGGAGTCATATAATGAAAAAGCAGATTTTTTTTTATTATGATGTTTCTCCATATTTGGCATTGCTGTAAATGGCTAACTAACATTTACTGCCAATTCAGTACAAATGTGTGGTTTGGTAATACCAGAACAGCAAATTTAAATGAAAAATA
Source organism: Bison bison bison (assembly GCF_000754665.1). Classification (NCBI taxonomy): domain Eukaryota; kingdom Metazoa; phylum Chordata; class Mammalia; order Artiodactyla; family Bovidae; genus Bison; species Bison bison. Next base: position 4,243,095 of record NW_011494863.1, read on the forward strand.
AAAGTTAAACATTTCCACACAAGATTTTACAGTCTGACATTTCACTGCGTAGGTAAAAAGACACTTTTTTTTTTTAAACTACATATTATTATTCAGCATGAATAAAAAACTACAACTTTTATTTTTTAAACAGGAGTCACTGGTTTTAATTTTTACACATTTTAAAATTACTGTGATAAAAAATAATGAAAAAGCTTCTTAATAATGCCATACACAGTATAATATAGATTTGTCCCCATTATATAGCATTTGTTTAATATACAAAATAGAATATTGACACACTTGAATCTATATGTAGTTAAGCAAGTTATTTGAGGAGGGTATTTTCATACAGCCTTTCGTCAGAAAATAAAATCCTTCTTTCAGGCATTTGCTAGAGAGAAGCTAATCCTTTCCCAAAAACCGGGTCACTAATCCTTGGTGGACCAGGCTGACTGACCATAGTCTGGAAAACGATAAACTTCCATTCCAAGTGGTTAACATGTCCTCCTTCCACTCTTAGTTTCTCTTCTAATTCTCAAACCAGGCACAGAAAAACACATTCATATACAGCTGCAGTCCTTTCAGTGATCTAGCAAGATCAAAATCTTACTGAGGGCTGTCTGTCACAGTTCTTAACTTTTGACAGATCAAAGTATAATAATGATGTCCATTCCATGGTGATGTAGTTTTAGGATATTTAACAGAGAACTAAAATGATAAGACTTAATGATAACTGGTTGTATTGGTAGATATGTAAAATTGGAGTTGCTCATTCTCCCATTCCTCAATTCTGAAGTGAGCCTGGCTTTCCTTTATATATGTATCCAGAGCTCATCCTATGCTAAATACAAAGTTCTTCATAGACACTAATCATATGTTTTCCTTTTGCTGTGTTATTTTTTTTTCCCCCAGGAGAAGGCAGGTGCACTTTTAGGTTCCCCTCACATAGTTTTAGACAATTGGGTATAAATATATATCCCCAAAACACTTGTCTTGTATCCTATAGCAAGACCTAAAAACACAGAGAGGGTCCCTTTTTCCACCAGTAATTAAAAATACTTTTCAGGATTTGTTGTGACTCATCTATGCATGTCACCTGTCACTAAAGTTACTATACACTTCTATAGTTTGGGATGGCAACATACCAAATATATAGAAAATGAAGCTCCTTTCAGATAGCACCATAGCTTTCTTCACTTAAGTCCATAATTACACTCACACACAATTAAGGTAAATTTCTTCTTTCCTACATTTTCTAAAAGGTCACGGCTTCTTTTTCCATTTAATGTACAGCTTCCTATAGTTTCATGAATGTCAGTCCATTTCCTTTTAACAACAAAGTGCACTTGTCTTTATTCATTGAGCTCGATTTTTTGGGAGCCAAGGTTGTTGGGGCTAAAATTAAGATTAATGTGTGGTACGCCTTCTGATTTTAACCAGATAATACTCTATAAATGATTAATAATTTATCTTTCAGAAGCTCTTTTTGAAACTTAACACTATCACTGATAATATTCAAGCAGTATTTCTTAGGCACCAAAAATTTCACATCCAGCTGGGTTACAAATCATTTTAAAATACTTTGAGATCAATTTAAAGAATTACAAAAGGAGTATTCCCTTTTTAGAGAGCATTCAAAAAGCAAATGATTACATTTTTATTAAATAACCTCCAAATACTGAAAAATAACAACATTCAAAAAGCATTCAAAGAAAACATAAACATGTCCTCATTTTATTAGGAAATGAACTCTTATAGTATAGAAAGGAATTAGTGTATTATTGGCAGCCTATGAGATTCTGCACTATTTACATATTGCTGGTACCTCTATGCATATTATTGCCAAACTGTTAAACTGTTGGGGAGGCTGTATGTGATGGTGCCTGTAAGTGTGTAAGCACCACCTTTCTGTCCTGTTAACACACTTTAGCGCAAGGGGAGATTTAGTAAACTAAACCTGTGCAGACAGACGCACTGTTGGAATGAAGAGGGTGGTCATTCTGGGAGGCAGAGGATTACTTCCTCTCCAATCTGAATGGGAGAGAGCCTCAATAACCTTCATGGTGCACAGGGCCAGTCTCCAATTCTCTCTTCCTCTAGAGCAAACCTGTTTGGTTTCTGAGACCATTGCTGCCTGTATGAATGCTTGCACACGTTATAAATCATATAGGTTATCCATCAACATTTCTTTGACCCCTACAAAAAATATATAACATGTCATGATAAAACAATCTCATCTAAAAATCATTCTTATTTTACACTATACAAGCTATTTTACAATCATTTTAATAAATTGCATGTAAAGCTGCAGTAGCCCTTCCCTTCCCAGATTAGTGAATACCAATATGATATATATCTGAAACTATAACTAAATATAAAAATATATTAGAAGTTTCATATTTTTAATATTAGATTTTCCATTTTCTATTACACAAATAATTTGGCCACCTTGAATAGAAATCGGATTTCTTGTGGCTTAGTAAATGTAAGTTTTGAGTTTACAGAAAGTTGGTAAGGTGCACAAAGAAAGGGCTACTACAGCTTCTATCTTGTTTAAAATGATAATTCTCAACAGTGAGAAGGAGAAATTCACGTGACTTTCATTAAACTCTATGGCACACATAAGGCTGTGAGGGATGTATAGTTTTATGAACATGGAAGTCTGACATACAGTTCTAAATCAGAAAAATCAGTAGCTGAGCTTTCCTGTATCCCCAGGAAAGAAAGACCAATTGGTGACAAATGGGAATGTGAAAATGGGTGTCTAGCCACTTTTGCCATATTAGAGATTTTTGGGAGGGGGTAAAGTTTAGTGGGAGGAATTACTTGGACTGGTTAAAAACACTCAATTGTGTTTCAGCTGGTTATCTGGAATTATAACTTTTAGGAAGTTTTACAAACTACAGCAGAAGGTCCTGAAAGACAGTTTACCACCTTTCTTCCCATCTAACCATTGCAGAGATAGGTAGGGCGTTAGGTACAAACAGGGCCTCTTGATAGTTTTTTTTTTTTTTTTAATTAGTCTTTCGCAATCCACGGTTTACCCAGCAGGTTACTGGACTAGGTGCTCTACACCAGTTAGGACGGTTAATTTGCACAATCTATATAATTCTCCACTGAAGCAAATATATACAAAATGTGAGCTTTTTTGACAAGAAAACTGGAGATTTGAGTCAATTTTTGTGGTCTTCTGATAGCTAACTGCCATCAGGTTAGAAGCACCGACCCATTTTCACACAGAAGATTAATGTTTAGAGTTCAATTAGGAAAGCTATGAACTAGCTGCCCATCTTAAACAGCTGTACAATAACTTGAATACAAAAATTATGTAAGAAAAAATGAGCAAGCGTAGTTCACTGAATATAAAGGAAATTGTTAAAACCAGACAGTAATAGCTATAAAAGGCACAACTTCCCTTTTCTGATATACACTTGTAAACTTTGTTTCAGGTTTCCATGCATAAATCAAAAAAATGCTATCCTAGCTAAACAGGGGAAATATACCAACAAAAAGTCTAAAAAATTTTGTCCAGCCAACTGTGAAAAGTATGAGCAGAAAGTTTATCACACAGACTTCGGGCACTGGTGGTTTAGGTGCCATCCTTCTCTGAAAGTGGAGCTTATACACCCACGTTATTGGCTCTAATTTCGGGGATCCACCAACTCTCACTTTCTACGTTGCCCATCACTGAAAAGTGACAGCTCAACTGCTTCTGTTGCCAAGTCTTGGCCCTCTTTAAACCACATGTAGTGCATATTCAAAACAAAAACAAAATCCAGACAAAAACAAAAAAGTAAAACTGCTACAGGACAGATTGATAGTTTGTACAATAAAAGCTATAAATTCAACCTTCTTTAAGGCAACCTTTCTTATTAAGGCAGTCACTTTTGATGAAACAGAAGTTTTTTGATATTTCCACTTGAATATTTTGGTATCTGATTGGTGATGATTTCAGCTAACATCTCTGGGAATTCAATACTCATAGTCTTATCCAAAAATGTTTGGAAGCAATAGTTAAGAAGATTTTCAACCACCTGCAAGAGAAGATACAGTGATGATCAGTCTTAAGAACTTAGCAGTAGAGACATCTCATGCTTGTTTTGCCCCTCCCCCCCCACACACTTTTTTAAAAATTTCTGACCTGGAATATACCAATCTGCTGGAATTGCCCGGGTAAGAAAGAAGTTTACTTAAATAAAATGAGCACTTGGTTACCAAAGACATTTTGAATTTCTTAAATTGTATATAGAATTACATGGAATTAAGTGTTTCATGATGAATTGTGATACCACAGTATATGAAGGACACATTCAAACTTACTGGATAAATTCATACAGAAACAGGGAATTATACCTTTTAAAAAAAAGTGCCATTACATTATGTACTAGTATTTTGATGTTAGATGCATATGACTAGATGAAATGGTATTTCATAATTGACTTTAGGAGAACTGTGTGCCAAACTGAACTTCACAGTCTAAAATTAAACCATGACCAAAATCAATGAGTGGGGGGACCCCAAAACTATTGCTATATAATTATATACACTAATCAGGACATACTTTATGTCTCAGGAAATTCTTTTGATACTTGGATTTTTTGTTTGATACTTACATCATGCATGGAGTCCAAGAGTTTTGTCAGTTGATAAAACCGCTGCCAGTTCTGACTGGAGTTTCCTTCCCTCTTGACAATGGCTTTTCCTAGCTCTTTGATATAGGTCATTCTAATTTCATCAAATAGTTCTTGACTCTTCAAGCCTTCCTTGGGAACTAAAAGATTAATTGTAATAAAGAATTTTCTTGTGATAACTTTTCATACATACAAATAGGACATTTATCAGTAATAGATCATTTCATGTTTTACACTGTATTTAATGCACTCTTAAAATATAAGCATTTTGAAGGATTATGAAACTATAGCCACATGAGAATATGGGATAATAGAAAACTGGAGGATGTAACTTTGGGTTTATCATGTTGTTTCTCATCTGTAAATGGATCTAGTAAACACCTTCCTCCTTAGTTCACAAAGCTAGTTTGAAGACCAAACAAATAATACACTGATTGTCATTCTGCCCTTGAGTTTAATTCTAGTAAAGACATAGGTGGCTTCAACAGTAGTGTTTATTCCACCAATTACATCTTGGAATATCTGTGATATAACCAATTAGGACCTTAAAATCAGCATGCAGTACATTTTATTAATGTGTAAACATACTGAGTTGATATGATTCTAATCTAAAAACAAACTTGATTTTTTTATGTGGTTTATATGTATACTTTACTGGGGAGCAAATATCTGCCTTTCCTTATGTATAGAAATACAGAAAATACCTCATGGATCATAAAATTAGTATAAGAGTACTCTTCAGGAAACAATACTAGGAAGAAGGACTGTGAACAGAGGATTAAGATTAATCATAGTTTCACTTGGTCTTGCAGAGATTATGACTTGTGGATACTACATTTCTTAAAGTGTGCTCCAAGGAACTCTGGTTCTGTGTTAATAATGATTAGGGGGAAAAGGATTTGATGATCAGAATTTAGCAAAACTAGATGTTTCAATACCAAGTTAGGCAGATTTCTGGATTTCAGGACTTCTTAGAGCTATAATTATGCACTCTCCAGGGATCCCATGGACTGGGGCCTGTCAGGTTCCCCTGTCTATGGAATTCTCCAGGCAAGAGTATTGGAGTGGGTTGCTATTCCCTTCTTCAGGGGATCTTCCCCACCCAGGGATTGAACCTGGGTCTCCCACATTGCAGGCAGATTCTTTACTGTGTGAGCTACCAGGGAAGCCCACTCTCCAAGGAGGGGGAACAAATCCTTTTCCAAACGTAAACTTCATTTCTACTGACATCTTAGAAAATGCTAGAACAGAGGAAAAGCAGTGTGTTTAGGATAAGTCTTTTTAATTCTTACTTGCCAGGTGGACTTCAGTATAACCTCCCTGAGCCCTTGTTTCCTACTCCTTTCTTCCTCAGTGAGTTAAATATATTTTTAAAAATTTATTTTTTAAATTTAGATGTAATTAGTGTGTAACACTGTATTAGTTTCAAGTGTACACATGATGATTCAGTATTTGTATATACTGCAGAATGATCACCACAGCAAGTCTAGGTAACATCCATCACTGTAAATTGTTTCAAAACTTTATTTCTTGTGATGAAAGTTTTAAAATTTACTGTTAGCAGTTTTCAGATATACAATATCATATTATTAACTATAGACACCATTACATCTCCATGACTGGAAGTTTGTACTCTCTAAACCCTTCACTCATTTCTCTCATCCCCCAACACCCCCACCCCCAAACACACAGACCTCTGGTATTTGTTAATTTGTACTCTGTATCCATGGGCTTTTGTTTTTAGATTACATGTACAAGTAAGATGTATGTGGTATTTGTCTTCTTTGACTGATTTCACTTAGCACAATGCCTTCAAGGTCCATCCATGTTGTTGCAAGTGGTGAAGTTTCATTTTTTTCTTATGGTTGAATAATATCTCATTGAATCATCCATCAGTGGACATTTAGGTTGTTTTCATATCTTGGCTATTATAAATTATTCTGCAGTGAACGTGAGGGTGCACGTATCTTTTCCAGTTTATTTCTTTGTATTCTACGGTTAAATACCCTGAAGTGAAATTGCTGGGTCATATAGTAATTCTATTTTTAATTTGCTAAAGAACCTCCATACTGTTTTCTGTAGTGGCTGCACCAATTTAAATCCCCTAAAGAGTGCACAGAGGTCTTCTTTTTCTCCACACCTTTGCCAATACTTTTTGTCTTCGGATGTTTTTATTAATAGTCATCCTGATTGATGTTAAGGTGGTATTTCAGTGTACTGTTGATTTGCAAGCATTTCCCAGATGACTAATAATGTAAAGCACCTTCTTATATACATATTGATTATTTGTATGTCTTTGTGAGATACCTGTTCAGGTTCTAAGCCCATTCAAAAAATCCGGATATTAGTTCTTTTGCTGTTGAGTTGTATGAATTCTTTTATCTGTAGATATTAACCTCTTATCAGATACATGATTTGCAAATACTTCCTCTCATTTGGCAGATTACCCCTTCATTTTGTTGATGGTTCCCTTTGCTGTGTAGCTGTCTAGTTTGATATAGTCTCGTTTGTTTACTTTCGTTGCCTTTGCTTTTGATGTCTGAGCCAAAAAATCAACCTCAAGACTGACATCAAGGAGCTTACTGCCTATATTTTCTTCTGGGACTTTTATGATTTCAGAACATATATTCAAGTCCATATGATCCATTTTGAGTTAACTTCTGTGTATGGTGTGAGATGGTAATCCAGTTTCATTCTCTTGGATCCAGTTTTCCCAACATCTTTATTGAAAAGACTGCCCTTTTCCCATTGTATATTGTTAGTTCCTTTGTCATTAATTCATTGATAATACATATATTGTGGGTTTACTTCTTGGCTCTCAGTTGTGTTCCAATAATCTATGTGAATGGGCCTGTGCCAGTACAGTACTGTTTGGATGACTACAGCTTTGTAATATAGTTTGAAACCAAGATGTAAGTTCAGCTTTGTTCTTTCTCAAGTTTGCTTTGGCTATTCTGGATTTTCTGTGCTTCCATACAAATTTTAGGAATATTTGTTCTATTTCTGTGACACATGCCATAGGAATTTTATAGAGATTGCACTCTATCTGTTGATTACTTTGAATAGTAAGGACATTTTGACACTATTAATTCTTCTAATCCATAAGCATGGACTGTCCATTTATTTTTTGTTTTCTTCAGTTTTGTTCATCAGTGTCTTACAGTTTTCATTGTGCAAGTCTTTTGCCTCTGTGGTTAAATTTATTCCTAGGTTTTTAAATTCTTTTTGATGCAGTTGTAAATGGAATTGTTTCCTTAATTTCCCTTACTGCTAGTTTGTTTGGAATGCATTGAGATGCAACAGATTTTTGTAAATTGAATTTGTATCCTGAAACTTTATTGAATTTACTAGCTCAAACAGTATTTTTTGATGTCATCTTTAGGGTTTCTCTATATAAAATCAGATCATTTGCAAACAGAGTTTTACTTCTTAAAAATGTTTTTTTCCTAATGGTTTTACTTCCAGTTAAACAGGCAGTAATAATTAGAATACTCAGGATGTGCCGACCCCAATTGGAATTTTTACTTCTTCCTTTTTGATTTGGATGCCTTTTCTTTCTCTTACTTAATTGGTCTGGCTAGAACTTGGTTGACTAGAAGTGGCTAGAGTGGGCATCTTTGCCTCATTCCTTATTTCAGAGGAAGAGCTTTCAGCTTTTCACTATTGAGTAATGATGTTAGCTCTGGGCTTGTCATATATGGCCTTTATTATGGTCAGGTACTATACCTGGTTTATTGATATTTTCTATCATAAATGGATGTTGAATTTTGTCAATGTGTTTTCTGCACTTAGATTTTTATCCTTCATTTGGTTAATGTAGTATATCAGTCTTACTGGATTTTGATTAGGATTAGACCAAAAACAACATATGAAAATATTTTGATTCCATAAAGCAAACTTGACACCTTTAGGATATCAGTGTTAGTGCAAATGAAGGCCACTTACTCAGGAGTGTTAGACCTGTGTTCAGAGTGGGTTAATTTTTACACATTATTATATTACAGGTAATCTAGTTATTGCTGATTTTTAAAGTAATGATTTCTTATTAATAACTTTCTTCCCATGCTGGTTTTCCTCATTGTAAAAATTAGGTGAGAAACCTATTCAGTATTTATATTTAGAAGACTTTCATCCATCCCAAGTTACCACAAATATTCCTTGGGATTTTTGCTTTATGTTGTTTGGGGCCATATATTCAGAATTATTTTTCTGGTGAGTAGAATGCTTTATGTAGTGAAATCTCTAAATATAGAACTGTTTTGGGGGGGGGGCCTTAGTGTTTATTTTTATAGTAATATAGCTGCTTCAGATTGCTTTTGGGTAAAACAGTGGTCAGCAATGGCCCCTTCCTACCTGTAGCCTGTTTTTGTAAATAAAGTATCATTGGAACACAGCCACACCTGTACTCTTTGAGCATCATTCATGACCATGTTCATGTCACAAGGGGCAGAACTGAGTATCTCTGACAGAGATTGTATGCAACGCTGAAATCATTTACCATCTGGCCTTTTACAGAAAGTATGCCACGAAGGCCATATACTACACTATGCATAGTATATCCTTTTACCTCAGCTACTCAACATCCATATATATATATATATCCTATAAATAGCAGAGTTGGATTGTTTTCTTAAAACTAGTCTTGCACTTTCTGTATATTTTTATCTTGGAGCATTTAGTCCATCTACATTTAATGAAATTGCTGATATATTTGAACTTATTTGTACAATCAGTGTATTTGTTACTTCCTCCTATCATGCCTTTGTTTATGCTTCCCCTCCGCCCTCAACTTTCTCTCATTTCTTTTATTCTTTTGCTTTTTCTTACCATGTTCTCCCCCAAAGTCCTCATGGTTTGATAATGTACTTTGTATACTCTTTAAGAAATTTAAACACTCATCTTTAACTTTTCAAAGGCTCCTTTTTTCTTCTTTGCCTATATGTAATTATTGTGTAGTTCTATTTTATAACTTCCCAAAGACATTATTACTGTTATTTTACAGTTAGTTTAAATGTATCTAAATATTTGCCACTTTCTTTATTCTGTTTTCCATCAAGATACTACTTTCCCGTAGCCTAGGTATATCCCTTAATATTACTTTACTGAGGATCTGTGGTGGCAAATTCTCTTTTGACCTTCATTAAAAAAAAAAGACTATGTATATTAGGCCTTTCAAATTTAAAGTGATTGTTTGAGATATCTACATTAATCTCTACCATGTTTGTAACTTATCTATTCATTTTTCTTATTTCCTTTTTCTGCCTTTTCTAGTCTGAGTATTCATGTGATTCTGTTTCCTCTTGGTGTATCAATTATGACTTCCTTTAAAAGTTGTTTTTAGTGGCTGCCCTAGAATTTGAAATATACATTTATAACTAATCTACATCTTCTTTCAAATAACACTTCAGTATTTTTATAGGTACTGTAGGTACCTTAAAACCTCATCAGTGGATGTTGAATCTATCATGGGTGATCTTTTTCTTTTAACGGTAAATAGTTCACTCTACTACTTTCCTGCTTGCATGATTTCTAATGAGAATTCTAATGTAATTTATATCCTTCCTTTATAAGGAATGGTAAGCTGTTTTCCCCTCTGGCCTTTTCCTTTATTGTCTTTAGTTTTCTGTAGTTTTGAGTACAATATGCCTAGGTGCAGCTTTTTTGGTATTTATCTATCTTTCTGGATATTTTCTGAGCTTTCTGGATGTGTTTTGCTGTCTGTCATTAATTTTGGAAATTTATCAGCATTTATTGCTTCAAATATTTCTTCTCTTCCTTTTCCTATCTCTCTCAACTGAGATAGGAAGGTAAAGGGGACTGGAATTGCCTATTTGCCCTTTCCCCTAGGATAGAAAGGGGATCTTCTCTGATTTTCATCATTAGAATTTGATGGGGTTTCTCAAGGTAAACTGTGAACTGTGGGGGGGAACCCCTGAAGACTGGGTCTTCAGAGTTCTTATATAGTGAAGTGAAAGTTGCTCAGTCATGTCCGACTCTTTGTGACCCCATGGGCTATACAGTCCATGAAATTCTCCAGGCCAGAATACTGGAGTGGGTAGCTGTTCCCTTTTCCAGGGGATCTTCCCAACCGAGGGACTGAATCCAGGCCTCCTGCATTGTGGGTGGATTTTTTACCAGCTGAGCCACAAAGGAAGCCCAAGAAAACTGGAGTGGGTAGCCTATGCCTTCTCTAGCAGATCTTCGTGACCCAGGAATCAAACCAGGGTCTTCTGCATTGCAGGGGGATTCTTTACCAACTGAACTATCAGAGAAGCCCTGATATCAGGGTTCTTAACACTCCAGCTATTCCTTACTTGGTCTTCAGAAATACATCAAAGATACCGTAAGTGTTTCTGCATTACTGGGTCCAGTAGCTTCTGTTTCCAGGAAACTGATCTTGGCTGTGGTCCTCTGTATTTGCCTGTTTCTCCAGATTTTGATGTTAGTGGTTTGTCCTGTGACCTTACTTCTCAGATGGATCTTTAAAAAAGTTATTGTCAGTTTGCCTAGCTTTTTCTTATTTGTGAGGATGGGAGCAATAACTGCAAGTTGTTTAATTGTGAGAGTTTAAATTGGAAATCCACTCTCTTTTTTCAGTTTTTCTCCCCCCTTAGCTTTTTTAAAAAAATTAGTTCACTTTCTTCAATTGCTGCTGTTCTGGAAAGTTTCCAGCCATTATCTCTTTGTATAGTATCTTTTCACCTTTCATCTTGGATCTTTGATTATAAGACGACCATATGAATGGGTTACTAATGTGTTGTTAATGATCTGCTAAGCTGGTCACCACTGGTTGCAGGAAGCTTTATTCATTTACATCATTGTGCTATGAATGAATGTTATGTTTCTTATGTTATTATGATGTGAAAAGAGTTGTGAAGTACTGTTTTAGACTTTCTCTCTCAATCATGCCTCTTATCTTTGTTCATACATATACACAAATGCACATTAAAAATGTCTTCTGGCTAACGTCTTTAGATGTATATTTCAGTTTAAATGTCTCTACAAATATGTCTAATCTGCCTTTAGATCCATCTTTTTTTTTTTTCCCCCCAATTGCACTTGTCTTTAAATTTACTGAATATACTAATTTACCAGTCTTGGCAACTACCCTCTAAGAGAAAGCTAGCTTCAAGTGCAGCTCTTCTCTTCAGGTACCTGCCTGCATGTAGTGTTAAATTCTTTAAGTTCAGCATATCTTAATGGAAGGTTAGGACACTTCTAGTGTTCTGTCAGGGTAGCAGTCTAATTGTATCTTAAGATACATATTTTCATCCTTCTAAGCACCCCCCCCCCTTTTTTTAAACCAAAAGGTTAGTATCTTGGCATTGACCTGTACCTGGATATTATCAACCCTAATGATTGATTATCAGAAATTTCCCTGTTTACTTCAACAGTATCAAGCTCACTGCTTTAACAAGGGTACTGTTACAGGTAACCTTAAAAAATTAGCTTTTTTAAAATGGGTTGTGGAAAATTTTCTTACTTTGGAATATCACTAATATTCCTTAAGTCCCATGACATTAAACAGCAAAAATAGTATGAAAGCATTAAGGTTGATGTGTGGTTTGGAAACACTTAAATAGATATAGTCATGTAGTCATGTAAGGGGCTTCCCTGGTGGCTCAGACAGCAAAGAATCTGCCTGTAATGTGGGAGGCCCGGGTTTGATCCCTGGGTAGGAAAGATTCCCTGGAGGAGGGCATGGCAACTCACTCCAGTATTCTTGCCTGGAGAATCCCCATGGACAGAGGAGCCTGGTGGGCTACAGACCAAGGGGTCAGTAAAGAGTTGGACACAACTGAGTGATAAAGCAGTCATGTACACCATCTGTAGATTATTTAGCCACTTTGAAACCACAGTTACTAATGGAATGAAGGCTTTAAAAAATTGGAACGCTATTTATATGAAAGAGGTATTCAGCTATCAACTCCGCATCTTATAAAGTTTATAATGCCTGCTGGTTCACAGACCTTCTTTCATTAGTTGTTGAAAATGCCACATTTTTACTAATATAGACAAGATACTTGGTATTTTCCAGAAGTTTTCTAGTTTGCCTTTGCTTGCTGAAAGTAGTCTCACTGAAGTTCATATACCAATTTATGTAAACTTTCAAGATAGTGTTGTTCCTTTCTAGATAAAACACCTCTGTCCACAGTCCAGCTCCAGTGCTGCATTAACCTTCTTTAATAGTACTCAAGCTTACTTTTTGTAGGTCATCCTTTTCTTTCATAATTTCTTTCTTGTAAAGTAATTTTTATCGGGAGTATAGTTGACTCACAATATTCTTAGTTTCTGCTGTACAGCAGAGTGAACCAGTTATACATGTAGCCACTCTTTTTTTAGATTCTTTTCCCATACAGGTAATTACAGAGTATTGAGTAGAGTTCCCTGTGCTGTATGGTATGTTATTATATTTTATATACAGTAGTGTGTATATGTTAATCCCAAACTCCTAATTTATCCCTCCTCTCCCACCTTTCCCCTTTGGTAACCACAAGTTTGTTTTTGAAGACTGGGAGTCTGTTTCTGTTTTGTAAATAACTTCATTTGTGTGTAAGCAATGTTGTTGTTGTTCAGTTGCCCAATTGTTTCTCACTCTTTTTGACACCATGGATTGCAGCATGCCAGGCCTCCCTGTCCCTCATCATCTCCTGGAGTTTGCCCAAGTTCATGTACATTACATCAGTACATGTAATGTACCATCCAGCCATCTCATCTTCTGTTGCCTTCTCCTTTTGCCATGTCATCTTCTGTTGCCCCCTTCTCCTTTTGCCTTCAGTCTTTCCCACTATCAGAGTCTTTTCCAATGAACTGGCTCTTCACATCAGGTGGCCAAAGTATTGGTGCTTCAGCATCAGTGCTTCCAATGCATATTTAGGGTTGAATTCCTTTAAGATTGACTGGTTTGATTTCCTTGCTGTTCAAGGGACTCTCGAGTGTTGTCTAGCACCACAGTGTGAAAGCATCAATTCTCTGGCACTCTGCCTTCTTTAAGGTCCAACTCTTACAGTCGTACCATGACTACTGGACAGACCATAGCCTTGACTATATGGACCTTTGTCAGCAAAGTAATGTCTTTGCTTTTTAACACTGTCTAGGTTTGTCTAGCTTTCCTGCCAAGCAGCAGTTGTCTTATGATTTCATGGCTGCAGTCACCATCCACAGTGATATAAGCAGTATCACGTGATATTTGTCTTTCTCTGACTTACTGTGTATGACAGACTCTGGGTCCATCCATGTTGCTATAGATGGCATTATTTTGTTTGTTACTTTTTTTATGACTGAGTAATATTTCATTGTATATATGTACCACATCTTATTTATCCATTTCTCTGTGGATGGACATTTAAGTTGCTTCCAGGTTGCTGGCTATTATAAACAGTGCTGCAGTGGACACTGGAGTGCTGCATGTATCTTTTGGAATTGTGGTTTTCTTTGGTTATGTGCCCAGGAGTGGAATTACTAGATCATATGGTAGTTCTCTTTTTAGTTTTGAAAGAACCTGTATACTGGGGCTTCCCAGGTGGTGCTAGTGGTAAAGAACCCGCTTGTCAATGCAGGAAATATAAGAGATGCAGGTTCAATCCCTGCCTTGGGAAGATCCCTTCGAAGAGGGCATGGCAACCTACTCCAGTATTCTTGCCTGGAGAATCCCATGGACAGAGGAGTCTGGAGGGCTACAGTCTACAGGGTTGCAGAGTTGGACATGACTGAAGCAACTCAGCATGCACAACACATGCTGTTCTCCATAGTGGTTGTACCAATTGATACTCCTACCAACAGTGTAAAAGGGTTTCCTTTTCTCCACACCCTCTCCAGCATTTATTATTTCTAAATTTTGATGGCCATTCTGACTGATGTGATACCTCATTGCACTTTTGATTTGCATTTCTTTAATAATCAGTGATGTTGAGCATCTTTTCATGTGCTGTTTAGCCATTTGTATGTCTTCTTTGGAGAAATGTCTGTTTAGAGCTGCCTATCTTTTGATTTAGTTGTTTTGTTTTTGATACTGAGTTGCATGATTTGTGTACTTTGGAGATTAATCCCTTGTTCACTTCGGTTGCAAATTTTTTCTCTCATTCTGTGGGTTGTCTTTTTGTTTTGTTTACGGTTCTTTGCTGTGCAAAAGCTTTTAAATTTAGGTCCCATCCATAATTTCTTATACATAGTATAAGAAATATGTCATTGGATTTAATGTATTATTAGTCATTGTATAACTAAAATTTTTGACTAAGTAACTGAGTTTGAGCAAGCTCCGGGAGTTGGTGATCGACAGGGAAGCCTGGTGTGCTGCAGTCCATGGGGTCACAAAGAGTCAGACACGACTGAGTGAGTGAACTGAACAGTGTTGTATAGAAAAATCATTCAAGCTGGCATGCTTTCTCTGTGTCTTCTGTAGTGGAAGTGTAAAAAGTTGTAGGAAGGAAGAAGGCTATAGATATTCCAGATCAGCAGTGACTTCCTCCTTCCTGCCATGTGGTTCATATACCTCTCCATTTCTCCATGATACTTATCTATCTTATTAATCTTAACCTTTCTAAAATTTTACATTTATGAAAATCTAAAGTACCAGGAAATAGTAGAGGTATAATTATTTAGTGCTTTGTATACAAACAAACCTTTATTTCTAGACTTCTATGTTTTATGTTTTTGACATATTTCAGAAGTCAATTTTAGAAGAGAATAGGTGTTCCACCAACCTGAAGAGAGGAGCAGTAAGGTTTTCATACAGAGATACTCTTCGTAAGATACCTGAAGCCTGTTTAACTCAGAGGAAACATATAGCATATGTTTACATTGGTCATACATGCAGGGTAAAGCCATTCTCTGCCTGTGGAAGACAAATATCAAGTGTTTGAGTTAAACAGAAGTAATTCTTGTTCTGCAAAAAAGTACTTTTCTGTTTGATTTTGCAAAGCATTCTTAACTCATCTACCTATTGCAATTAACGTGAATTCCCTCTGATCTGAAGTTTGGAAAGCTTTCCTTAAGTATTTAGAATTTATTCCTATAGAATCTATTATCAGTCATTCATTTAAATCAAGCTTTTATGGTAGTATTTGAATATGAGCAGTTAGACAACACAGTTTTAAATCTTACCCAGTTGAAAATCAAATAATTTTTTTTCATAGCACTGCATTCTAAAGACAACTGTGTGTGATAATGTTTACAGTTAGGTAGAGGGTCAGAAATAAAACTTGACTCTAGGCTTTCTGATACCCAAAAATCTGCCTCTGACCAATGTTATGTGACTGAATATTCTTCCGACTAAAGGTACTACAAAATGAATTTTCAGTTAGGGTTCTCAACAGTTAACGATCACAACTACAATTTTCAAGTAGATCTCTCAAGTTTCCTAACTTTTTAAATGACACACAGAGCCTGAAACTGTGTCTCTTCATGGTTTAAAATAAGATCTGTTTTTTAATTTTTTGACAAAAAGTGACCTTGGACTTAAGAAAAAAATAAAAGGTTATTATCCCAATGGCATAAGGAGACAAGAATGGGAAATAGAATGCCCACTTAAAAACTATTGTTCTGTAAGCCATCCATAAAGTTGAACACTGAGAAAAAATTTCTGTAACTCCTACTTTATGTAAGAAATACCAGGTTATGCTATCATGGTTTAAATCTAAATTTGAGTACCCTCCCAAATAAATACTGAGTCAGATTAATTTTATGAAAGAAGATATGTTGGTGTTTCATAACTCTATTCACACTTTTATTCCAATTAATGACTTCAACTTTCTTTTTAGACAGTGACTATAGACATTGTCAACATGGTTTTAACTTCTAAAGTAAACATGGTCAGATTCTGAAATGAGCAGCAAGTACTTAAGAGATTCAAAGGTGTTTAAGCTTACATATAAGCTATATATTTTTAATTAAATTTAATCAAAAAACTTAAATCTTCTTAAGCCATGGCACGGCAGATTGAGCAGTCCTTTTTTGGCAATGGATGGTCAAGGTGCCATCTGTCTTTGAAGTGGACACCTGAAAGTATGTGTGGACAGCGGGCCTGGTCAAGCACATGCAGTGCCTATTAACTGAAAATTAACAGAATTAACAGAATGCACAGAGTTTGATTGCAGTACATATTTCACATGCCTCTTGTCATATTTCTTCTAACCGTGAAGACTGGTCTTTTCTCCTTCCCGTCTCACTCAGTTACACCCCCTCCAAGAAGCCACTAGTGACTCATCTGAAAAAGACCTCTGTCTAGTAAAAACTCAAAATTATTTTGATGGTTACCTGTGTCTCCCCAACTAGAGTGTAAACAGTAAAGTTAGGGAACCCTGTTTGTCTCGTTCTCTGCTAGTACGGTAGCAGGCACATACTAGGAGTGCGGTACTTGATGTTCCCCTGTAATCCGTTTTCCTCTGTTTGAAACCGCCCCTCTCTCCTCCCAGCGCTGGCTTCTTCATGCTCCTAAAACAAAGTCTATCTTATGGCTTTTAAGATGCTGCTTGACTTGGTCCCTGTCCACTTATCTAAACTCGGAGAAAGTCCTTATTGGCTTTCTCTCAGTTCCTCACATATGCCAAGGTTGTTTGTCAGCCTTTGTAGTCATCTCTTCTGCCTGAAATGCCCTACCTCTCCTATAAGCTTGTTCTTTTGTACTATTCAGTGCTCAGATATTTAGAGAGGTCTTCTATAGTACCCCACACTATAATGTTATGGCTCTCTGAAATAAATTTGGTCATTTGTTTGGTTTTCCTCATCTGCATGTTAGCAGAGCCTTACGTATTACAGCTCAAGCTCTTAAAAACAGTGACACTTGGTAAATCCTCAAATATGATTAAATGAACACTGTGCTGGGAAACTTAGCCAGCAAGTTTAACTCAGCAGTTAAGCCTCTTTTAAAATATCTAGAGCTAGTATCATCCAGTCTCCTCTAAAACAGATACGACTTGACCTTTACTGTGTCATAAGGCAAGCCCTGCTGTTTAACACCTGGCTCAAATAGATGCTTTTTTATATCTTCTACCCGTTATTTTTGTGCTTGGTACACCCAACAGTGGAAACAGCAGGTTTGCTTGCTCTTCACAGGGTATCTTTTTAGGCTATCCTCATCATTCATTTTCTTCTTTACACATCCTCTGTCCATCCATTGATGTTAATTTCTAAACTTCTTGCCACTCTGGACATAGTTTTTTTTGCCAATCAGTGGCTATATTTATTTTTTTTAAACTTTACAATGGCATCCAGTTCTGAACAGAAACTACTAATGATGGATTAACTCACATGGAGTATAGCGAGACTGTTATAACATGGTTGAAGATTTCATTTTTTTTTTTGGACCCCCATAGTCAACAGCCGGAGAAGGCAGTGGCACCCCACTCCAGTACTCTTGCCTGGAAAATCCCATGGACGGAGGAGCCTGGTGGGCTGCAGTCCATGGGGTCGCTAAGAGTCGGATACGACTGAGCGACTTCACTTTCACTCTTCACTTTCATGCATTGGAGAAAGAAATGGCAACCCACTCCAGTGTTCTTGCCTGGAGAATCCCAGGGACGGGGGATCCTGGTGGGCTGCCATCTATGGGGTTGCACAGAGTCAGACATGACTGAAGCAACTTCGTAGGAGCAGGATAGTCAACAGCACCCAGAGCTCACAGTTTTAAAATCTTTTTCTCACATGAATACAGATCTCCTTCTGCCCAGATCAGTGGGTATGCATATGTGAGTGTGTGTGACTTCCCTGTTTGCTATCTAATAAAGGAGATAAGCTGTGAGTGCAAAAGTAGTAATAAAAGGTAGAACGTGATAAATGCTAGGGATATACAGGAGAGAGGTTTTTACCTGGTGGTATGACCATCATGAGCTAGGGGTATGTTTGAAGAACAGATCATCTGAGGGGAAAAAGAATATGTGAAGGAGAATAACAAGAGATAAAATGAGGCCAGATTCTGGAAAGCCAGAAACCATGCTGAATATGCACTGAGTGCTCAGTGAAGACACCTGTGTGTTAAGAAGAAAAACTTAGCATGATGGAGGATACACAGGCAGCAGAAAGCTGGTTAGAAAACAAGTGCAATGGATACGGGGAATGGGTATCTGAAATATTTCACAGGTATAGACCTAGAGGACTAGAGAAAGCTGATTTATCAAATCTTAGTGTGGTTGGTTCTCTCCCATTTTCTTTACAACTCATACACATTGAGTGAGCCTTGCCATGCAAAGAGATGCTTCTTGTCTTTGGGTCCATATCTGTCATCCCTTCATCCTAGTTGTCCTCATCTGTTCATTGTCCCTGCTGAAAGTAAGATCAACATGAACTGTATTACGCTGTTTCCTTTCTGAAATACGATTACATAAATAAAACAATGCCACAGTAAGATTCCTTTTCCCTTGCTATAGACTTTACTGACCCCAAGAGATGCTATTTAAAAAATATCCTTCAGTAGGTCCTGGTCCGTAATAATGCCACATGCAATTTGCTCTGTAGTACATTCTGGCCTGCCTTAAGCATTGATAAATTCTGCATCAAGATACTTGGTAGGTTGCCCAGTTCCAAGATAATCTGGTAGGACTGATTCAGTCCTGAAGGAATATGAATAACAAATAACTTACTCATTAATAATCAGATCAGGAGCAAAACACAGCATATTTGCACATGATTGTCTGTATGATCTCCACCCCAAGGCAAATGCCATGAGGAACATCCATGAATATTGCAGTAGAGTCATTTGGTCATCCAGATGCAAGTTCCTGAATCCTGAATTAAGAGGAATAAAAGGTATGAGGAAGCACTCTAGTTGCCAAAGAGAAGATCCTCTCTCTGGGAACTGCCAGTTTTGGAAGATGCTAATAGAAGAAATGAAGTGTTAAGTGGACACAGTTCTCCTTTGTCATTTGACATGTAAGACCAAAGCTCTCAATAATTTTTTAATAGTATTCAATGTTAGAAAAAAGAGTAGCCAGTTTTTGTCACCTTTTGCTTATTTGAGTAAATATGGACTAAAGACTAAAATGCTATATTAAAAAGTAAAACAGAAAGCCAAGAATCCTGGCAGACATTACTCATTCAGTGGATTTAAGTTAAAAAAATGCTCCTGATATTTATACCTCTCTACCTCACGGACGGAGGAGCTAAGAGTCGGACACAACTGAGTGACTTCACTTCACCCCTTGACTAAGTAGGGATGACAGGAAACCATGGGACTAAGGTGATACAGAGCCAGAGTGTTTTATGTAAAACATTCTAAGGTTTACACCTTAGTGCTCTTATCTTTTGCATCTTACCTGGTATTGCCTTTGCCCATTTCACGGCTGCAATCACCTGCCGCCCACCTAACATGTTGAGTGCGGTCATGATCCGCCAAGTTGAATCTGGAATAGAGCTGTCATATCCTGCATATAACACCTCGGGTTCAATGACTTCCAGCAGTGACACCAGCGTAGGTGTGAGTTGTGGTAATGTTGCAGGAACTATTGTTTTGTTAGCAGGATTTTCAGAAGTTTCTTGCGAGACTCCTGTAGTGGCCTGCTGAATTCCTTTTATCTTTTTCTTTGTTTTTCGAGCTGTGGGTATATTAAAAAAAATACATAGAACTCAGCTGTAATGGGAAAGTTTGGAGAGCGTGGTTTATTCAAGAGGTATTTCAGTTGCTGAAACTAATTTGAAAAAGGAGAAATCTTTTATGTAGCAGTTATGATAAAGTGACACGAAAGAAGAGAAAAACAGTTTTTCCTGAAAGCAAAGAATCAAGAGGAACCCGTTCATTTAATTTCCTCTACAAACAAGACAGTTACTTCTTCATTACAGTTAAATGTCTTACTATGTTAAAACAATATAAACATATCACTTACATATTCTTCCATTAAAGTAATTTCTGTCTCAATTTCACTCCAAAGTAAAAATTTCATTAGTTATACAAGGCAAATTACTATCAACTGAAAGAAAGAATTTAAGTTTGTAATACCAGTAACTGTGGTGGCTTAGGGTTAATCTAAATTGTGGGTGTAATGAAGAGAGTGATACTGTTTATCGTCTTGCACAAAGTCCCCTTCTTATCAAGATAGTAAGAAGATCTTGCACAGGAGATCATGCATGCAGAAAGATCCCCATTTCACCTTTATATTATGTATACTATACTATATGGGATTTAAAATCTTTGTGGCCATTCAGAGAAAATATATAAATTACCACTGGGTATAATTTCTTTTATAAGAGATTTTAACTGATGACTCTATAAGCCTAAAGTATCTATTTTCATATCATATATAAAGTAACTTTTATTTTTGACTTAGTTTGGAAAAGTATAATTGAATTAAAACATGGATTCCGTAGATTTTTTTAGCAGACATATTCATATTCTTGAATTTACTTGTTCCAGTGACAAATGAAAATATTATTCTTTTCTGGTTATATGTGGGGCCAAAGCAAGCAAATTACGGTATTCTTAAAGAGAAATTACTCAGAACTCCAAGGAAGCACAAGGAATGCAAGTTGTATGAAAGCAGAAGTGTATCTGTCTCAGTTATCAGGTATGCAGACCATTGTGTTAAGGAAAAGTAAATGATAGTCACATTTAAAAATAATTATTATATATTTTGTCCCTAAAATGACAAAGTACATAGTTTGCGGAGGACAGATGTAGGGGCAAGAACTATGTATATCCATGTGCAGTGTTGGGGGTAAAAAAAAAAAACAAACCCTGTCGTTTGGTTGGGTAGAATGGTCCCATTTCTTACTGTGCTCTGTGCTCAAACATTTAAGAATTTTTAGTTAACGTTTCAAAACAGAGAAATACAATCACGACAGACATGCTCTAATTTATTTTACCATGCTCTATTGAAGACACAGTATGGTGCAGTAGAGAGCATAAATATGAAACCAACATGTTGGAATATAATCCTGGCTCTGCCACTGAGTAGCTGGGTATCTGTGCCCTATTCTTTGGGCCTTTGTTTCCTCTTCTATAAAATGAGGATAATGTCAGTACCTACCTCATAGGATCTGTTGATAATTAAATCAGTTAGAATATATAAAATGCATAAAACAGTTCTTGGCACACGATCACCATCTCAACTGGTAGTAAAATACAGTTGGAAAATATTCTGAATTCACGTAGTCCAAGTTTAAAGAGGAGTGACAAAGTTAAAAACGGAAGAGCTCCTAGACATTAAGGGAACTCTTTAAACAACCAAAGTTATCATATCTTACTGACACCCAGGCCTCAAAATCAGGAAGTATATATTTTGTTGACAAATGAGAACATGCATGTCCCAAATAAATACACTGAAACAGTACTTTAAAAACTACTATTAACCATAACTTTAAATTTGTCTAGAATATGTGTTCTCACACTCTACATTAGAGCAGAAGAAAGAATAATGACAAACTGGAGGACTTTAAAGTATTCTCACCTTATCATAAAACTTCTATAAGAGAACACAGGCAAAAGATTTTCTGACAATCATACCCATGTTTTCTTAGGTAAGTCTCACAAAGCAATAGAAATAAAAAGACAATCTAAAGACAGGAAGAAAATACTTGCAAATGATTCAACAGGGCTTAATTTTCAAAATATACAAACAGCTCATACAACTTGTCAACAAAAATCAAACAACCCCCCTTTTTTGGTGGCCTATAGGCATGTGAAAAGATGATTAACACTGCTTAGAGCTCAGCTCCAGATGAAAGTTAAACTTGGTGTGTATTCGGGAAAGCATCTAAAGATGTTAAAGCAGCCGCACTGTATTAGTGATAGGACCAAATGCTGAGTTTGTTCTTTGAATGAACTACTTGGGGAATTAAAGGAAAGCAGTAAAACTGGGGCTGGAGGGCAAAACATATAAACCAGTCACTAAAACCTGGCATGCATTAATACATATTCATTTAAATGGTCAGAGAGAAGGAAGATGAAACTAAAATATGCACAGAGATGTAAGAAATGAGGAATAACTATCTGGTTTTGGTAATAAATTATCCTTGTGGCACTGAATGTCTACGTGAATTTGTAGTCAATCTCTGTAGCTTTGGTAACACCTATAAGAAGATGGGCATTTATCATTTTCTTTAAATCAATGTTTAACACATTGGCACCCTGTAGTAAAGTTTAAGAACGTAGGCATGCTGGGAAAAAAGTGGGCTAAGTGATTGATGTGTCATGAATGTTTCTAAATATGGTGAAGAAAAGACTAATCTTTTTTGCTATCAAAGTAATATGAAGAACTGAGAATGTTCTTGTGTGGATTGGGGAATTAAGACTGCAGTTACAGCCATAAATCTACTTTATGTTTTAAAACATGTACGCAGTGTGTACTGGATAGCCCCAACAGTTAGTCTCTTTTCTGTCAGAAGAACCACATGGATTTCATCCTTCCTCTAATAGCACCATATACAAGATTCAGTTCAGTTCAGTCATTCAGTCAGGTCCGACTCTTTGCGACCCCACAGACTGCAGTACGCCAGGCTTCCCTGTCCATCACCAACTCCTGGAGCTTGCTCAAACTCATGTCCATCAAGTTGGTGATGCCATCCAACCATCTCATCCTCTGTCATCCTCTTCTGCTCCTGCCTTGAATCTTTCCCAGCATCAGTCCTTGCAATGAATATTCAGGACTGATCTCCTTTAGGATGGACTGGTTGGATCTCCTTACAGTCCAAGGGACTCTTTCAAGAGTCTTCTCCAACACCACAGTTAAAAAGCATCAATTCTTCAGTGCTCAGCTAGCTTTATGGTCCAACTCTCACATCCATACATGACCACTGGAAACACAATAGTCTTGACTAGATGGACCTTTGTTGGCAAAGTAATGTCTCTGCTTTTGAATATGCTGTCTAGGTTGGTCATAACTTTGCTTCCAAGGAGCAAGCGTCTTTTAATTTCCTGGCTGCAGTCACCATCTGCAGTGATTTTGGAGCCCCCCAAAATAAAGCCTCTCACTGTTTCCACATCTATTTCCCATGAAGTGATGGGACCGGATGCCATGATCTTAGTTTATGGAATATTGAGCTTTAAGCCAACTTTTTCACTTTCCTCTTTCAGTTTCATCAAGAGGCTCTTTAGTTCTTCTTTGCTTTCTGCCATAAGAGTGGTGTCATCTGCATATCTGAGGTTATTGATATTTCTCCTGCCAATCTTGATTCTAGCCTGTGCTTCATTCAGCCGGCATTTCTCATGATGTACTCTGCATATAAGTTAAATAAGCAGGGTGACAATATACAGCCTTGACGTACTCCTTTCCCGATTTGGAACCAGTCTGTTGGTCCATGTCCAGTTCTAACTGTTGCTTCCTGACCTACATATTGATTTCTCAGGAGGCAGGTCAGGTGGTCTGGTATTCCCATCTTCTTTAAGAATTTTCCAGTTTGTTGTGATCCACACAAAAGCTTAGGTGTAAGTCAATAAAGCAGAAATAGATGTTTTTCTGGAACTCTCTTGTTTTTTCCATGATCCAGCGGATGTTGGCAATTTGATCTCTGGTTCCTCTGCCTTTTCTAAATCCAGCTTGAACATCTGGAAGTTCACGTATTGCTGAAGCCTGGCTTGGAGGATTTTGAGCATTACTTTACTAGTGTGTTGTTGAGTGCCACTGTGTGGTAGTTTGAGCATTCTTTGGCATTGCCTTTCTTTGGGATTGGAATGAAAACTGACCTTTTTCAGTCCTGTGGCCATTGCTGTGTTTTCCAAATTTGCTGGCATACTGAGTGTAACACTTTCACAGCATCATCTTTTAGGATTTGAAACAGCTCAGCTGGAATTCTATCACCTCCACTAGCTTTGTTCGTAGATTAGTCTTTCCAAAATTCAAGTCTGATCCTGTCTCTGCCCCGATTTTCCATCTAACTCCTACTGAACATCTCTAGATTTAAAATTCAGTGTTGCTTTTTTTTTTTGGCCTTTTAGGACAGAATCAGGTGACCGACCTCTTGCTCCTGTTTATCTTGTAGTGTGTTGTACCATTTTGTGTTGACTCTGCAACCTAACTAGACAGTAAAGTGCTTGAGTACAGGCACTATTTTACTGATTTTGAATACAGACACTGTTTTATTCATTTTATGTCTAATGCCTGCTTTGGTGAAAACTTGCTGAATTGAAGTGCACCACTACCACCTTCAACTAAAGCAAAATTCCAAACTTGCTACCCCAGGGAAAAGATTTCAAATAATATCAATGTTAATTACACTTGTTATATAAGCAAGAATATGAAACTCATTCATAATTAGTTTCACATTTCTTCTTTGCTTGAAAAAACCCATTGAAGGCTTTCTTCACTTTTTCCCCACTGTAGGTTCGAAATAAAAGATTGATATATACATGTATATGCAAAGTAAAAGGTAAATAACAGAATAATTCTGACTTGTTTCTATACTAACCCTAGCAAATAGTTGTGTTTGAAAAAAGAAATAAAGACCAAAGTAATGTTTCTTCAAGTATTACAAGTTTGATTATTACATAATTTTCTTTCTTCATGTATAGTTTGGCTATAATGAAGTCAGTCTATGTAATAAGAGTTGATAACCTTAAACAGAATATGAAATACTCATTTAATAGACCAGTTAGACCTAATATCTATAGGATATTTCACCCCAAAACAATGAATTTCACCTTTTTCTCAAACGCACATGGAAACTTCTCCAGGATAGATCACATCCTGGGCCATAAATCTAGCCTTGGTAAATTCAAAGAAAATTGAAATCATTCCAAGCATCTTTTCTGACAACAATGCAGTAAGATTAGATCTCAATTACAGGAGAAAAACTATTAAAAATTCCAACATATGGAGGCGGAACAACACGCTGCTGAATAACCAACAAATCACAGAAGAAATCAAAAAATGCATAGAAACGAATGAAAATGAAAACACAACAACCCAAAACCTGTGGGACACTGTAAAAGCAGTCCTAAGGGGAAAGTTCATAGCAATACAGGCATACCTCAAGAAACAAGAAAAAAGTCAAATAAATAACCTAACTCTACACCTAAAGCAACTAGAAAAGGAAGAAATGAAGAACCCCAGGGTTAGTAGC
>NW_011494863.1:4268792-4273149 GCF_000754665.1 Bison bison bison
TAGCATAGAAACGAAATGAAAAATGAAAAACACAACAACCCAAAACCCTAGTGGGACACTGTAAAAAGCAGTCCTAAGGGGAAAGTTCATAGCAATACAGGCATACCTCAAGAAACAAGAAAAAAGTCAAATAAATAACCTAACTCTACACCTAAAGCAACTAGAAAAGGAAGAAATGAAGAACCCCAGGGTTAGTAGAAGGAAAGAAATCTTAAAAAATTGGGGCAGAAATAAATGCAAAAGAAACAAAAGAGACCATAGCAAAAATCAACAAAGCCAAAAGCTGGTTCTTTGAAAGGATAAATAAAATTGACAAACCATTAGCCAGACTCATCAAGAAACAAAGGGAGAAAAATCAATAAAATTAGAAATGAAAATGGAGAGATCACAACAGACAACACAGAAATACAAAGGATCCTAAGAGACTACCATCAATAATTATATGCCAATAAAATGGACAAATTCTTAGAAAAGTACAACTTTCTAAAAATCCTACTTTTAATTATTGCATCTGCTTACTGATTTTTTTCAAAAGTAAAGTGATAAATTTTTATATGGTGCAAAGACATTCATTTTCGATATTTACATTACCTTCCAGGTTCATTCCAGCTTGAAGGCATTTTCTATAGCGGCATGCTGGGCAGTTTTTTCTTCGAATTTTATCAATGATACAATCATTTCTTCCAGCACAAAGATAATTGTGCTGTCCTACATGGAAAATAAAGGCACTGTTAAAATTTCCTGGGCCTTAAAGGATATTTTTATGGGGAGGCTCTTTTTTGTTGTTTTTGGGGAACATAGCCAAGGACCAAAGGCACTGATGAAGGCAGGCATACTGTACATCCAATACAAAGTGAGAGATCAATTTAAAAAGTAAAGTCTTTCATATTGTTTAACAAGTAAAGTCTTTCATATTGTTTAACAAGTAAAGTCTTTCATATTGTTTAACAAGCATAGTTCATTAAAAAAAAATTACTGCAGTATACATACAGAGAAGTACACAAATCATAAATTTATCACCTAATAAACTTATTAAGAAGTAGAAAGTACCCCACAAACCCTCTTTTTGCCCCTTTCCAGTCACTACCTCTTCCTTGATAAACTGTTCTTTAAATTGTGCTTTAAACAGTTTCTTAACCATTATAGAAGACCTCTGTAATCACTGTTTTATTATAACTTCTAATCTAATGCTTAGCAGGATTAAAGAAAGAGGAAACTGGTTTAAAAATATGGTGAGAGTACCAAAGGGAAAATTACTTTAATTCATCATTGCACCACCACATGCAAATAAAGTATGCTTCCCTTCCAAATTTTAAATGAAGTTATTAGTAAAGGCTTAATCTTAAATTGTGTTAAGGTGGCCAGCAATTAGGTAAATCACAGACTTGGCAAACTAAACTACTCTATCTGTAACTTAGGGAGATTTTTAAATTATTTCACATGTTTTTAGACACCAGCTACTGATGATTATTACTGTCTAAAATCTTCTGGGACCCAGTATTAAATGTGTTAAGAGGTAGAAATGCAGTTTTTACCTGTCAAAAAATTTCAAGGGAAATTTAAAAGGGAAAGACAAAAAGTCTTCCTACTTTCCCTCTACCCTCAGTGTACCCTCTTTTGTTGAAGAAAGCTATCTGAGGATTTGCTAGCCTGACATTAAAACTGAAAGGATCCTTCTACACAAGACCAGCATATCTAAATAGATACACTGGATAGTTAAGAGTCCATGTCCTTACACTAGAGGGGGTGGTATTCAGAAGATTGCAGGACATTTGTCTTCTCAAAAATAAATCATATTCAAAGAAAAGAGAAACATAATAATCAATTCATAAGGTTGAATATACCTAGTTCTGATATTAGGAAAAGATCCTTTATGTACAGAATAATCTATTTGATTTGGATAAAACAAACTATATTCACTTCTTCCTAACATGTTAAATCACAGGGCTTGTTAAGCATTAGTTTGGGGTAGATGGTTAACTACATCAGTTTCAGTTCTTTGTGAGGAACAGGCCACAGAATTTGACTACTGGTCTACAATTCAGCTTTGTTCCAGAGTTGTTCTCCAGTGCCAAGTGTCTGTATCAGTCATTTCTATTCCTTTCTGTATTGTGTAAGTTTCCTAGCTTCTTTTCTTGGACATGAAATAGAAGCTCTAACCCAATAATTCTATTATACAGAATTAAATAATGAACAACAGATAAAATCATAGTTGAAGCAGTTATAATAATGAAAACGTTTTAACCCATAAGACTATCCCTGAATTATTGTTCTTCAGTAAACTAGAAGGGACAATTAAAAAAATTATTGGTAAACACAGAGAAAGTTTCAGTGCTTTATATCTAACCAAAAGCTCAGAATGTGCATGTTAAGCTAATATTTATTTTTTTTGGCTGTGCTGGGTCTTCCTTGCTGTGTGGGCTTTTCTCTGGCTGTGGCAAGCAGGGGCTGCTCTCTAGTTGCAGTGCTTGGGCTTCAGCAGTTGTCGCACATGGGCTAAGTTGCTCTGTAGCATATGGGATCTTCCCAGATCAGGGATTGAGTCTGCGTCTCCTGAATTAACAGGTGGATTCTTTACCACTGACCCACCAAGGAAGCCCTAATAATGTTTTCTTTATCCCAGGTATATCTTCACCACAATTAAGAATCTGAGCTACAGAATCAGGGGGCAATGTACCTTCGTAAGTTCAAATGCTCTATCTGGTTATTAGTATGAAGTTGGACAAGTCTGTGGGTATCTTATCTATAAAAAGAGTTTCAACTAGTGGTCACTATTTACAAGGCATGGATACGTACTCCCTGTCAATACATATGATAAGATAAGACATTTCAGTTTGGAGTTTCTATGTCTTCTACCACTTGGTAAATTTGTTTTCTAACGAGAGAGAGGGCAGATGTCAGGAGAAAAGCCTTCAGGCCAGCTGGGATTTCTCAGTATCATTTTGTTTGTATTGTCCTTATTTTTATAGTAAAAATCAGTTTTTGCACCCATTTATGATAAAAACTCTTCAGAAAGCAGGCATGGAAGGAACATACCTCAACATAATAAAAGCCATATATGATAAACCCACAGCAAACATTATCCTCAATGGTGAAAAATTGAAAGAATTTCCCCTCAATTCAGGAATAAGACAAGGGTTCCCTCTCTCACCACTGCTATTCAACATAGTTTTGGAAGTTTTGGCCATAGCAGTCAGAGCAGAAAAAGAAAGAAAAGGAATCCAGATTGGAAAAGAGGAAGTAAAGCTCTCACTGTTTGCAGATGACATGATCCTCCACATAGAAAACCCTCAAGGCACCACCAGAAAATTATTAGAGCTAATCAATAAATATAGTAAAGTTGAAGGATATAAAATTATTACACAGAACTCCCTTGCATTCCATACACTAACAATGAGAAAACAGAATGAGAAATTAAGGAAACAATCCCATTCACCAAGAATAAAATATTAAGAATAAATCTGCCTAAAGAAACAAAGGACCTATGCATAGAAAACTATAAAACACTGATGAAAGAAATCAAAGATGACACAAATAGATGGAGAAATATACCATGTTCATGGATCAGAAGAATCAATATAGTGAAAATGAATATACTACCCAAAGCAATCTACAGATTGAATGCAATCCCTACCAAACTACCAATGGTATTTTTCACAGAACTAGAACAAATAATTTCACAATTTGTATGGAAATATAAAAAAACCTCAAATAGCCAAAGCAATCTTGAGAAAGAAGAATGGAACTGGAGGAATCAACCTGCCTGACTTCAGACTATACTACAAAGTTACCGGCATCAAGACAGTATGGTACTGGCACAAAGACAGAAATATAGATCAATAGAACAAAATAGAAAGCCCAGAAATAAATCCACACACCTATGGACATCTTGACAAACGAGGCAAAAATATACAATGGAGAAAAGACAATCTCTTTTAACAACTGGTGCTGGGAAAGCTGGTCAACTACTGCTAGCAGGATGAAACTAGAACACTTTCTAACACCATACACACAAAAAAAACTCAAAATGGATTAAAGATTTAAATATAAGACCAGGAACTATAAAAACTCCTAAAGGAAAACATAGGCAAAACACTCTTTGACATAAATCACAGCAAGATCCTCTATGACCCACATCCCAGAGTAAAAATTAAAAAATGGGACCTGATTAAGCTAAAAGCTCTTGTACAATGAAAGAAGCTATAAGCAAGGTGAAAAGACAGCCTTCAGAATGGGAGAAAATAATGGCATAACGAAGCAACTGACAAAGAATTAATCTCAAAAATATACAAGCAGCTCATGCAGCTCAATACCAGAAAAATAAATGACCCAATCAAAAAATGGGCCAAAGAACTAA
>NW_011494863.1:4273249-4273405 GCF_000754665.1 Bison bison bison
GGCACCCTTGTCTTGTTCCTGATTTTAGAGGAAATGCTTTCAATTTTTCACCATTGAGGATAATGTTTGCTGTGGGTTTGTCATATATAGCTTTTATTATGTTGAGGGAAGTAAGCCAGAAGGAAAAACATAAATACAGTATACTAACGCATATAT
>NW_011494863.1:4273720-4281067 GCF_000754665.1 Bison bison bison
CAAAGAACTAAACAGACATTTCTCCAAAGAAGACATACAGCTGTAACAAACACATGAAAAGATGCTCAACATCAGTCATTATCAGAGAAATGCAAATCAAAACCACAATGAGGTTTACCATCTCACGTTGGTCAGAATGACTGCTATCAAAAAGTATACAAACAATAAATGCTGGAGAGGTTGTGAAGAAAAGGGAACTCTCTTACACTGTTAGTGGGAATGCAAACTAGTACAGCTACAATGGAGAACAGCGTGGAGATTCCTTAAAAAATTGGAACTAGAACTGCCATATGACCCAGCAATCCCACTGCTGGGCATACACACTGAGGAAACCAGAACTGAAAGAGGCACATGTACCCACTGTTGACTGCAGCACTGTTTACTATAGCTAGGACATGGAAGCAACCTATATATCCATCAGCAGACGAATGGATAGGAAAGTTTTGGTACATATACACAATGGAATATTACTCAGCTATTAAAAAGATGCATTTGAATCAGTTCTAATGAGGTGGATGAAACTGGAGCCTATTACACAGAGTGAAGTAAGTCAAGAAAGAAAAACACCAATACAGTATATTAATGCATACATATGGAATTTAGAAAGATGGTAATGATGACCCTATATGCAAGACAGCAAGAGACACAGATGTAAAGAACAGACTTCTGGACTCTGTGGGAGAAGGCTAGGGTGGGATGATTTGAGAGAACAGCATTGAAACATGTATAATTACCATATGTGAAATAGATGACCAGTCCAAGTCTGATGCACGAAACTGGACACTCAAAGCTGGTGCACTGGGACAACCCAGAGGGATGGGATGGGGCACACATGTACACCTGTGGCTGATTCATGTCAATGTATGACAAAAACCACCACGATATTGTAAAGCAATTAGCCTCCAACTAAAATAAATAAATTAAAAAAAAAAACCAGAATCAAATGCCAAAAACTGATTATTTCTGGTAGAAGTTGTAGCCTGCCTCCAAGCTGACCCTCAGTGGTCTTTGTCTCTTGGTAATCACACTCTGATTACCCTTCCCACACTATACCAGGACTGGCGTGTGACCAACAAAATAGGGCCAAAGTGATTATGTCACATCTGAGATTAAGTAATAAAGAAAATACATTCTCATATTCATCACAGTCTCTCCCTGTGGATCATTTGTTCTGGGGCATGCCAGTTGCTATGTTGAGAGCAGCATTAGAAGAGACCCACATAATGAGGAACTGAAGCTTCCTGCCAAAAGCAGTGCTGATGAGCTGGAAGATTTTGTAGCCCCAGTCAAACCTTCAGATGACTGCAGCTTCCACCAACAGTCTGAATATAACTTCATGAGAGTCCTAGGACTACCCAGCTAATAAGCTGCTCCCAAATTCCTGACTCTTAAGAAAACTGTGTGACATAATTAACATCTGTTGTTTCTAGCCACTAATTTGGGGGGTCATTTGTTACACATCAACAGATAACTAACACAGTAGGGATAGTAAAACTAATAGTTATTTTAAATAAATTAAGTTATAAAAAAGAGTGATCCAAGAAAAATACTAGGTAGTAAACAGAAGAATGATACATGGACATGATCAAGATAATTAACAGAGTACAGGAAACGAGCCACACAGCAAACGGTATCATCTAGGGTTTTCTGTTATTTGTACATACTCTGCTGGAAGTACCCAAGTTTCAAATGTGAGCTGTGACTGTCAGCTTGAGTTAGACAGCTTGAAAGCTTCAGCTTCTTTGCTGCTCTCAAAACAGTGTAGTATAGTGCAAAGTACACTTGGCAAGGTTGCTAGGAAGCCCTTGGTCTGAATTGCAGCTCTGCTGCCTAGCTGTGTGATCTCAGTAATGTTTATTAACCTTTCTGAGCTCCCGGTTTCTCCATCTGTAAAGCTGGAAAATCAGCATCCAGCATCTACCTCACTGTGCTTCTGCAAGGGTTAAAGGCAGTTGTGAAGAACATTCTTAAAATAGTGCCTAACACATTGTAACACACTTATATGCAGAGTACATCAAGAGAAACGCTGGGCTGGAGGAAGCAAAGCTGGAATCAAGATTGCCGGGAGAAATATCAATAACCTCAGATATGCAGATGACACCACCCTTACGGCAGAAAGTCAAAAAGAACTAAAGAGCCTCTTGATGAAAGTCAAAGAGGAGAGTGAAAAAGTTGGCTTAAAGCTCAACATTCAGAAAACTAAGATCATGGCATCCAGTCCCATCATTTCATGGCAAATAGATGGGGAAACAGTGGCTGACTTTTTTTTTTTTTTCTGGGCTCCAAAATTACTGCAGATGGTGATTGCAGCCATGAAATTACAGGACGCTTACTCCTTAGAAGGAAAGTTATGACCAACCTAGACAGCATATTAAAAATACTGCCATCTAGTCAAGGCTATGGTTTTCCCAGTGGTCATGTATGGACGTGAGAGTTGGACTGTGAAGAAAGCTGTGCCAAAGAATTGATGCTTTTGAACTGTGGTGTTGGAGAAGACTCTTGAGAGTCCCTTGGACTGCAAGGAGATCCAACCAGTCCATTCCAAAGGAGATCAGTCCTGGGTGGTCTTTGGAAGGACTGATGTTGAAGCTGAAACTCCATACTTTGGCCACCTGATGTGAAGAGCTGACTCATCTGAAAAGACCCTGATGCTGGGAAAGACTGAGGGCAGGAGGAGAAGGGGATGACACAGGATGAGATGGTTGGATGGCATCACTGACTCGATGGACATGGGTTTGGGTAAACTCTGGGAGTTGGTGATGGACAGGGATGCCTGGCGTGCTGCGGTTCATGGGGTCACAAAGAGTCAGACACAACTGAGCGACTGAACTGAACTGAACACATTGTAAGCACTCAATAAACACTATAAATAATTCCTTTGTTATTGCTTTCATCTCAGTATCTAACTAGATTATAAACTGCCAGGAGTTGAGATTTTTATCCTTTCAAGTCAGTGTAGCACTGAGGTTAAGAGCCTGTTTGCAGATAGCTATGCTTGAATCCTAAGTCTGTTGCTTAAGCTGTGAGTGTCAGTTCCCTAGTGTATCAAATATGGATCATAAGAGCATTTAAGAGCTCATAGAACTGCTAATTTAGTAGTATGACATATATAAAACATAGTACTTGGGTGTGCTAGTCACTCAGTTGTGTCTCTTTGCTACCCCATGGACTGTCACCCGCCAGGCTCCTCTGTCTATGGGATTTCCCAGACAAGAATACTGGAGTGGGTTGCCATTCCCTTCTCCAGGGGATCTTCCTGACCCAGGGAAGTATGACATACGTAAAACATAGTACTTGGTAAATTATTAATAAAAGTAGCATGTGTCTGTCTCCATTATGACCTACCACAAAGATTATATGCAATTTGTGCTAAGGGAGCATAAGAAGAAGGGACTCAGTGAAAAAAGACCACTGAACTAATATACATCTGAAGAAAAGAAGCTATCCAAATTCTTTTCTGTACACAGAAAGTAACTTACAGAATAATGAATAAAATTCAAAATCTCAATCCTTGATCTGGCTTGTATGGATAAGTAAAACTTGTACAAATTTTCTAAAAATATTTAACTTTTGGATCTTTATGATACTATGTCTGGTGGATAACCTATAATTTCTGGCAAGTATTAAAAATGGAATGAATGTAGTGTAATGAAAATCACACAAGATTCATCTTTGTAACTGTTCAAGAAAGTGCTCTAAAATCTGTATATGGGCTTAAAACAGATTCCCATCATATCTAGAAAGGGAAAAGTAGATCTGCTGTGAGTTAGGTTAGCAAGTGATTACAGAATTTTAGAGCTGGAAGGGACTCTGGAGAATATTTAAATCCAAATAAAGGATTTACTTAGGGCTTCCCTGGTGGCTCAGATGGGAAAAAATCTACCTGCAATTCAGGAGACCCACGTTCAACCCCTGGGTTGGGAAGATCTGCTACAAATTAGGTTAGCAAGTGATTACAGAATTTTAGAGCTGGAAGGGACCACGCAGAAAATTTAAATCCAAATAAAGGATTTACTTAACACAGTTTACATTTTAACCTTTTCTTGTTTATCATGTAATCTAGCTATCTCATATTTAACTGAAATACGTATATATATTTTGCAAGAGCATAGCTAATATTCACATACTCATAGCTAAAAGCACGTGTAGGAATTTAATTCTAAAGCAGAGAATTTAATCCTAAAGCCTAAGGGACATATGGCCTGCAGTGATGTCTTATTTGTAATATATTTAGCTTTTCATACTTGTAATATATTTAGCTTTTCTTTTCTTTTTAAATTGCATTTGGACGCTTTTAGGTAAGGCATGCTTGCACCCTCTAATATCAGTGACTGCCCTTCTTCACTCATTTGGTATTGTATTTGGCCAGAATGACACATACTCAGTCCCTGTAGGCACTGGAACTGGAATTTGTAGCCCCATTTTAAAGAAATAATTTTAGTTAAAATGAGGGAGAGTGAAAAAAAATTTTTTTTAATACCTGTATTTCTTTTAGGGCTCCATTGTCTCATTCTGAATTTCACTTTCAGAATTGAATCTGTCAATATTACTTATTATATACAGGAATGCTGTAACACTGTTATCACATTTACACAATGGACAGAACTAATCAGTGAA
The DNA here is from genome assembly GCF_000754665.1 of Bison bison bison. Taxonomy (NCBI): domain Eukaryota; kingdom Metazoa; phylum Chordata; class Mammalia; order Artiodactyla; family Bovidae; genus Bison; species Bison bison. Next base: position 4,278,338 of record NW_011494863.1, read on the forward strand.
GAAAGTGCTGAATAAAGTAAAGTGAGGACAAGAAGACGCTGTAACATCTACTTTGTCAGTAGCACTGCATTAATTAGGGATGAGCTTACTTAATGACTCTACTCAGTTGTTGGGTGATAACCAAGCTGGTTAAAGCCTGAATTCCTGTGCTCTCTATGGAATAACGTAAGTAATTTTATAGTTTGCTAATGTATTAAAAGCAATCCAAACAAAAGAAAATGACTCATCTAACCCTTAAGCATATGCAAACACAACTGAAGCCAAATAATAGTACTTCATGTACTGTGAATAAATATATTAATTTTTAAAAAATATAATTATCTAATCAGAGCTTTAGGTAATCCGTTCAGGCCACACTGCCTTCTAACTGCTTTACAAATAACTACTTTACACAACAGTTTTTCCCAAAAGGATTCACTGGTAATATTTAGTGTGACTTCAGTAATTTGCTTATGGAATGAATTTAAGGAGGTGACGGGCAGACTGAGTCTGTAACAAGGGTAAACATTATATGAATATAATATTTGTCAAGTGAAATCACTTTCTTTTAAACACTTTTCCTGACCTCCCCAGGCAGTTTGTCACTTGATCCTCTGTATTATAATCTCTGTACCTTGTAACTATGAACTCATCTTTCACTTCCAAGTAGACTGTGACCTCCCAGAGGACAGTGGGAGGTCCTTACATCACATTTATATCACATAGCACAGCCCTGGCTTATTAGAAAACAAAACACTTTTCCCCCTCATTATCACTCATTTTTGCCAGACTACAATAGTTGGTGGCTCTAAAACTAGCTAACTGATGGGAATTAAAGTCGATAATACTAATACAATGAGCACTAGTTACTGCCGAAACCTAAAACCATCATTTCACATGCATAGCACTTTCTTATGGTTATTTTCCATTCTCTGACCATACTCCCTCCCTTCAATTATAACTTGTCTGTTTTATCTTAGTTTGCTTTTAAAAGTATCTTTTTCCCACCAGAAGAGTTAGGAGCCACCCTCCTCTCCCTGATTTTAATGACTTCTAGTGTTAACAGGCTTTGCATACAGAATCCAGTCTGAGAAAAAGGAACCAAATAGAGGAAAAATAAAACTCTTCAAAACACACACTACCTTCCACTGCTCTTTTGAAGAATACTTTACAGCTTCCACAAGTCAAGACCCCATAATGACATCCTGAAGCTTCATCAGAGCAGACTAGGCAGAGTTTGGGAGGTGGTCCCGTAGCTGCTGAGGAACTGGATGGAGGAGAACTTACGTCTGGTCTCATTCCAGGGCTAGAGAAGGAAGAAAGTAGTGTTAGGATTTAATTATCATGACTGTCAGAGAATTATCAAAATACAGTTCTCTTACCTTTTCACTCCACAGTAAACATGTTCACACTGAACGTATGTATTTCAAATACTGGCAAGCATTAAAAAAATCCTACCTAGACATAGTCAAATAATGTTTTATTCTTCTATACAAAATTAAGAGTCAGGTCATTTATTTTTAAGTATCCCTTAGAAGTTCCCTGGAGGTCTAGTGGTTAGGATTTGGCACTTTCATGTCCACAGTCCCAGGTTCAATCCCTGGTCAAAACTGAAATCCCACATCACGCAGCATGGCCAAAAAAAAAAAACAAACCCAAAAAACAAAACAAAAAAAACATCCTTTAAGAAGAATGGTGAAATTGTGCTTTGCTTAGATATAATTTTTAGTTGCTTAGCATCTGTTTACAATCATCTTTAAAGGAATAATTGTGTAATTACCACCATGATCAAGAGATACAGTATTACCCATCTTCCCCCCAAAGATTCCACCTATATAAGAAATTTCTCTCTGCAATATTCTTAATCAGCCTATTCTCTAAAAGAGATAATATTTAGGAATAAACTTTGATTGGGTGTTAGTTGTCTCTTTATTAATGCAACTAATAACATGATTAAATATCAATTATAAATATGCTTAAACTAATTCACAGAACAAACTAACTTAAGAAATTGGGTTGTCAACATGGTTAGAAATTATATTTATTAAGTAACATCTTTTTCTTCTGTTTTAGGAATAAAAGTTAAGATAATTGTAAATAATTGTAATAAATTGTAATAAAATAATTGTAAAGTAATAATTTGTTACTTTAAGCAGTTAGGCTGATAAACTCCAAGTTCAGTCACTCAGTTGTGTCCGACTCTTTGCGAACCCATGAATCATAGAACGTCAGGCCTGCTGGTCCAACGCCAACTCCTGGGGTTCACTCAAACTCATGTCCATTGAGTCAGTGATGCCATCCAGCCATCTCATCCACTGTCGTCCCCTTCTCCTCCTGCCCCCAATCCCTCCCAGCATCAGAGTCTTTTCCAATGAGTCAACTCTTCGCATGAGGTGGCCAAAGTATTGGAGTTTCAGCTTTAGCATCATTCCTTCCAAAGAAATCCCAGGGCTGATCTCCTTCAGAATGGACTGGTTGGATCTCCTTGCAGTCCAAGGGACTCTCAAGAGTCTTCTCCAACACCACAGTTCAAAAGCATCAATTCTTCGGTGCTCAGCCTTCTTCACAGTCCAACTCTCACATCCATACATGACCACCGGAAAAAACATAGCCTTGACTAGACAGACCTTTGTTGGCAAAGTAATGTCTCTGCTTTTTAATATGCTGTCTAGGTTGGTCATGATTTTCCTTCCAAGGAGTAAGCGTCTTTTAAATTCATGGCTGCAGTCACCATCGGCAGTGATTTTGGAG
>NW_011494863.1:4281167-4281628 GCF_000754665.1 Bison bison bison
ATGGGACCGGATGCCATGATGTTAGTTTTCTGAATGTTGAGCCTTAAGCCAACTTTTTCACTCTCCACTTTCACTTTCATCAAGAAGCTTTTTAGTTCCTCTTCACTTTCTGCCATAAAGGTGGTGTCATCTGCATATCTGAGGTTATTGATATGTCTCCCAGCAATCTTGATCCCAGCTTGTGCTTCTTCCAGCCCAGCATTTCTCATGATGTACTCTGCATATAAGTGAAATAAGCAGGGTGACAATATACAGTTTTGACGTACTCCTTTTCCTATTTGGAACCCGTCTATTGTTCCATGTCCAGTTCTAAGTGTTGCTTCCTGACCTTCATGTAGGTTTCTCAAGAGGCAGGTCAGGTGGTCTGGTATTCCCATCTCTTGAAGAATTTTCCACAGTTTATTGTGATGCACACAGTCAAAGGCTTTGGCATAGTCAATAAAGCAGAAATAGATCTTTTC
>NW_011494863.1:4281728-4282486 GCF_000754665.1 Bison bison bison
TATTGCTGAAGCCTGGCTTGGAGATTTTGAGCATTACTAGTGTGTGAGATGAGTGCAATTGCACTGTAGTTTGAGCATTCTTTGACATTGCCTTTCTTTGGGATTGGAATGAAAACTGACCTTTTCCAGTCCTGTGGCCACTGCTGAGTTTTCCAATTTGCTGGCATATTGAGTGCAACACTTTCACAGCATCATCTTTGAGGATTTGAAAGAGCTCAACTGGAATTCCATCACCTCCACTAGCTTTGTTTGTAGTAATGCTTCCCAAGGCCCACTTGACTTCACATTCCAGGATGTCTGGCTCTAGGTAAGTGTGAGTGATCACACCATTGTGATTATCTTGGTCGTGATTATCTTTTTTGTACAGTTCTTCTGTTTTCTTGCCACCTTTTCTTAATATCTTCTCCTTCTGTTAGGTCCATACCATTTCTGTCCTTTATTGAGCCCATCTTTGCATGAAAATTCCAAGTATCTCTAATTTTCTTGAAGAGATCTCTAGTCTTTCCCATTCTGTTGTTTTCCTCTATTTCTTTGCATTGATCACTGAGGCTTTCTTATCTCTCCTTGCTATTCTTTGGAACTCTGCATTCAGATGCTTGTATCTTTCCTTTTCTCCTTTGCTTTTCACTTCTCTTCTTTTCACAGCTATTTGTAAGGCCTCCCCAGACAGCCATTTTGCTTTTTTGCATTTCTTTTCCATGGGGATGGTCTTGATCCCTGTCTCCTGTACAGTGTCATGAACCTCCGTCCATAGTTCA
>NW_011494863.1:4282586-4330445 GCF_000754665.1 Bison bison bison
CTACTTCTCACTTCCACTGTATAATCATAAGGGATTTGGTTTAGGTCATACCTGAATGGTCTAGTGGTTTTCCTTACTTTCTTCAATTTAAGTCTGAATTTGGCAATAAGGAGTTCCTGATCTGAGCCACAGTCAGCTCCCAGTCTTATTTTTGCTGACTGTATAGAGCTTCTCCATCTTTGGCTGCAAAGAATATAATCAATCTGATTTCGGTGTTGACCAACTCCAAAGGTCCCCCTAAATTCTGTCTTCAAATGAAGCATACTGGACTTAGCCAACCCTATGTTTATCTAGAGGCTTAGTGAATAGGACAGCATTCCTACCAGCCCAGCTCTGGGAATAGACCCCAGGGTTTCATATTTTTCTCTCAACATTGTTGAAGAGAATTTCCGGATGCTTCTGTATCACAAGGTATTGATCCCAGCTAGATTTGGGAGAATAGACTGAGTGCATATTGAAAGCCTACAATGGAAGAGAATAACCTGAAATTACTCTGCTGTAGGTGTGGCACAAGCCATGTCTGATTAATGGAAACTTGTGACTAAGGCAGCGGAGCTGCTGCGGTTCGGAGTTTTACAGAGAAGTAGGAAGGTCTTGGCGGAGAAGGCAATGGCACCCCACTCAAGTAACTGTTGCCTGGAAAATCCCATGGATGGAGGAGCCTGGAAGGCTGCAGTCCATGGGGTCGCTGAGGGTTGGACACAACTGAGTGACTTCACTTTCACTTTTCACTTTCGTGCCTTGGAGAAGGAAATGACAACCCACTCCAGTGTTCTTGCCTGGAGAATCCCAGGGACGGGGCATCCTAGTGGGCTGCCGTCTATGGGGTTGCAGAGTCGGACATGACTTAAGTGACTCAGCAGCAGCAGCAGGAAGGTCTTGGAGTGAGTGAGCAGAGCAAAGTGTTAGGGAAGCAAAAACTTGTCTGGCTTTTGTTCTGAAGATGCTCCTACTCCAGTTCAGCCAATCTCTGTCATCTGACATCTATTTTTAGGGACCAACCAGTTGTTTGTATGTTTAGTTTATGGAAAATAAGTGTAATATTTAATGATTTCAAATGTTAATTCTGTACTGTTTCCTCAGCCAGTTATATATACATATATATAGTGTGTGTGTGTATATATATGTACATGATATATATGCACACACTGCTGCTGCTGCTGCTAAGTCGCTTCAGTCGTGTCCGACTCTGTGCGACCCCATAGGTGGCAGCCCACCAGGCTCCCCCATCCGTGGGATTCTCCAGGCAAGAACACTGGAGTGGGTTGCCATTTCCTTCTCCAATGCGTGAAAGTGAAAAGTGAAAGTGAAGTCGCTCAGTCGTGTCTGACTCTTCGTGACCCCATGGACTGCAGCCTTCCAGGCTCCTCTGTCCACGGGATTTTCCAGGCAAGAGTACTGGAGTGGGGTGCCACTGCCTTCTCCCATGCACACACTAGTATATATTAAAAATGTTTTCACAGTACTTAGGTGTAGTATTTAATAGTTTTGAAACACTTTCATGAATACAGTCTCATCCGTCCTCTCAACGACCCTGTGAAAAGGATGTTATCACCTCTAGATGAGGTCACTCAGCTGTCAGAGGTTGATGAGGGAGCCTGTTTGTGGTCGAACTGACACGTTTCGGATCTCAGTTCTACCATTTCAGAGCTTGTGTGACCTTGGATAGGTATCTACCACGAGCCTGTGTTTTCTCATGAGTACAGTGAGAGGATATCATCTGTGTCTGTGTGTTATGAAAATGAGAGAACACACTCAAAGTCTAGTGTACAACTCCTGCATCTAGCAGGCAGGCATTTGATAAATGTTCATTCTTTTTCAGGAAAACTGGAGATTTTATGAGAAAGCCTGGTGTAAGTATTATGTAAGTAGTATTAAGTCTAAAATCTAGGACAGTATTCCCAAATTCTCACTTATAATTAGAGCATATGCAAAATACATTCAGGCCAGTCAACTGTGAGCTAGAGATGACAAAAAGGAAAGTTAAAACTAAATGAACAAATGGATTGATCGAACTGCAACTAAGAATCCGCAACTTAAGTCAGGCTTTTGCCATCCCTTCAGGCAGTTATTCTAGGCTACATGAGGTAAGAATTGAGTCCACGGAAAGTTTCCAAGCATACCACAAACATCAGTGGAGAAAAACCAGTTTTTGTCACACTAACATGAGCACCAAGATGGCCTATAGTGAACACCACTGGGACCAAAGGATGAACGCAAAATGGTCTTCAATTGTAAACATGACCCTATGATACTGCTTTAAAAGACTAGGGTTTAAGAAAATGGTTAGAACTCAAAAGGAAAACCATATGAAATCACTATATTTTAATAAGGATACATGACAGAAATAAAAAGCACAACATAGTAACTGTGTATCACACTCACTCTGAATAGGAAAGCTAAAACGTCTTAGTCCTTGCTTAGTGTGTGTTTACAGCTGCGTCAAACATTCTGAAGATGCCAAGAGATTCTATTATGAACTGACTGTATCCAGAGCACTTTCTTTTAAGTGAGGAGCCAAGATAACAAAACGTGCTGTTTCAGATGAATATTTGAATGCTCTCTCCCATTCAGAATGGAGAGTATACTGGACATTGCTCTTCTTGAGGTCACTGAGTTTACATTTGAGAGACAAAGTAAGTATAAAGCAGGTTTTTCTAATTGTCTTGCAGAAAAAAGCAGTTAACGAGAGGAGGACCATGGATGGAGAATCATGGACGGATTATGAAAGTTCCTCACACACCTTGAAGAACAGGTAAAATGTGCAGGCAGATTACACCCTTTCACTCAGCAGATAATTCCTGACGTCTTATCATATATGGAAGTTGTCTCATACATGAAAATGTGTTACTGAGATGATAGTAGACTTAGAAACTTTGATCTAGGTAGGAGGAGCAGAATTATTTTGGGTGCTTTGGTGTCGAGGTAGTACTTCTGCAAGAGATAGAACTAGGATGTATAGACAAATAGCACTGTAACAGCGGTGTCACAGTGGCTGACTTAACCCCCAACTCTGTTTCCTTATTAGTACCATTTCAGGAATTTTTAGGTAGATTATATATTTGAACTATATAAAGTACTGGTACACACTTGATGATAATCAAACAGTATGTTTTTCCTTAACACTCAGGCGTTACAGGCATCTTTTTTCCTCCTTCCCTCAATTCCTCTTTCTCTTCTGGAGGATCCCAAGGAATGAGAAGTGCTTTGAAGAATGTTGCTTGTGAGCCAGGGAAGGGTTAAATCCTCCAGAAACATCTCAATTGGGAGCAATTTTACTCTCCAAGAATATTTGGTTAGTCTGGGGACATTTTTTGTTGTCACAACTTGGGGCGTGCCACTGGCATTGTGAGAAGAGGCTAGGGTGCTGGTAAACCTCTCATACGGCACAGCAGACAGTCTTCCACGACAAATAATTATCCAGCTTCAATGTCAGTAGTGATGAGGATTAAGAAATCTTTGCTATAAATCTTTAAGCAACATATAAAGTAGAGAAAAAGAAAATTCAACAAGGACCAGAAACTTACTGTAAAACCTTCTAAACTACATTTTATAGTAGAGCAACTGCCCTACTGAGGCAGCTGCAAATATTGTTTGATTCAAGACAAGTCCAAAACGAGATTCAAAACACACCTGAAATCAGGGGACTATACAGGTCTAGTGATTAGCTAGAGTGAGTAATTTTATTTTTCCCTTTAGCTCTAGCACTAAGAGGTAGTTTTTACACATTAATGTCACCTGCACTTTTCTTTTCTTTGTTCATTAGGTAAAATGTAAATACTCAGCTGCACACACCAAGTGATTATATTTTCTGACTGCCCATTTATCCCTGCATTAGCTAAAGGATTACTGAGTTGTTTGATAATAAGCTATGGGATAGTTTTCAAATCAAATAGAAAAATACTCTGGGGGAAGGCTTTCACAGTATTTCTGTTAAATGGTTTAGCAGAGTGCATTTTATCTTATTTAGCAAGCCAAAGAAAGACTGAGTAATCTGCTTTTGCACTTGTTGACAGAAGTTTCTATTGGTTTTAACTTCAGGTGCATATTAAGACAGTTTCCTCCAACTTTGCATCATTTGTACTTACTCATCTTATGGAGGAGATTAGAGAACAAAGTCTGTACTGTAAACCTGTAATGTTCAGGAGCATTTTCAGTAAAGGATGTGTGATGGAGGAGATGTCTTTTTTCATATCTGAGACACCAATGGCGTGTCATTAAGATCTCTGCACTCGGTTTCCTTGTCTGTAAAAATAAAGGTGCTGAATAAAAAAACTCCAAAGTTGTTGTCCATGTATCCTGAGGTAAGGGTAGGAAGTAGGGGAGAATACCCTTGGGTCTGTGAAAGCCTTCTTTGGACCTGTACATTTATTTATATGAAGAGAGAATATGTCACCTTATCTACGCTTCTTTCTTAAGTTCGTAACATGTTTTCTTGTGTTTTTCTTTTTCTTTAGAAGGATCAGTCTGCAGTGGAGTGATTGTGCTGCACAACTTAGTTCCTAACAGAAGAAATATTGTTTCATGTTTTCAGTTGTTTGCTTAGGCTTGCACTGAGGGCCATGCGTTCCAAGGATTAGTAATGATGTTCTAGTAACAGAACAAAGACCAAGAGTAAGTAGTAAGAACTGCGAGGAAAAACTTTCTTAAGCGAGGAAAAACTTTTTTCATTACATGGTTATTTGTAGAATGAAGACCTGATTTTGTTCTGATGCTTTCTCGCTTCATAAGAGCACACAAGGATAATAACTATGATTTGGTACATGCAGAATTAGAAATGTGACATCTTCAACTAAGGCAGTAACAGATTTGAGACAATGTTACACTCACTGCTTTCCTCATATGTGTGTGTGTATCTAGGGCTGAAACCAGTGGCTGTGGAGTGTTTTTGAGCTTGGATCTTACTTTGATTAATTTTTTTAAATGTCCTTTCAAGACTTTTTTTCTCATAAACCATTATATTTATAGTTTTACTTGGTTTTATTTTTAGGGAGTAGAGTGGTAATATCTTATCTTCCTACAGTGCTACTCAGTAGGTAACTTCAGAGTCAAGTCTTACTGCTGGATGCTGTTGTTACTGTAATCACTTGTAATTCCATTAGAAGCTTGAATTTGGGCTTGTATCTACATCTTGTATTTTGTACCTTCATTTATTAGATTTTGGGAGTCCTCTTTGGTTTTAGTCCTCTATGTCTACTTTGTAGATTTCATCAACTGTGGTCTATTTTAGGTTTGTACTTTGATTTAGAATGGCATTGACTGTATTTTATTTCATTTTACATTAGTTTGAAGTAAACTATTTAATTTTGGGATTCTGAAATTTTGATTATTTACTGAAATTTGTAATACAGAGCTGTGAAATACTTGACAGAAACAAAAACGCTCTTCATTTCCACCTCAACTACAACAACCACATATTTCTAAATACCTTATTACCTTCTCAGAGTTGAATTCTTCTCACTATACTTAGTAACTGGAGAAGGCAATGGCACCCCACTCCAGTGCTCTTGCCTGGAAAATCCCATGGATGGAGGAGCCTGGTGGGCTGCAGTCCATGGGGTCGCGAAGAGTCAGACACAACTGAGCGACTTCACTTTTACTTTTCACTTTCGTGCACTGGAGAAGGAAATGGCAACCCACTCCAGTGTTCTTGCCTGGAGAATCCCAGGGACGGGGGAGCCTGGTGGGCTGCCATCTATGGGGTCGCACAGAGTTGGACACGACTGAAGCGACTTAGCAGCAGCAGTCCTCCTGGCTCTGGCTGCTTTTCCTTCCTCTCTCCCACGATGCTAAAATTCATTCTTTGCATCGTGATTAAGTCTCCGAGGCTCTTCCATGTAAACAGTACAAGCCCAATGTGGTCTTCAATCTGGTTCCTCTTTCTTTCCCAATTATATGTCTTCCCATTCGTCTACACAAACCATTCTTCTACACTGCCATGTAGCACTTTACACATGATACATTCTGATTTATTAATATTTTTCCGTCAACAATTCCTTTTAGGTAGGGTCCATGTCTAGGTCTCTTATATCACCAGCATCTTGTACTGTGTCCAGTATCTGTTATTGTATTTAGCTTACTTATATATTACATCTTTATATGTTCTGCAGAAGAACTTGAGGCAACTCACGTTAGATGTTTATGAGATTACACCCAGAATACAGGTATCACCTCACTGCTACTAGAAGCTGCTGTGCAAACCCTTTCTTTAACCCCTTTAATCTTCTCCACAAACCTACGAAATGAGTACTGTTTCCATGTTTTACTGTAGGCAAGTCAGCTTCTCTGAATCTGTTTCCTCATCTGTGACACAGTAACTACCATAGACAGGATTCACATGCCTGCCTCTCTGATACCAAAATCAGCGTTCTTAACCAGTATTCTGCCTCATGACTACCTGAGAATCTGAGGTAGAGCTAGGTTTTCAAGCTGAGGAATAAACTGCTTTCTGCTCTTAAGGGCTAAGGTGTGATGTCTCAGTGATGTACAGCAAAAGGACGCCGATGTCCTGTGCCTTCTTCACACATGATCTGCAAAAGAGTTTTGCCCAAATAAGCCTTGCCGGAGCAGGTCAACAGGTAAAAACAACTGCCTTAGAACTGTATGACAGTCTATGGATCATTTGAAAATTTAGTCAAACTAATGTTTATCTCATACTCTACAGTTTTAGCACAGTAACTCCTAAGATGTTTGTAAATGCAAACAAAAGGCAGAACAGCTGAGTCTATGAAGGAAGGAAAAAAACCTTTAACACCAACTTGAACTTGGTCTAAAGCCACATACTCCCTTGCTTTCTTCAATCCCTGGTGGCTCAGCTGGTACAGAATCCACCTGCAATGTGGCACACCTGGGTTGGGAAGATCCCCTGGAAAAGGGAATGGCTACCCACTCCAGTATTCTGGCCTGGAGAAGTCAGTCCATGGGGTCACAAAGAGTTGGACGTGCCTGAGGGACTTTCACTTTCCTTAGTCAAAAAGCCAAGACTTGATTCTTCAATTGTTATATTCTTAAATTAGTATGAGAACTTCCTTACTTCTGTGTACTTTCCTCAGGTTTTGGTAATGATACCCTCACTTCACACGCTAGTTCTTAGATACACATAGAAACAATCTAAAGGAATAATTAAAGTATTTACTATATGGTAAGTACATCGCTAAACATCCCTTTCTTCATCTTCTAGGGACAAGTTTACTGATGTTCTTACCATATAGTAAATACTTTAATTATTCCTTTAAGTTGTTAGGGACAAGAAAGTAGTCTCTGCAGTGATGTAAAGATTACTTATTCCTTTCTTCCTTCCTCTTCTAAGGATGTTTGCAATGCATGCAGTTAGATGAAAAATTTAAGACTGGGAAGGTTTTCTGATAGGTGGAACAAAACACCTCCTTCATAGTAATAATAAAATTTGACACCCACTGATTTCTTAGTTCTACAAGCCAAGATCGACGGCTAGGTACTTTAATAAATGGATTATATCAAATAATCCTTACTTCTAGTCCATTTTACAAACCAGAATATAGGAATGAAGCCATGTGCCTGCCCAAAGTTATATTAGCACAATCTGGAATTGAATTTGAATTCAGCACCATCTGATTCCAAAATCCATGCTCCTTACCCTCATCACTGTGTTATCTGGCAGGGACCTGCAGGGTAACATCTGTTCAGCTTGATAGAATTCTTTTTTTTTTTTTTTTTAATTTTTAACTTTTTTTTTTTAAATTTTATTTTATTTTTAAACTTTACATAATTGTATTAGTTTTGCCAAATATCAAAATGAATCCACCAGAGGTATACATGTGTTCCCCATCGTGTGGGGGTCATCAGATATCAGAGTCTTAATAAAGGTAAATATAAAAATAATTTGTTTTTCCCTCTTTTGATTATGCTTGATATCACACTGAAGTAGAAATTATTTATAATTAAAAGATATGAAACTATTCTGGTTACTTCTGTTTTTCCTTTAGATTCTTATTATACTGACTGAAATCTTAAATTAGCATATTCACTTCTATACTATTAAGACAATGTCACACTAGCCATTAAATACTGAGTTAATAAAATGGAGACCTTGTATCAAAAATACAAAAATAGAAATCACTACTTTGCATACTCAAAATATCATTTTTGCCCTTAGAGGAGCTTTGTAGCAATTATGCAACTACCATATTAGACCACAGAATTTTTTGAAATGCATTTAATTTTTCTAAAATATACTGCTCCACCAAAGTTTTCAGTTGGGAATATTTAATGATGTGACTAATTTCTGTATTCTTCTGAAAAATGCATAACACTTTAGCCTTAGTTAGAAAGGAGCTGTCTGGTCACACTAACAATTTTACAGATCGAAGACTTATGTCTGTTCACTACACAGGCCAACTGTTAGAGCCAAAAAACTGTAGTTATTTACTGTAAAAGTGCTGAGGTAGCAGAATTTTATATTCAACTGGATTATGTAACACTTGAAATACTCTATAATCTCATCAATATCTGAAAGTAGATGTCACCAATCCCACTGTGTAGAAACAGAAAGTTAAAAACTCAGAAATTAAAACAGAGCTAGTTAGAGAACTACAGGACCCTTTTATACAAAATACACAGGAATCTGTATTTCTATACACTAACAATAAAAGATCAGAACAAGAAATTAAAAAAAACAAAAAATAAAATTCCTAGGAATAAAACTACCTCAGGAAGCAAAAGACCTATTCTCTGAAAACCATAAGATGCTGATAAAAGGAATTAGATGGCACAAATGGAAAAGATATACTGTGGTCTCAGATTGGAAGACTCAATATTGTCAAAAACAACTGTACCACCCGAGGCAATCTACAGATTCAGTGTAATCTCTATCAAATTACCAATGGCATTTTTCATAGAACTAGAACCAAAAAATCTTAAAATCTGTATGGAGACACAAAAGACCCTGAGTAGCCAAAGCAATCTTGAGAAAGAAAAACAGAACTGGAGGAATACATTGTACAAAGGTACAGTCACCAAAACAGTATGGCATTGGCACAAAAAGAAATACAGATCATGGTACAGGATATAAAATCTACACATCTGTGGTCAATTGATCTATTATGACCAGAGAGGCAAGACTATGCAATGGAGAAAGACAGTCTCTTCAATAAGTGGTGTTTGGGCAATGGGACAGCTACATTAAAAAAAAAAAATGAAACTAGAACATTCTTTAACAACATACAGAAAAATAAACTCAAAATGGGTTAAAGACCTAAATGTAAGATTGGGTACTATAAAGACTCTTAGAGGAAAACACAGGCAGAACAGTCTTCAACATAAATCACAGCGATATCTTTTTTGATCATCTCCTAGAGTAATGGAAATAAAAAACAAAAGTAAATCAGACCTAATTAAACTGAAAAGCTTTTGCATAGCTATAAACAAAATGAAAAGACAACCCAGAGAATGAAAGATAATATTTGCAAACAATGTGACTGACAAGGGATTAATCTCCAAAATTTAATAGCTCATGGGGCTTAATATTAAAAAATAATGGGTAGAAGACCTAAATAGGTATTTCCCAGGAGAAGACATACACATGGCCAAGAGGCACATTAAAAAGATACTCAGCATCGCTATTGAATGGGAAATGCAAATCAAAACTTCACACTGTCAGAATGGCCATCAAAAAGTCTGCTAACAGTAAGTGCTGGAGAGGGAATGGAGAAAAGGGAACCCTCCTACACTGCTGGTGGAAATGTAAACTGGTACAGCCACTATGAAGAACACTATGGAATTTCTTTAGGAAACTAACAATAGAGCTACCATATGATGCAGCAGTCCCACTTCTGGGCATTTATCTGGAGAAGAAAATGGTTCAAAAGGATACATGTAGCCCAATGTTCACTGCAGAGCTACTTTCAATAGCTAAGGCTTGAAAGCCACCCAAATGTCCACTGACAGATGAATGGATAAAGATGACGAGGAACACACATAAAATGGAATACCACTCAGTCATTAAAAAGAATGAATAATGTCATATTCAGCAACTTGGATAGACCCAGAGTATCATACTAAGTCAAGTCAGAGAAAGACAAACATCCTATGGTATTTGCTTATAGTTGGAAGATTTTTAAGATACAAATATGCTTATTTGCAAACAGAAACAGACTCATGTACTTAGAGAAGAGACTTATGGTTACAAGGAGTTGGGGGGAAGCGTGGGGAGAAGGGATAGATTGGGAGTTTGGGATTGACATGTACATACTGTTATATTTAAAATATATAACCAATAAGGGCCTACTCTATAGCACGGGAGAACTCTGCTCAATACTATGTAATAACCTAAATGTGAAAAGAATTTGAAACAGATACATATATAATAACTGAATCACTCTGGTGTACACATGAAACACAACGGTAATTGACTATACTTCAACGTAAAATAAAAAGTACTACTTCTGAGAAGCAAAGTAAACACTTGAATTCTAATATAAAAAAGTATTTCAATGTGTTTTCATTTTAAAAATCTACTGCTTTTTCAATTTTTTAGCACATACAGTATAGATTAAATTAGTACATTATAGTAATAATAGGATGTTATGAAACTAAGGTCAAGTGATGCCCAAATAGTTACCATCAGTCTAGAATTATTAACTTCCACCCATACTCATTTATTATCTATTTGCCATACATTCTCCAGACATAGATAAAAAAGTCTGACTATATTTTGAAAACATATGTGAGTTGTTTTAAAATTCAGTACTTTCCTTAACTTTAGTAAGATCCTTTGGTAAATTATTGGAGAAGGGAAAGGCTACCCACTCCAGTATTCTGGCCTGGAGAGTTCCAGTCCATGGAGTCACAGAGTTGGGCATGACTGAGTGACTTTCACTTTGACTTCACTTTGGTAAATTAAACATAATCAAAACATACTGAAAATATAATGTACTGTGGCACTGTATATAATGCATATGTACTATGACTTCAGTGTTTGTCTATATACAGATTTTTTCAGTAGAATTTTATAAATAACAGTGATAAGCAACATTAGCTATCGTGTAGTTTCACTTTGCTGAATTTAGTGATAAAGAACAAGCAAGCTTTGATTTGTTTTCTGTAGATTATTGCAGTTCAGTTTAGAATGTTATAGAAGTAACTTCTATTTCTTCTAAAATGGTGTATTTCAGAGACCTTATAGGAATAGAAAAGAAACTTTGAAAGCAAGTGATGGCATGATTTTTGCCTTACGTTTTGGGGATAATCCTATAAAAATTCCCAGGGCATGAGCAGCACTTTTTCAAGAACAAATAAACGGTAGCTACTGTGGTACGAATCTTGCAGTCTGCAAGCTCTGAATCTGAGATGTAATTATGATTCAGTAATTAATTCTTTTTGTAAAATAATTTGCAGAAGATTTAAAAACAAAACCAACACTGTATTCTCACAGAATTATCTTAAACATTTTAACAAAACTTTGATCTTCACAGAAGTATTACAAAAACTGTTCTTTTAACTAACCCTTCCTTAAGAGCATATGAATAGTCAGCCATCAGAGAGTGTTTTAAAATTGAGTTCTTATGTAAGCAGCTAGTTCTGTATGCAGGAATCAGAATACCAGTGCAGATCTGACAACTTTGAAATTTTAATTTTTCTCACAGTGTCCAAAAAGAGTAATATGAAGGCAAGAATTTTATTTCTGAAATGTAGTATAAGCCTGAAAAAAATGATAGTTATAGGATAAAGAATCTGAAAGGCTCACACTTGGGTGCCACTGCAGTGGGTAGCTAAAATGACTGGCTGACTTCAAGTTTGCTTGTGGACTTGAAACTCTCATTTGGAATAGGAAAAAAAAAATTTTGGTTCTCTACCTGCTAGCATCAACAAATAACATCATGTACAGTAGAATGTTACATGCTAAGGCAGTTCGAGGTGTGGACTAGCCCCATTTTTCATTCATGTGGAAAAGGAAAACTGAATAAACTCAATGTAACTATGATCTCCACACCAGAAAAACTTGTTATGGTGTCCATTCATAAAAAGCCCAGACTATCTATAATCGACCCCAAGGTTATTGCTTTACATTCATTTAGAAATGTGTAATAAACATTAACTTGCCAAATTAAACTGGAAGATACTTTTTAAAACTGTAAAAAATGATATTCAGTTAACAAATTTGGAAAACACCAGAAAGTTTAAATTAGAAAAAAGCCATCTTAATTTTTGTTAGAGAAAACCCAGCAAACACGTGCATGCTGCTGCTGCTGCTGCTAAGTTGCTTCAGCCATGTCAGACTCTGTGCGACCCCATAGACGGCAGCCCACCAGGCTCCCTGTCCCAGGGATTCTCCAGGCAAGAACACTGGAGTGGGTAAACACTTCCGTACAAATCCTTGTTTATTTTGGGGATAACGTTATAAATGGCTCAGCTTTTTATATGTGAGGCATGGTTCACTTGTTGCTAATTATTTAACATTTTTGAGGAAACATCCTATATGTCAATAGACATATTTCATTACATGGTTCTTTGACAGTTGCGAAGTTTAACTTGTTAAGCTGTTCCCTCATTGTAATAGTGAAAAAATAATGACCAATAAACACTACTGCATAAACCTTTGCAAACATCTTTGATTATATACTTAATTTAAATACCTCGAAGGGCAAGGAAAGACTGGATAATTGTCGGGCTTCACACACGTGTTAAACTGCCTACCCTCCCTCGTTCCAGGAAAGCAGGCACAGGCATGTCCCCACATCCACTCCTAATAGCAAACAAATCTGGTTCACTGTCAGGTAACCATCACTGCCGATTCCTCTACTAGGGTGTTTGTCTTCTCTTGATTTGTAAGAGTGTCCTTCAGTATTTAACACTTAGTCCAATGAGGATATATCTATAAAGCCCCAATTTTAAAATTGTTCAAGTCTGATAGTAAAGTCTATGATGATCAGACCCCATACTGTTGCTCACTTGATAGTTCTTTTAGCCATATTATTATTTGAAGTGTTTGTGCGCTTGAAAATAAGATGATCAGACAGATACAGTTATGATTTAAAGACAGTATTTTTAACACAAGCTTTTATTTCAGCTCCCTCTGGAGCCCAGTAAAATGAAAATAATGACATTTGTTTTAAAAGGCATAAACCTCTAAGAATAAAAACAAAAGAAATAATATTTTGTTATATTTAGGTTGGTGGAAAAGCAATTGCAGTTTCGGACCCTGAATTTTAAATCATTAAAACTAGACTCAAACACATTTTTATTAATCAAAATAGAAGCCATTACAATCAATACATTTTTGCCTAAGAGAAATAAATTTGTTTATTCCTGTAGCATAAAAATCCATGCTTCAGGATTCAACCAACTCTTTGGACAGCATTTTCTGCCTCCTGCTGGTTGTAGAAGTGTTCTCCCTGCAAAAGGCTGTTGAGTTGTTGAGATGCTTGAAAAAGTGCTAGTGAGGTTGGCGAGAGGTCAGGAATATGGCACATGAGGCAAAACTTCCGTAGCCCGATTCGTTCAAGTTTTGAAGCACTGGTTGTGCAGTGTGTAGCTGGGTGTTGCTGTGCAAAAGAAATGAGCCCATTCTGTTGGCCAGCGCTGGCTGCAGGCGTTGCAGTTTTCAGTGCATCTTATCGATTTGCTGAGCATACTTCTCAGATGTAATGGTTTTGGTGGGATTCAGAAAGCTGTAGTGGATCAGATAGGTAGCAGACCACCTAACAGTGAGTGACCATGACCCTTTTTTGGTGTAATTTTGGTTGTGTTAAATGCTTTGGAGCTTCTTCTTGGCCCAGCCACTGAAGTGGTCATCAGCAGTTGTATAAAATCCACTTTTTGTTGCACATCACTAATCTGATCAATAAATGGTTCGTTGATGTTGCATAGAATGAGAACACTTCAAAACGATTAGTTTTTTTGATTTGTGATCAGTTCATGAGACACCAGCTTACTGAGTTTTTTCACCTTTCCAATTTGCTTTGAATGCCAAACGACCATAGAATGGTTGACACTGAGTTCTTCGGCAATTTCCTGCATAGTTGTTAAGGGGATCAGCTTTGATGCTCTTCTCGGTTAGTCACGGTCAGCTTCTGATGGCTGGCCACTACGCTCATCTTCAAGGCTCTCATCTCCTTTGCAAAACTGCTTGAACCACCAACTGCACTGTATGTCAGTTAGCAGTCCCTGGGCCAAATATGGTGTTGATGTTGCAAATTGTCTCTGCTGCTTTACAACCCATTTTGAACTTGAATAAAAAAATTGCTCAAATTTGCTTTTTGTCTAACATTATTTCCCTAGTCTAAAATAAATATAAACAGCAAGTAGTAAGTCATTAGCAAAAATGCATAAAGAGAGAAATGTGAATTAAAATAATGTATAAATAATATAACCACGTTTACTTAAGAATATATTCCAATATCAAATGGCAAAGTTCAACAATGCCAAACCGCCATTACTTTTGTTATCAGCCTACTATCACAGAAAACTGAAGGGAAAAGAGAAGAGATAATACCAGCAACATTTTATATTGGATTTGGGTGTCTGGGGTCTGTTAAGTTACCAGTGGGGAAAGCTAAGAAGCTACCTATTAATATGACAGAAATTCCAAAAGGCTCAGAAACTTGGGATAAAGGTAGGGTCAAAATCAGGAAGACTGGTGCAAAGTCAGTTTTAGAACACATACAGGTTTCTTTTTATAGAAATGGCAGGCCAGGCTATGGGGCCAACTTGCCTGACAAAAACAAACTGTTGGATAAACATTTTTGAAAAATCATCTTAACAGCACGAGTGAGGTGACAAAATAATACAGGACTTAGGCTAAAATCTAAGGAAAAACACCGGATCCACTTGTACTCTGAAAATATTTACAAATTTAGGCAAATTTGGGTTTCAAATAAAAGGAGAGAAAACCTGCTAGAAAAAAAAAGGGCAAAAACGTATACAGATACTTTATAAAATAGGAACTCCAGCATTTTATCAGCTGTTGTTAGTAATCAGGGAGACAGAAAGTACAACCATTATGAAATACCATTACATACCTACTAGATTGGCAAATGTTAAATGAAAAGAAGGAACTGTGTTTAACTGGTCCATCACTTTTAAAGACAGTCTGGCGTTAGTAAGGATGAAGACAAGAATATCCTAAGACCCAGCAACTGCACTTCTTGACATATACCAAAAAATTAATGTGTACATGCAGTAAAATGTATAACAATGCTGACAACAGCAGTTTTTGGTAGTAAAGCAAGACTAGAAACTACTCAAATGTTCATAAAAATGGAACAGATGTATAAACAGTGGTACAATTCTAAACACCAATGGACTACAAGCTAAATATAACAACATGGATGAATTATACAATGTAGAGTGGAAGAAACAACACAAAATAATACATGTAATGTTATTCTATTCATTAAAGTTAAAAAACATGCAAACTAAGTTATATTGTTTAACAGAGTGTGTGTGTTGTATATAATTTAGGAGAAGAAAATGGCAACCCACTCTAGTAGTCTTGCCTGGAAAATTCCATGAATGGGGGAGCCTGGTAGGCTACAGTCCATGGGGTCGCAAAGAGTCAGACACAACTGAACGACTTCACTTTCTTTCTTTCTATAGTTCCTTTTGGAGAAGAAGATGGCAACCCACTCCAGTGTTCTTGCCTGGAGAATCCCATGGATGGAGGGGCCTGGTGGGCTGCAGTCTACAGGGTTGCAAAGAGTTGGACACGACTGAGCGACTTCACTTTCCCTTTTCACTTTCATGCACTGGAGAAGGAAATGGTGACCCACTCCAGTGTTCTTGCCTGGAGAACCCCAGGGACGGGGGAGCCTGGTGGGCCGCTGTCTATGGGGTCGCACAGAGTCGGACACAACTGAAGCGACTTAGCAGCAGCAGCATTTGAGTACATGGGCTTCCCTTGTAGCTCAGTTGGTAAAGAATCTGCATGCAGTGCAGGAGACCAGGGTTCGATTCCTAGATTGGGAAGATCTCCTGGAGAAGGAAATGGCAACCCACTCCAGTATTCTTCCCCGGGAAGTCCCACGGACAGAGGAGTCTGGCAGGTTACAGTCCATGGGGTCACAAGAGTTGAACATGACTTAACTGAGTACTTTAAAAAATTGAAGGTAAGTTCTCTGATGGCTTATAGTAAAAGGAGGTCCTCTACTTAAGCAAAGTCATTATAACAACAGTGAGTTTGAACAGAAGAGTTAAAAACAGAAGTGAATCACTCAACAACCAGAATGCCAATGAACGATGAAGAACTATGTCCATGATTGGTCTTTTCAGGAACATCTCTATACATTTTCACAGATGCTCTCAGGAACATGCCTTTCCAATACCAGAAGACAAGTCTTCTAACTGCCTCAACTCTTTTAACATAACATGCTTCATATCCTTTAGTATTAATATAGTTATTTTGTTTCACAACAAAGTGAAAGGACATTAAATATTTAATGTAAACCTGTCCTTAAATATTCTTAGAGAATTCTTTCATAATCCTTGGGAAAGAAAAGATCTATTTGAAATAAATTATGACTGAATATAGAATTATTTAATTTACAACAGATAATATACACAGATGCCCTCAATTTTTATTATGAATTGAGCTGAACTGTTGTTACTATGGAAAATTTGGGCTTGACATAACTCGAGTTTTGTGGCAAAGAAAGCAGAGAAGAAAGGAGAAATGAATGTCTTTCATCACATGAAGCCCTGGCCCAAACCCATCTGATGCTTGTCAGGGATGACATGATTGATGAATCATAAGCTCTGCTACTGACACCACGTTCAAAAATGACTATTTGGTCTCTCAGACCTTCAGCAGGAATCCAGGACAGCTACAGTCAGAACAGTATGAATAACAAAGAGGTACCTTGCAGGTGTTTCACAGAACAGCTCTGAAACATGTTTTAACAGAATTTCTTTCCTTTTGGTACTATCTCATTTAATCTGTTAATTTACTAATTTTAATCTACAATTGTTCTTAATTTTCATTTAATATGTGTTAAGCATTGTGCCAAATGCAGTATAGGAATTATCATGATTATTTTTATCTTGGTGACATCTTTCATAATGGGCTCTACTAATATCCTCACTTTGAAAATAAGCAAACAGGCCCGAAGGTCAACTGTCAAGGATCACATCATCCAGGTGGTAGCTCTCTGAGAACTAGAACTGATTCTCAGACCTATGGCTGAGGAGTCTCTTTACTAAATTCTGTTGCTTCTGTCTACTTTGATGACATATCAATAATATTTACTACACATTTGAAGAATCAGTTTTTAGGAGAAGTTGAAAAAGTCATCAAAAGGCAGTAAGAGAAAAATGTTACCAAAACCAATATGTTTTGAGATGGAATCAAAGTCCCGAGCAAAGGAAGGAAGGATGACTGAATTCTTATCCAGGAGCACGGAGCTAAGAAATGTGCTCTTATACTCAGGATTACAATGAGAAGTTAGACACAAGTTCTGTTTTCATGAAGCTTCATGAATGCCCATTATAGGAGACATGCAAGGAGATGGGCAGTTGTAATACTCTGTAAGTCATGCTGCCATGGAAGAATACACAAGGACCTTTAGGTAGAGACAGGTGTCTGGAAGTGTTCCTGGAGGAGATGACATCAATGCTAAGAGCTGAAAAGGTAAGGAGGAGAGAGAAGGGGGATCGAGGGAGAACAGATAGCATGTGCAGAAGTCTTTTGACATGAGTATGGCTCTTTTGGGAAATGGAAAGACAACAGAACAGGACTAGGAAAAATACTGAAGAGCATTAGAAGGTACTATCTAACCCAAGGTCCAAAGAGACCTGAAGTCACGAAGTGCAAATGTTCGATAGTGTCTCAGGAAAGGTAGTAAGACAGAAACTTTGGTAACACAGCGGTCACAGTGCGTTTTCATACTGAGAACGGCACAGCACTTCAGTGCAAAGCAGATCCCTGTCCCCTCTCCCAGACACGGGCAGGCAGAGAGATCCACATGTCCTGTCACCAACTCACTGGGTGACATCCGTAAGCTATTTAGCTTCCCTGGAATTTGAAGCGCTCTCTTCTGTGACAGATAAAGCCACTTCTCTTGCAGGTGGCAGGAGCTGAACCTGATACTTTTCTCAGGATTCTTTCAGTTCTAACATCCATGATTCTCTAAGACACATAATGGCAGACAACCAGAGGTGAACACCACCACCACCACCATCTTACTGAGAACCAGTAATAGTAGGTGTGTGTTAAGGGCCAAACAGTGTGAGTGAACTCAGTATTCCTTACCTTAAATCAGACCATATGAAGTAGGTACTATTAAGGCAGGTAATATTACTATCCCCACACAGACAAGGAGAACGCAAACTCAGACGTTACCTGTCCAAGATCCTACAGCCAGCTACCAGTGGAGTCCAATTCCTCCTCCAGGCATCCCAGCTACAGAGGCCATGCCCCTAACCAGCAGCACGTGCTTGGCACTGCCTCTCTCCACGCACCGTTAGAGCAGTCGTCACACTACCATCAGCATGATTATACTGAACCTTTCAAAGTCTGTTCACGTTAGCAATGCTGAAGAGTAGTACTATCCCTATTTAGAGATGAGGTAACTGAAGCTCTGCAAGGCCCTGAGGGATTTAGTGATGGCACTAAGACTAAGATTCAGGTTTTATAATCTCTATCTCTGTGCTCTTTCAAATACAGCAAATTATATAAATTTAAAAAGCCAACATCATAGAAAGATAAATTGCATATGTTCTCACTCAACCGTAGTTAATTAATTTATAAAAGGATGATTAATAAAAAGATTTTACTTTTATAAGTTAGTAACTTTAGGCGAGGATTTTTTTTCTGAATTACACTTCTATTAATTATGTTCCTATAAGGTATAACCTGGAGCAATCTTTAAGTTACTTTACTGTGATATAGTACTTAGCATTTAAATATTATATATTCCTATGTCTAGTTTGGGGAATCCAGATTTTAAAAGGACTGAGATAAATTAGCCATGAAAGAGAAAAACAAACTCCTTATAGTCTTCCATAACTTATCATCACTGTACAACAGTCTGCCTTTCTCTACCATGAAGTCAGTTCTTAAATTTTGTTTCAGTGGATGTTGTTAGCACACAAGTCAACCAAATAGAACCATATGAAAATAACAGCAATGACAACAGTAAATACTGAGTAATTACTATGTACTAAATACCGGTCTAAGTATTTCAAAAATATCAGCTCTTTCTAATCCTTACAAAAACCTTACCTTATTCAGTCCTCACTACAATCATATGAGGCAGATATTATTATTACCCCAAAGCAGACAAGGAAAATGCTTCAGAGAAGTTTACCTGCTCAAGGTGTTATAACTAGCAATTAGTGTAGTCAAATTTCTTATTTCATGCCTACATTATTATTATTAGCCCCATTTTATGGATGAAGAAATTTGACTCAGGTCAGGTAATTTTCCTAAAGAAAGAGATACAACCAGAAAATAGCTGTATCTGGATCCCAAATGAGGTAACACTCCAGATGCCACTGTTAACCACTATGCTAAACATACAATGATACAATATTATACCTTTAATAAAGAGCTGGTATTTAGGAAGCATCAGAATTCTAAATCTAGGTTATCAAGTTACTGGAAAGCTAGATAACAAGAGATTAAGCTGATAGCCACTTGGTTAAATAGCGGCTGTGGTCAGCCGAGGGCTATGTTAGGGTCACTATCCCACTGTTTTCCTTTCTTCCCCCTTCCTCACAACAAACTGATTTCCAGGGCATTTTCCATTTTAAGTATGGAAGTCTCCTAATTTGTTCCCACCTAGGTCCTACAGGGGCCTCCCAGGTGGTAAAGAATCTGCCTGCCAAGCAGGAGATGCAGGTTTGATCTGTGGGTCAGGAAGATTCCCTGGAGAAGGGAATGGCAACCCACTCCACTATTCTTGCCTGGGAAATCCCATGGACAGAGGAGCCTGGTGGGCTATAGTTCATGGGCTTGCAAAGACTCCGACACAACTCAGCGATGAAACAAGAGCGAGGTCCTACAGACCTCACACCCTCAATCCTTAGAGAGTGGGTCTCTCAAAGAAAAGGTGAGACAAGACAGAAGAGGAAAATAGGTCTCTGTCAACATCGGTTTGATTTCCTTATCTACTATGCCATGAGTATCTTAAAATAATTTGATAAAAGGCCTATGGCCTTGAACAATATATAGGAAACTGGATTTTTGTATTTTTATAATAAAATTATAAATCTAGAAAATTAAAATTTCCTAAATTTGGATACTCTCTAGATTATAAAGATTGCCACCAAAATAATTTTCAGATCCCAGGAATGGTTAAAGTGAAACATTCTTAAAATATATTAATAAAGTATAGCAGCAAAACTGAAATGACGAGATGCTTCAAAACTTTATAATACTTTTTTGAACTAAAAGTGTAGCAAGTAGTTCTTAAATTTAGGGGGAAAAATTAGAATCAGAAAATCAAATAAGATTCTTCTGTAATTAAAGACTGCTTAGCAGAAACACAGTAAATGTTAAAGAGTTACTGAAAACTGGTTTCTAAGGTTACCGAAGCAGCAGTAAGAGGGTGACCTTATATGTGCTCAGTGTTCATGCTTTACAGTACAGGCTTCACTCAGTAAGCAGCACTGTAAGGTACATCCCTTTTCAAAGGAGAAGCTCTTCTTAATGGGAAGTCTCCCACTCCCACTGGACTCTTCCTGATCCCTACATGTAACAGTATATAAAATGTATATATGATAAAGAAAATACCAAATATCCACATACCCATAAATATAAAAATCTCTTGCAAACTATGTTTAATTGCAATATATTCTAATTGTCTTTTATTATAAAGTGCTAAGAAAGTAGAGACTAAAATTCAAGATACTCTCATCTGGTTACAAAAGAGAACATTTTTATAAACTGCAGTCATTACCATTTGTAAAAAATGAAACTGGAATTAGTACTGGCATTTTCTCCCTATTTCTAACTTAAAACACAAAGAGAATAAAAAAAAAACAAACTTGCACATGAAAACTGACTACTTAAGCCAGTGTCACTACTTGTGTAGGCCCCAAGTCTTATGGTAGTTATTTTTACAGGGTTATCAAATTGTTAAAAGAATTAAAGGTCTTCTTCTTCACTTCTAAGTCCCACTTAAATTACATGACATTTCGATCTGCTATAGACATCAGAGGGTATACACAAAGACTTTTTGGGAAAACTATTTTACTATGCATAGAAGTGGAGACTGCCAAAAGCTTAATTAGGCAGGATCTTTTGGTACCCAAGGATTTCAGCCTAAAAAGGCCACTTCCTCTCCCAAGGCAAGAATGTGCAATCACATTCCCACTGTAGAAACTTAAACCAAACTGTACATGGAGGAATATCATCTGGTGAAATGACACTGATACTTTCAGGCAGGTACAAGCTGTATCAAATATACGCTACTAAAATGCAGCTTTTATGCAACCCCTTAAAATCCAACAGCTTTGTTTTGTAGAGGATAAAGTCCTAATCTCTTCAGTTAGCAAATACAGCTTTCCACAGACTGTGCCCAGTCTGCCTTTCCAGGCTGAGCTTTTACTCCTTTAAGTACACACTCTAGTGTTAGCTTCCAAACTCTGTGCTCCAGCCAGGTTATCTGAATTCCTGTCCATTAGTGTCTTTTTTAGTCTGAGGCCTAGACCCTCAAAATACAAGTAGTCTGATAGAGTTACTCTGCACACAAGTCTTCAGTATTCATCTAAAATCTTGAGTCTCCATGCAGATTTAAAAATTTTCCAGCCCACAGTTATAATGATAGATTATCCATTGCTTTTGTCTCACATCTTCAGCTCACCTTTCTTACAGCATATTTTGGGACTTCAATTATAATATTTGAAATGTGATTTCTGATAAAACTACCGAAAATGCCCATTGAAACTATAAACTACAACATTAAGTGACTAAGAACCAGGGCAAGTTATAAGGTACTGTAATACTACTTTAAAAACTGATTTAATTATCAGATAAACTGGTAGGGGTGATTCTCATTATTTGAGTTTCCATATTTGCAAGTTCACCTACTTCCTAAAATTTATTTTTAACTCCAGAGTCAATGCTCACAGTGTTTTCCTGGCCTTTTGTGGATAAGCAGAGAATAGTGAAAATTTTGAGTTGCTTAATGAATAAGTTCCCAACTGATGTCAAACAAAATGGCACTATGAAACACTCTTTTTGTTTCAGCTCTCATACTGCAAACAAGTGTCCTTTTTGTGGTATATTTAATGCCATGTTTTTGCATTTTTGTGCTTTTTGTTGGTGACTTTGCTGTTTAAAATGAAGTGGTTAGTATTCTAAGCATAAGGTGGTTGTACATTAGGGAGGAATGATGTGTATCAGGAAAGCTTTGATCAGGCCTGATTTACAGTGCTACTGGCCATGAGTTCAATGTAAATAAATCAGTGATATTTATTAAAAAAGGTATCTTTAGGAACACACACAAAACAGGGTTACACACTGATACGTTGGTTAGAGTATTGTGAATAAAAGCTCATAGAAACCTAATCCTGTATTTCTCCTGGTAGCAAATGCCTCTCAATATTTGCTAATTCACATT
Organism: Bison bison bison; assembly: GCF_000754665.1. Classification (NCBI taxonomy): domain Eukaryota; kingdom Metazoa; phylum Chordata; class Mammalia; order Artiodactyla; family Bovidae; genus Bison; species Bison bison. The sequence goes on from NW_011494863.1 coordinate 4,305,122, forward strand.
GATACTACTGTGGAACCTAATTAGAGGGAATAGTGAGAACAGACATCCAGAGGATGAGTATTACACTCATTGAAAAGGATGATTAGATGAGGGGTCAGCTATTTGTTTCTGTAAAGGGCTAGACAGTAAATATTTTAGGCTCTGTGGGCCATGTGTCACATACTCTTTTTGTTTGTTTTTACTGTCCTTTAGATCTGTAAAAACCATTCTTGGCTCATGGCTTTAGGAGGGCCAGATTTGGGCTGTGGGCTGTAGGCTTGCCAACCTCTTAGGTGGATCTGGATGCAGTATCCACATCCGTCTACTCATCCGTTACGTACATCGCTCCATCTATCCATTTATATACGTTAGCTCACTCCTTCAGTCAACAGATTATTATATGAGTATACTTTTTTCAATATATTAATTGATTTTCCTTTTTAAAAACAATCTAAGGGCTCAATTTAAAGTTTCTATATGAATATAAACAGAGAATGGGTTTTGGTATGTTTACTATATTTATAAATATTCTTCCAGAAATGGATTATTGGCAGAGGAAAGCATCTAAATAATTACTTTTCTCTCCATGCATGCCATCTGAGTGAAATGTTATACAAATTCCTAATTACTGTTGAGTAATATATGGTAAACACTGAAGTAAGGGATGGGGGTGGGTAGAGAAGCCTCTTAGAATCCAAAGGATTTTTCTCTTCTTCGCCCTCCTAAGTCTCTGAGAAAGAATGGAGAGGGTCAAAGATGATCATACTGTCTTTTTGTAAAGGTGGTTAAAAATGGTAACACAATCTTCCTTAGCTACACTGCTTTACAAAAACCCATGCTTCCCCATTGATACCATTTTCCTTACAATACTGTCTGATGATGGCTACTGCTTCTCTGTTTCCATTTCAGCTTAAAGGCCAAGAAAAAGAGTTAGAAACCTCTTCTTTCACTCCATCATTGCCGTTCCTCACTACCATGACTCAATCAGCCCTTAAGTGTGAGATCTGTATGCACATGGAGTAAGGCTTATCTTTCCCTCCCCTAATCCTTTTCTTGGTAGATTTATCATTTTACTCCTTCTCTAGGTCTACATTCATTCATTACAATCCCAAAGAAAGGCAATGCCAAAGAATGCTCAATGGCACTCATCTCACACGCTAGCAAAGTAAGCCTCAAAATTCTCCAAGCCAGGATTCAACTATATGTGAACCGTGGACTTCCAGATACTCAAGCTGGATTTAGAAAAGGCAGAGGAACCAAAGATCAAATTGCCAACATCTGCTGGATCATCAACAAAGCGAGAGAGTTCCAGAAAAACATCTAGTTCTGCTTTATTGACTATGCCAAAGCCTTTGACTGTGTGAATCACAACAAACTGGAAAATTCTGAAAGAGATGGGAATATCAGACCACCTGACCTGCCTCTTGAGAAACCTGTATGCAGGTCAAGAAGCAACAGTTAGAACTGGACATGGAACAACAGACTGGTTCCAAATCGGGAAAGGAGTATGTCAAGGCTATATATTGTCACCCTGCTTATTTAACTTATGTGCAGAGTACATCATGCGACGTGCTGGGCTAGACGAAGCACAGGCTGGAATCAAGATTGCCGGGAGAAATATCAATAACCTCAGATATGCAGATGACACCCTTATGACAGAAAGCAAAGAAGAACTAAAAAGCCTCTTGATGAAGGTTAAAGAGGAGAGTGAAAAAGTTGGCTTCAAACTCAACATTCAGGAAACCAAGATCATGGCATCTGGTCCCATCACTTCATGGCAAATAGATGGGGAAACAGTGGAAACAGTGAGGAAACAATGGCAACAGTGAGAGACTTTATTTTTGGGGGCTCCAAAATCACTGCAGATGGTGACTGCAGCCATGAAATTCAAAGATGTTTACTCCTTGGAAATAAAGTTATGACCAACCTAGACAGCATATTAAAAAGCAGAGACGTTACTTTGCCAACAAAGGGCCATCTAGTCAAAGCTCTCGTTTTTCCAGGAGTCATGTGTGGATGTGAGAGTTGGACTATAAGGAAAGCTGAATGCTGAAGAATGAATGCTTTTGAACTGTGGTGTTAGAGAAGACTCCTGAGAGTCCCTTGGACTGCAAGGAGATCCAACCAGTCCATCCCAAGGAAATCAGTCCTGAATATTCATTGGAAGGACTGATGCTGAAGCTGAAGCTCCAGTACTTTGGCCACCTGATGTGAAGAACTGACTCATTGGAAAAGACCCTGATGCTGGGAAAGATTGAAGGCGGGAGGAGAAGGGGACGAGAGAGAATGAGATGGTTGGATGGTATCACCGATTCAATGGACATGAGTTTGAGTAAACTCTGGGAGTTGTTAACAGACAAGGAGGCCTGGTGTGCTGCAGTCCACGGGGTCGCAAAGAATTGGACACGACTGAGCGACTGAAACTGAAGATCTACTTGGGAGCTTGGCTGTTTCTGGCTGTTTCTCCCCATCCTGTCACCTACTGCTATCCATTGTTTGATGATTCTGCCCACACCCAGGCCTCAGTTTCTGCTTCATTTATAGTGGTCTAAACAGTATTTCCTAAAACAAATCCAACTATTCTTCCACCTTTTATCTTGCTCCTTTCTACATCTTTCATAGTCTTGTTTTATTCTAACTTCCTCTCTCTTACTGCTCAATTTTTCATTTATATTTATTTTTTGCATAAATATTTTTACTTAATATTAATTTTATTAAATATTTATTGAGCACCTATCATGCAGGCACTAGGTATATCACAGTGAAGAAGACAGATATATAGTCCTTTCCTCTCACAGAACTTTTAGACTAATGGCAGATAGAGACAAGTAAACAGGTAATTGTAATACAGTGAGATAAACACTAGCATAGAGAAAATGCTGGATACTGAGGAGGGGCATCTAACCCATCACAGGGGATCAGGAATTGGCTTGCTTGAGGATGTGAATTTTAGCTGGGTTTTGGCTACCGAGGAGAAAGAGGTGGCTAGCCAGGTGGAAAGGATATGTGGTTAGAGGTGGGGTGAAGTATATGAAATAGCATAATGCAAAAGCCCAGAGGCAAGAAAGAGGGAAATAATATCAGTCTGGAAAGTTACACAATAAAAAGGTTATTGCTAGATCATAATAGTTCTTGAAGCCATCGTAAACTGTGAGACTGTCCTGAAGCAGCGGGGACCCTAAGGAATTATAAACAGGGGAATCATCTGATCATCATCTGCATGTATGAATGCTGCAGCTACAGGATAGCGTATGGATCAAAGAAGGAAGCAAAGGAAGCGTGGCCTGGAATAAGGTGATTTGTCATTTTGGACATGTTGAGTCTGAGAGGACTATAACTCATCAAAGAAAATATACTCAGCAGGTAGCTGGAAGTAAGGGTCAGGAGGTTGAGAGAACATGTCTGAGCTGAGATACAGAAAATACAGGTGTCCACTGAATATGGACAGGTGGTAGCTGAAGCAACAGAAGAGGATAAGATTACTGAGAGAGAGGGAGAAAGTGAGAAGAAGGCCTTGGAGGAGCTCTGAGAAACACCAAGGAGGAGGAACTTGGAAAAGAGGAGGCCAGAGAGGCAGAAGGAGGGAAACCTAGAAGGAGTATTATGTTACGAAAACGCATGGACAGAAGCCTTTACAAGTGGGACCCTGGTATGGAGCTTAGGGCTGGTACACTGTAGGTTGCTGGAATGTGTCCACCGGATTTAACAAAAGCAGCTAACTGGTAACTTTGGAAAGATGTCCGTAGTGTAGACAGAAACTAAGGTCAATCCTATGCCCAAGTGACTGTCCACGTGTTTCCTTCTCCACTGCCACCACTCCAGTTCCTGCTTTTACTACCACTTCCCTGATCTTTATCAATGGGTCGCGGGACTACGTTTCTATTTAGTCTCTCTTCTACAACTCTCCCTTCCTCAGAACAAAGCAATATATAATTTATCTTACATACGACTGCTAATTTCTTTTTTAGGTACAGCTTGGAGCAAATCAATCCTGGGTCAAAACACAATGATTCTCCACCACCTTCAGGATAAAATCCAAGCTGCTTACTCATGATGTTCAAACACTTCCAATAATTTGTACCAATCTGCGTCCAGTCATTTTGCCCACACTCCACACATCTGACTTAAAAAAATTACCTTAAAAATTATTAAACACTTTAAAAAGTCAAAATTTTAACTATAAGCACGTTGGTTAGAGTAATTTTTCTTTCATGGAGGAAAAAAAAGGGTTGGGGGTAGACGGGTCCAGGGCTCTATTTATCCCCCTTCGTGGTCTCCTAACTCAGATACTCCCTGGTGCGCTATGGCCTGAAACAGAAAGAAGGGGCAGTGGTGTCCTTCTAACAATTAACAATGCATTTTATAAACTGTTTTTAGAAAACATTTCCACCCTATTATCAGTTCATTCTACTACCTTCTCAGTGAAGTAAAATGACAAGAAAAAGAAATGATGGTTTTCTTTTCAAAGGCTTCCCCCTTCCCAGTCTTGGAGAAGCCGTCCAGCAGTTTCTAATAGGAAGACAGTAGTTTGTACACACTGCCCTAGACCAGCAAGTGTCATACTTGCCAGTTACACCACAGGCTTATTAGGAACTAATTACATGGGTCAGATTTTAATTTTAATCCAATTTTAATCCAAAAAGATCAGCGAGGCCTGTGACACACTGAAGGGAAATATTAAAGATGACCTAAAAGATCAAGTGGGTTTTGTTATGTAATCCCAGGGACAGCTGAATCCCCCACAACATTCCCATTCTCTTAATTTTGCTTTTCTTTGTAGCTTTAGAAGATTCTGCACAATCTCATACATGGGCAAACACACTTAATGCAGTGCAGTGATGATAAAATGCTTAGCAAAGTGCTGCCCTTTGATAATTTATGCTGCTTGCATTGGTACTAGATTACATGGTGAATGAAATAAATGATAAACAAATATAAATGCATGAATATGTTCACATATATAAAGATATATAAATGAAATGACCCTCAGATCAATGAGTAGATTATGTGCACTTTATCTTATATTCCCAAATAATATTTATGAAAATTTTCTTCTGAGATTGGTACAGTAAGAATTTATTATTGTGAACTTAAAATTTCACTTAATGGCATGAATTGATTATCCTGGACATATCTTCTTGGCTTTATAGAGGAAGTACAGAGTATGCCATGCAGTATGTTCCCCTACTTACTGTAACTGTAATTTAGAATGTTCTGAATCAGAGAAAAAACATTTCCATTCATATTGCTGAACATCTCAACATATTCTATAACATGTCTTTTTTACATGCTGGTTTTATCTTTCAGCCAGGAAACATTATTACTAATACTATCTAAGACGATATTATATTCCTATAATGGCCACAGCTATTACATTGCCAGTAGTTCTCAGAAGAAATACCTGAAGCATTTAGAGGACTTTCGCAATACATAAATAACCAATCCTGAGTCCATTCTAATTTATTAAATCTGGTATGTAGCCTGAGAATTTCCCAGGGGATTCTGATTTGATGATTAGCTATTTTTTACTCATCACAGTCTTTGCACCAGTTAGAGGTGACACAATATGTAATTTACATTTTACATACTTGGGGCACACAATCTGTTTGGTGCCTCTGTTACTGCTAATTGTTTAGCTTAATTCATGTTAAAATAAATGTCTACTTAATTTTTTTTTGGTAAACTGCCATGAATACTTTAAGAGCTAATGGTCAATTTCTTAGTATTATTTACAGCATCAACTATATTAATTTTTAGCCTAATTGCTTAAGTTCAAAATAAGCAAAGCATTATTGGATGAAATGACGAATGCCAATCCTAGTTTTGACTTGTTTTTTTAGTTTTCAAGAGGAAAAAAGTTTCACATTATTTGAGTTCCTTAAACATTGTTAACAATAGAGATTTCAAACCTAGCCTTCTAGATTGTATTGTCTGCAATGTTGACAGACCCATAGGGCTTACTTATTGACTTGAGTTTCATGAATGAGCTTGAGTTAGTTCCAAGAATTTCCTCATTGATAAAATGATAAAATATTGTATGTATGTTTCATTTTTCTTTGGGAAAAGGTCAGTTACCTTCATTAGGTTCTCAAAGGGGGTTAATGGCCCAAGAAAAGTTAAAAATACTGATTCAGGGAGAACTGAAACATTCACTAAAGTACACTGTACACTAAAAAAAAAATTTTTTTTTTCTATTTTAACAGTGAAAGAAAGGCAGGCTATCTAAAATCAAAAGTCTTTCTGTTTCCAGCTTGCAGTTATGTTAGTTTTAAAGGCATTGAAAGGACAGACAGGGATTTCTATGAAATTTCTTAGAAAGCAAAACATACGCCAAAAGAAAACTTTTATGATGCAGTTAATTTTTATTGTTCAAAACATTTATTTTTTTAGATCTTAATGCTTTAATTTTTAGAATAAATTTCAATTTAGACAAAACTGCTTTCATCCAATTTACAAGTAAACAAAAATCTGTTAAAACCCTCCAAATTAGTAATTTGATTCCAGAAAACAGGTCTAATCTTAATTTTAAAAAAACTAACCACAACCATCTTTTGCATTGTGGATACAATACAACAGAATATTCAAGAAGACCATTAGGCCTTGGCTAGTTTATCAGTTGGGCTTCCCTGGTGGCTCGGACAGTAAAGCATCTGCCTGCAATGTGGAGACCAGGGTTCGATTCCTGGGTCAGGAAGATCCCCTGGAGAAGGAAATGGCAACCCACTCCAGCACTCTTGCCTGGAAAATCCCATGTAGTCTTTAAAAGCTGTATTTAAAAGGTGGTTTAGTCACTAAATCGTGTCTGATTTTTGCAACCCCATGGACTGTAGCTAGCCAGGCTCCTGTGCCCATGGGATTCTCCAGGCAAGTAAGTATACTGGAGTGGGTTGCCATTTTCTGTCTGGAAAGGACAGTCTGACTCTGTAGGCGTTCATTCTGTGTGGTGTGATTGGTGGACGAGGAGTAAACAACTTACTGTAAATGGGCACCATGCCAGCTGGCTTCATGCAGCATCAAACTTGTGCTTTGCAGTTAGGGTTAGGAAAATGCCTTTTAACTTATTCATTTTAATTTATTAGTAAAAATTAAATTTATTCATTTTAATTTATTCATTTAGTTTATCAGTAAAAAATTGTACAGAATTCAGGAGCCTCCACTTTTCATGTAGGGATGACATTCAGTTGGCTCAGGTGGCTGAATGATTCACCAGCTCCAAACAATTGCTTTGGGCATAATATACCTTTAGAGGAAAGGTATCTTTGGGTTTATCTTATCTAAGTAAAAAAAAAACAAAAAACAAAAAAACTCAGTTTTTTTTATATTTTTTCCCCAAAATAAATTGGCAAGTAAATTGAATTTTTTGAAACTAGGTCAGAGAAATTCCCAAATATAATCCCAAATACACAAGGTGAGGACAAACCAATTTGAAAAAATTCCTTTTAATGATTAAAACTGCCTTTTAAAACGTATCATTGTTATTTATGTGGGACGTATTCAGATCCTGTGAAATAGTACTAATAACTTCCGAGGAATTCCTAAAAGATCTTGTAAGCCTTAAAAGATCTTATGAGGTACTTAATGAATCAGTATAGTTGTTCCTTTTTCCCCTGTTTAAAAGAAGCGGAAATGAATAAGTTAAAAGGCATTTTCCTAACCCTGACTGCAAATCACAAGTTGGATGCTGCATGAAGCCAGCTGGCATGGTGCCCATTTACAGTAAGTTGTTTACTCCTCGTCCACCAATCACACCACACAGAATGAACGCCTACAGACAGAGTCAGACTGTCCTCGCCAGACAGAGCAACAGAGAAAGAAAGGTTTATGAGCTTTATTAAATTCTTAGAGGTATTACTTTTAATACTGCTTGAATATTCTAATCCAGTTTCCATAACCTCAGCATTTTAAAGGCAAGTAACTGACTGACCAACACTTGTGGGCTTCCCTGGCGGCTCAGACGGTCAAGAATCTGCCTGAATGCAGGAGACCTGGGCTCAGCCCCTGGGTCTGCAAGATCCCCGGAGAAGGGAATGGCTTCCCACTCCAGTACTGCTGCCTGGAGAATTCCATGGACAGAGCAACCTGGTGGACTACAGTCCATGGGCTAAAAAAGAGTTGGACACAACTGAGTGACTAATACACACACAAAACCTTAATAACAGTACATCAGTGGAATGAGTGGTATCCTCTACTAAGTCTAAGTACCTTTGAAATATTGGAGAAGGAAATGGCAACCCACTCCAGTATACTTGCCTGGAGAATCCCATGGGCACAGGAGCCTGGCTAGCTACAGTCCATGGGGTCACAAGAGTCAGACACGATTTAGTGACTAAACCACCTTTTAAATATAACTTTTAAAGACTACAATCTTAAAATGGATTTGAACTTAACTAGACTGAAACCTTTAAATATGCAGTGCTTAACATGAAAACCGAGAATCGTAAGAGAAACAGAATGTCCAGAGGAGGAGCAAAAAATAGAAAAAGTGAACTCTTATTATCAAGTGAGAAGTGGGTTAGAATAACACAGTGGTTCGAACAGTGATTCCTGGTCTGCCCCGAGGAATCATGTTTGCTACCTGGCACTTGGAGAGCCTCTCCCACACACACTGGCTAGTTTAGAGAAAACCAGCGGTAATAAACCTTTTCTTCTGGATCAAACTTGTCTACTATTGCTTTTCTCTAAATGTCTCCCCACAGTTATCTGCCATCACTGGTACCAATGGCCACTGAAAGTTCAGAACATATCTTTCACTCAGTGTGTTCAATGAATGTTAAAATGAGTGATAAGACATAAAAAGGGAATGTCTCATCACATAATCCTAGAATCAAGTCACCAAGCATTTTGAATAAACCCTAGCTTAAAGGGCCTTAGGAACCAAAGGTACTTTTAAAATCATGTATCTGGAGCAAAAAGATGACCAACCACAGAAATTACAGATACTTTCAACATCCTCTGTGGAAAGAGAAAGATGATGATAAGACTTCAGAAACATCCAAAGCTAGCCACTATAAAACATACAGCACAATTCTGTAGGAGTTTGCTTCTCTGGCTTCTTCCTTATATGCTTCTTGGGCCGACTTTTTCATAGGTTCTAAAAACATATCTTTTACTATTAGAGTACCCTAAGCAAATAATTTCATGACAACCATTTTCTAGATATCTTGGTAATTTTACCTAATTCCCAAGCCCAAAGGGCAGAGTGAGTAATTTTATTAAATGTAGGATTATTGAGGCCCTCAGAACTTGTATGGGTTGTTTTTTGTTTCTCCCTGTTCTAAGTCCATTATGCTCAATAAATTTGGGAGTGTTACTTCCTGCAACCTTTGGTTCTACGGTAATAATTCTGCCATGTCTTTAATTTTTTTCTATTTCTCATAATTTCCATTTCTTTAAAAAAAATCATGTGTAACTTCTGTCAAATAACTTAATAAATTATCCTGTACTACCTTCTAAAAAAAACTCTGAGGGGGCACTGAGTGCTAATGACCATCACAGTTGTTAAATTTCTCATTTAGGAGCTCAAGTGAGAAAGAATACACAGGGTGCTGGGACTAGGTATGGCTCAGAGCACATGTTATTTCTCATATCTCACTGGGGGTGAGGTTCAAATTAGACTTTAATCAGTAGGTAAATAAAACCAAATTCTATCTTTGTTACAATAGTTAATACCTGGAAAGGTGCCAGACTCATGGCCTTGGAAATTATATGGTGTATAAATAACATTTTGAAATAATGCTGAGGCAAGAGTGGCACTTCCTCAGTTACTTCTAAACCCAAAGGACTAATGATCATCAGCTATTCATTAAATAGGTTGAAAGTTTTATTTTATATGGGTACTATATTTCCTGGTACATTTGCTGCTGCTGCTGCTAAGTCACCTCAGTCGTGTCCAACTCTGTGCGACCCCATACACGGCAGCCCACCAGGCTCCCCCGTCTCTGGGATTCTCCAGGCAAGAATACTTGCTATAGGACAGCAAGTTGGTTTGTTGATGATAAACATCTTGAAAAGAAGAATATGCATAGTATGGACAAAACTCAAATTTAATAGGTTGATAATTAAATATAATTTTTCTATAATTTCATTTCTCAGATAAATTTCTAACCTCAATTTCCCTTTCAATTTTAACCAATGGGGGGAAATTTTTTTAAATTACTCTTTTGTTAACAACTCTATCCGGTACAGAATGGAGCATCAAACCATGAGAAAGCTGAAACTGAAGATCAAAAGATGCACAATTTACCTATGGAGTGAAAAATAGTCCCACAATTAAAAAATTTAAAGTGAATTTTGTAATCTTCACTTTAGAGTTGAACTGAAAAAGGGTGATTTGGGCACTACAAATAGGGTCATGGGCTTTCCCCTCATTTTCTTCACCTCCCCCACTATTTTTATATATGTTTTCAGACTAGTACCTTCAAGTTAGCACTTTTAACACTATGAAAGAAAATTCTGTGATAGTATATTAGTCATCCTCACTGAAAAGTATATACCTTCCTAATTGTAGTTTAATTGTCTCATCTATTCCTAAGTATCTTCTCATCTTCCCTCAAGCCTCACTTTTCCTTACACTGTTGTTAGACATGAGAACTGAAATGAGTTCTGAAATTAAATAAGAAAAAACTTAAGCTTTAAAGATACTTTCTGGAACAAGTATCTTTTCAAGCCAAATGAACAGTTATTTCATCTAAAAACAGCCCAGTTAAGATGCCTTGATCTTTAGGTTATTATGTGTTACTGAATAGGAAATTTGTTTTCAGTGAAGTATGTTAGGATCTGGCTGAACGAGGTTGGGCTACAACGAAATAAAGGCAGATATCTCTCCTCTTCACATCCTCTTTTATCAGCATCTCTTCCCACACCCCACTCCAAAAAACAAAACATTTGTAGAATTGTTAAGTTTTGTTCTTTTTACTTCTTTATTCATCCATTTTCCAAAAGACATTATTATGTTATCATTCAGTGTGGTTCAGATGGAAAAGAATCTGCCTGCAATGCAGAGACCCTGGTTCGATCCCTGGATTGGGAAGATCCTCTGGAGAAGGGCATGGCAACCCACTCCAGTATTCTTGCCTGCAGAATCCCATGGACAGAGGAGCCTGGCGGGCTACAGTCAACAGAGTCGTGAAGAGTCAGACACACACAGACTGTATCAGAACTCCCCACCAGAAGTTCTGCAGTGGACAGGTCACAAGAGGACAAGAAAGGAAGAAAGGCTCTGGGACACCTGCATTAACAAGCATTCCAAACAAATAAATGATATAATTTTGAAGAGAGATAGCCTTAATGTCATTTCAATCATGAGTCATGAATATTGTAGCATCCTTTGAACACTTCAGCCATTACAGCCATCTAATATCTGATATCATTAAATATTTATGAAAAGAATTCTACTGTGTAATATTACCAAAGAAACCTGAACACAAGAACCTCAAAACTATTCTCTTTGTTTGTAGTTTTAACCTGATCTACTTCATTTTCCTAAAAAAGGAATTTTCAAGCCCTTAGCAGCAGCAAAATCCTGTTTTAAAAAATTAAACTTTATGCAGAACATTCAATACATGAGACAGGTAAAGTGGTATTACGCTGACAAAGCACATTTTATACGTTTGGAGTCATAATATTAATCTATACAGGAAGCAATCAAATCAGTGAAGCCGTTTTGCTAAAACCAGTAAAACTGAAACTGGAATGCCAGGTACCAGCAAACTTTGTATTTTAAACAGAGTTTGGAAACCACTGCCCTAAAACCTCACATTGTTTCCATTATCAGCCCCAAGCCACATTTCCACATCTCTAGCAAACTGCCTTTTTGTTATAAAAATAAAGCCTGAGCAATAACAAGGCCCACCAAAATCTGTACTGTAACAACTCTCACCAACTTCTTTTTTTTCTATTTTAATTGGAGCTATTTACTTTACAATATAGTGGTGATTTTTGCCATACATTGACATGCATCAGCTACAGGTGTACATGTGTCCCCCATCCTGAACCCCCTCCCACCTCTCTCCCTGTCCTATCCCTCAGGTCATCCCAGTGCACTGGTCCTGAACACCCTGTCTCATGCATCGAACCTGGACTGGTGATCTATTTCACATATGGTAATATACATGTTTCAATGCTATTCTCTCAAATCGTCCCACCCTCACCTTCTCCCACAGAGTCCAAAAGTCTGTTCTTTATCTCTGTGTCTCTTTTGCTGTCTTGCATAGGTTATCGTTACCATCTTTCTGAATTCCATACATAAGCGTTAATATACTGTATTGGTGTTTTTTTTCTGACTTACTTTACTCTGTATGATAGGCTCCAGTTTCATCCACTTCATTAGAACTGACTCAAATACATTCTTTTTAATATCTGAGTAATACTCCATTGTGTGTATGTACCACAGCTTTCTTATCCATTCCTCTACTGATGGACATCGAGGTTGCTTCCATGTCCTGGCTATTATAAACAGTGCTGCAATGAACATTGGGGTACACGTGTCTCTTTTCAATTCTGGTTTCCTCGGTATGTATGCCCAGCAGTGGGATTGCTGGGTCATATGGCACTTCTATTTCCAGTTTTTTAAGGAATCTCCACACTGTTTTCCATAGTGGCTGTACTAGTTTGCATTCCCACCAACAGTGTAAGAGGGTTCCCTTTTCTCCACACCCTCTCCAGCATTTATTGTTTACAGACTTTTTCGATAGCAGCGATTCTGACCGGTGTTCTCATCCAACTTTTTGCAGGGACTGTCTTCCAATCAGTATGTTTTCTCAGCACCCCTCAATAAGCCAGCTTCATTCCTTCATTCATTTACTTAATGAAATATGTTCTGAGTGCCTACAATGAGCTAGATTTTCACGTATTCTGCCCCTTTCACCTTAGAATCTTCCTCAACGATTCTCTACAAAAGCTTTCTCCTCTTATTTCCCAAAATACTCAGTGATTTCTGCCAATCATGAATTCTGAAGTGATTGCCTTTTTTTAAAGATCAAACTTTTATTTCTATTAAAACGACTTCTGAATTTCAAAAATGAAGACTTGATTTCTGTATATTTTACAGAAAAAACACATATGAATGCATAGTTTAAGTGGTATGTGTGGTTTCAGCTTATTCAGTTAAATAATTAAAATCTTTAAAGTGTGACACTGTGAAAAACTCCTGGGTTGCAAAGGAAAAGCCATCATTTTTACACACATGACCAAAGAATAATCATCAAGGTATTTTTATAACACAATACTGGATCAAAATTTTTAAATATACTAAATGCATGAGTTTTACTACTATTTGCAAACTTAGTAAAATTACTTCTAGTGGATTATATATGATTCAATTTTTAAAGATGTTTAGGCTTTTTCTCCAATGTTTGTATACTATCAAGCTACTTTAAAAGAAAAATTGATAAAAGATGCCAGTCTTGTTTCAGCTTCAGAGGACTTGAGTCAGCTTTAAAAGACAGGTAAAATTCAAGGTGGTAAATTTAAAGAAGATGAAGTTTTCAAACTTACCAATTACATTTCTATAAGAGTAGCTTACTAGATCAACTTAAATTATTTAGAAACAAAATATTCAGGATACTCTCAGACTTTTTCTTTGCTGATTAAGACTAACCTAAAATGTACTGCTGCTGCTGCTAAGTCGCTTCAGTCGTGTCCGACTCTGCGCAACCCCATAGATGGCAGCCCACCAGGCTCCCCCGTCCCTGGGATTCTCCAGGCAAGAACACTGGAGTGGGTTGCCATTTCCTTCTCCAATGCGTGAAAGTGAAGTCGCTTAGTTGTGTCCGACTGCCACATAAAAGGAACAATGTCAACATAAGAATAAAGAAATATATTTAGTCACATAATTGCCAAAATTGGTACCAGGTTTTGTCTTACCTGTAACATTTAATGAAACATTAATGACATTGCTCCACCTACTGAGGTTTCTATGGTTTCTGTTATCTCGTTAAGGGAAAAGCAGCTGCTAAATGGCAAGCAGAGTGACTTCCAAGTTAAATATATGTAAGCACACAGCCTAGCTATACTGTAAATTTGTCTCCACAATCAACTGACGGCTGCACAGGACCTAAAAAGTTTTGTCTTGAGTCTCTCCAATGAAAAATAAAAACAAAACACACCGAAATTATGATGTACTGATCAGAATTTAAAATAAGGTAACCTTCCCACAGAAGGAAAAGTGTGGATGAAGAAAAGCAATCACACTGCAGAACAATTCTGGATGGAGCATTTTCCTTTTAGCAACTGGAGGGTACTGAATACTTAGTTTGAAAACAGTTTAGAGCTGTTTTTCTAAACTAAGTCGATAGCTTTATTTTTTGATTGTTAGATTAAGTTAGTTTCATTCATCATAGTCAACAAAAGAGTCCGAAATGCAGTACTTGGATGCAATTTTAAAAATGACAGAATGCTCTCTGTTTGTTTCCAAGGCAAACCATTCAATATCACGATCATCCAAGTCTATGCCCCAACCAGTAACAGTGAAGAAGCTGAAGTTGAACGGTTCTATGAAGACCTACAAGACCTTTTAGAACTAATACCCAAAAAGTTGTCCTTTTCATTATAGGGGACTGGAATGCAAAAATAGGAAGTCAAGAAACACCTGGGGTAACAGGCAAATTTGGCCTTGGAATACGGAATGAAGCAGGGCAAAGTCTAATAGAGTTTTGCCAAGAGAATGCACTGGTCATAGCAAACACCCTCTTCCAACAACACAAGAGAAGACTCTACACATGGACATCAGCAGATGGTCAACACCGAAATCAGACTGATTATATTCTTTGCAGCCAAAGATGGAGAAGCTCTATACAGTCAGCAAAAACAAGACCGGAAGCCGACTGTGGCTCAGATCATGAACTCCTTATTGCCAAATTCAGACTTAAACTGAAGAAAGTAGGGAAAATCACTAGACCATTCAAGTGTGACCTAAATCAAATCCCTTATGATTATACAGTGGAAATGAGAAATAGATTTAAAGGACTAGATCTGATAGATAGAGTGCCTGATGAACTATGGACAGAGGTTCGTGACATTGTACAGGAGACAGGGATCAAGACCATCCCCATGGAAAAGAAATGCAAAGAAGCAAAATGGCTGTCTGGGGAGACCTTACATATAGCTGTGAAAAGAAGAGAAGCGAAAAGGAGAAAAGGAAAAATATAAGCATCTGAATGCAGAGTTCCAAAGAATAGCAAGGAGAGATAAGAAAGCCTTCCTCAGTGATCAATGCAAAGAAATAGAGGAAAACAACAGAATAGAAAAGACTAGGGATCTCTTCAAGAAAATGAGAGATACCAAGGGAACATTTCATGCAAAGATGGGCTCAGTAAAGGACAGAAATGGTATGGACCTAACAGAAGCAGAAGATATTAAGAAGAGTTGGCAAGAATACACAGAAAAACTACAAAAAAGATCTTCACAACTAAGATAATCACGGAGATGTGATCACTCACCTAGAGCCAGACATCCTGGAATGTGAAGTCAAGTGGGCCTTAGAAAGCATCACTACAAACAAGGCTAGTGGAGGTGATAGAATTCCAGTTGAGTTATTTCAAATCCTGAAAGATGATGCTGTGAAAGTGCTGCACTCAATATGCCAGCAAATTTGGAAAACTCAGCAGTGGCCACAGGACTGGAAAAGGTCAGTTTTCATTCCAATCCCAAAGAAAGGCAATGCCAAAGAATGCTCAAACTACTGCACAATTGCACTCATCTCACACGCTAGTAAAGTAATGCTCAAAATTCTCCAAGCCAGGCTTCAGCAGTACGTGAACCGTGAACTTCCAGACATTCAAGCTGGTTTTAGAAAAGGCAGAGGAACCAGAGATCAAATTGCCAATATCCGCTAGATCATGGAAAAACCAAGAGAGTTCCAGAAAGACATCTATTTCTGCTTTATTGACCATGCCAAAGCCTTTGACTGTGTGGATCACAATAAACTGTGGAAAATTCTGAGAGATGGGAATACCAGACCACCTGACCTGCCTCTTGAGAAACCTGTATGCAGGTCAGGAAGCAACAGTTAGAACTGGACATGGAACAACAGACTAGTTCCAAATAGGAAAGGAGTACGTCAAGGCTGTATATTGTCACCCTGCTTATTTAACTTCTATGTAGAGTACATTATGAGAAACACTGGGCTGGAAGAAGCACAAGCTGGAATCCAGATTGCCAAGAGACATATCAATAACCTCAGATATGCAGATGACACCACCCTTATGGCAGAAAGTGAAGAGTAACTAAGGAACCTCTTGATGCAAGTGAAAGAGGAGAGTGAAAAAGTTGGCTTAAAGCTCAACATTCAGAAAACTAAGATCATGGCATCCAGTCCTATCACTTCATGGGAAATAAATGGGGAAACAGTGTCAGACTCTATATTTGGGGGCTCCAAAATCACTGCAGATGGTGATTGCAGCCATGAAATTAAAAGACGCTTACTCCTTGGAAGGAAAGTTATAACCAACCTACATAGCATATTAAGAAGCAGAGACATTATTTTTCCAACAAAGGTCCGTCTAGTCAAGGCTATGGTTTTTCCAGTGGTCATGTATGGATGTGAGAGTTGGACTGTGAAGAAAGCTAAGTGCCGAAGAATTGATGCTTTTAAACTGTGGTGTTGGAGAAGACTCTTGAGGGTCCCTTGGACTGCAAGGCGATCCAACCAGTCCATTCTAAAGGAAATCAGTCCTGGGTGTTCTTTGGAAGGACTGATGGTAAAGCTGAAAAGCCAATATTTGGGCCACCTCATGCAAAGAGTTGACTCATTGGAAAAGACTCTAATGCTGGGAGGGATTGGGGGCAGGAGGAGAAGGGGACGACAGAGGGTGAGATGGCTGGATGGCATCACTGACTCAATGGACGTGAGTCTGAGGGAACTCTGGGAGTTGATGATGGACAGGGAGCCCTGGCGTGCTGCGATTCATGGGGTCGCAAAGAGTCGGACACGACTGAACTGAACTGACTGAAATAAACAGCCAGCACTGCTGAATGACAGAAGACCAAATAGGCAGCAGCAATACAGGAATTGATGTCACTGAATTAAAACTTTGGTGTGGATTATCGAATAATCCAAAATACTAAATTTTAGAAGAATTAGAAAAGGAAATGAAAGGTAAGTTAGTTGTCAAAAAGTTTTCTAGCGGTCACAATGGAGAGTCTTGATTCAGTGATAAGCATTCCTAGTTTCTGTGCACATGCCTTTTAAAAGCATTTGTGACAAGTGAAAAGACATATTTTACAGGGGGTTGTGGGGATGAGATGCGTAATGTTCTATTGCAAGAAAACTAAATAAAGTATACTACACAAAATTCTTATTTGTATTTCATTCTAAAGATACTGTATTCAGTGATATATTCCCATACTTTACACATGTTCTCTGATTTTTCTCCCTATATTACTGAACAAAATGTACATCTGATTAAGTGTAAGGAGCAAGCAGATGAAGCCAGGGATTGACTATCTGGTGCATATTCACAATTTCTAAAACTGTCCTAATTTTATTAAATATAGAAACCCAACATTTTTATCCCTATATCAGCACTGCAATTTTTCTATTTTCAGTTAACTTCACTAAATTCACATAAAAATATAATATGCCAAATGGCATTTGAAATAAAATTTAAAACCCTAGAATTCTTTCTTCAAAGAAAAGCGTCACTGGAAATGAGGTATGTAATAAAAGCTGGGTAGGTTTCTCTGTGCTAAATCCCAGCTTCTGGAGTTATCACTATAGTTCCTGACAGTTCTTCAGAGTAGTTTCAAAAACATTACTACAATAGTCAACTGCTCAGATACCACAATACAGATAAGGACATCACTCCTGCTACAACTGCTGGATGGCGGGAAGCACCACCACAGACCGGCTTGAAATGTCTGTCAGTTGCTATAAGACAGTTTGGTGAAGAAGGCATAAATATGTACTTTTCAGACAACTGCAACTTCTTTATAAAAAAGCTCAAAGCTCATCTGTTCCAAAGGTGAACTTGTGATGGTTCAGGACCACTTATACGGTAGTATACAGACAACAGATTGTAAAGTTAAGACCAACAGTAAAACGGTTTGCAAGAGCTCCAGTGCTGGCTTTTGGCGAATGTGAATTCATTTTCCAGCCATAATAGTATTTTCCATTATTCAGAACTGGGAGAGACTTCAGGGAAAAAAAAAAAAACAAAAAACAAACAAACATTTGGGTTTCACAAAAAGTGCTTTATTATAGAAGTGGAATTAGCACTCTGTAATTACCTATATGGGAAAACAACCTAAAAAGGAGTGGAAACATGTATAACTGATTCACTTTGCTGTACAGCAGAGACTAACAACACTGTAAATCAACTATATTTCAATAAACATTTTTTTTTAAAAAGAATGAAATTAGAAAAATGGTGGAGTAAGGAACTCCAGATTCCACCCTCACATAAGAACAAAGAAAAAAGGCATAAACTGTCAGAATCCACTTTTCTTTGGAACCCTCAAAGGCTTGCAGCAACCCAGATGATGCTTATTTCAACACCCTTCCCCACCCACCCCCACCCACACGCTGATTCTTGGTAAGAACAGCAAACTTTGCAGGGTTTTAACTTACCCAGTCCCGCCCCCTACTCTCCAGTTTACTAGTAGTCTTAAAAATAACAGCCCTCATTCCAAGCACCAGAGATAGCAAAATAAACTTCATTTGCAAAGAATTCTAAGTATTTGTTCTGACCATTCTGGTGGCTCCCTGGAAGACTACCTCAAAAAGACTGTCTTTATTTTCCCTAACTCGGACCTAGCTTAGTGCTAAAGTGCTACTATACTCTAGACATGGGGGCAAGTTTGTTGGCAGTGTTCATGCTGATGTCCTAGGTTGCTGTTGTTTGAGGTGATGCATAAAAATTGGGGGCACACAATGAACTAACCAGAAAGCTTAGAAGGAAAGTCTAGAGCTTTGAAAAGGTCAGACATAATTCTGCAAATCTAGAAGACCACAAGCATGGCCTTAGGAAGGTCCTTAGAATTTCACCTCTTATTGACCTTGAAGCTCTATGGAAGCTGGAGGTAAAGGCTAAGGCAGAGTTGTAAGCTCTACGAGTGAGAGTTAAAGGCTCATCCTAACAAACACACTGAGCCCCTGGGCAAAGGCTGGAAGATGGTTTTGTTTGCAGATATTTAATAAAATCACTATTCAACCATTAGCTGACACCAAGCTAAGGGAACAGAGACTTCAGGGTCCACAATGAACAAAGAATGCAGCCTTTACAGAATTAGTTCAAAGAGTCAGACAGGAAGCTGCCTGAGGAAGCCCAGATGTTGATCTTCCTAGACAAGGCTATTTGTGTTCCATGACATAAGGTAAACTGTGTCTAAAGAACTAAAGGAAAGTAAAAACAAGAATGTGTCACTAAACTGAGTAGATTAATAAACAGATATTATAAAACTTAACCAAACTTTGGGAGCAGAAAATATAATAACTGAAATGAAAAATTCATTATTGGGGCTCACCAGCCGATGTGAGCAGGCAGAAGAATCAGTAGACTTGAAATGGACAAAAATAAAAAATATCCAAGAAACCCAACAGACTACATAAGAATAGACTTAAAAATATCCACACACAGACACATCACAAACTATCAAAAGTTTAAATACAGAAAACAGCAAGAGAAGCAACTCATTATGTTCAAGTGAATCTTAACAAGACTACCGAAGTGATGTCTCAACAGAAACTACGCCGGGTCAGGCCAGAAAACAGTACAATGACATGTTCAAAGTGCTCTAAGAATTCAGAATTAACCAAGAATTCTATATCTGGCAGTACAGTTCTTCAAAAATGAAGCAGAAACTACATTTTCAAGTAATAAAAACTGAAGTACTTCATCATTAGCAAACCTGCCCTCCGACACTGCTAATGGGAGTTCTTCAGGCTGAAACGAAAAAAAAGTAGACAGTAAATCAAATACACATGAAGAAATAAAGTACACCAAGAAAGGGAACTACATAACCTCTGTCCATGGGGTTTCCCAGGCAAGAATACTTGAGTGGGTGGCCATTTCCTTCTCCAGGGGGTGATCTTCCTGATCCAGGAATCAAACCTGGGTCTCCTGCATTGCAGATTTTTACCAACTGAGCTAGGAGGGAATGCCTTGTAAATGCACAAAACAGTGTAAATATATCTTTTGTTTGTAAATCCTTTTCCCTTTCTTACTGAAAAGACAATAGCATCAACAATAATTATAAATCTAGGGGACAGGCACACAATATATAAAGAGGAAATCTATAACAATAACAGACAATCTGATATAGAGATACACAGAGACAATATGTAATCTCCAGGGCAACCAGTAAGAAAATAACCCAAAAAATATAATAAAAGAAATGACAAGGGAGTTAAAATTATAACACTAGAAAACTATTTAATACAAAAGAAGGTCATAATGGAGGAAGTGAAGAACAGGAGTCCTCCTTATCAGTAATTCCATTAAATATCAATAGATTAAATCCTCAAAAGGCAGAGGTTTGCAGAATGAATTTTAAAAAATGATCCAACTATATGCTGTTTACAGAGACTCACCTTACACACACAGATAAACTGAAAATAAAAGGGTGGAAAAACATATTCCATGTAAACAGCACATACGAGAGAGCTAGAGTGGCTACCAGACAAAATAAGACAACACAAAAATTGCCCCCAGGGACAAAGATGACTGTATAATGATAAAAGTGAATAACAAAAATATATATACACACACCTAACAACAGAGTCCCAAAATACATGAAGCAAAAGTAGCTGACAATTTTAATACTCTCACTTTCTATTGACAGAACTAGACAGAAAATTAGCATGGGTGTGAAGACTTGAATACCACCCTACAACAATTAAATCTAAAAGAAAAACTGTCAAACACTCCAAATTACAAAGTAAGAATATTAATTCTTGTCAACTACACATGGAACATTCTCTAGGATAGATGATACATTAGGCCATAAAACAAAATTTAGAAGGCTGAAATCATACAAATTATATTCTCTGACCACAAGAGAATGAAGTCAGAAATTAACAGAAGTAAGCTTGGAAAATTCACACACACACATATAAATCAAACAAACATTCCAAATAACTGGCGGAAGAAAGAAAAAAAGTCACATTAAAAAAAAAAAAACAAAAAAAACAGAAAAGATCAAGAAAACCCAAAGTTGCTGCAATGAAAAAAATTAATGAAAACTTTAGCTACACGGACCAATTGTGGGGGTGGGGGGAAGAGAAGAATTAAATGACCAAAATCAGAAGTTAAAGTGTGAATAGTTACTGCTGACCTTAGAGAAAATAAAAGGATTATAAAGGAATAAATGAACAATTGTATACCAACCAATCAGATAACCCACATGAAATGTACACATTTCTAGAAACAAACTACCAAAACTGTCTTAAAAAGTAACAGAAAACGTGAATAGACCTATAACAAAGAGATTAACTCAATAATCAAAACAATTCCAACAAAACCCAGATGGTTCAGCTGGTGAATTCAACCAAATGTTTAAAGAAGAATTAAAAACAGGAGAGGAGGGAACACTTCCTAACTTGGTCTGAAGCCAGTATCATGGTATCAAAGCCAGAAAAATATATTACAATGAGACTACAGAACACTATCCCTTTTAAAGACAAATGCAAAATTCTCAGCAAAATACTGGCAAACTGAATCTAGATGCATACAAAAACTGTTTTATGACCCAGCAATCCCACTGCTGGGCATACACACCGAGGAAACCAGAACTGAAAGAGACACGTGTACCCCAATGTTTATTGCAGCACTGTTTATAATAGCCAGGACATGGAAGCAACCTAGATGTCCATCACCGGATGAATGGATAAGAATTCATATACATATACACAATGGAGTATTATTCAGCCATTAAAAACAATACATTTGAATCAGCTCTAATGAGATGGACGAAACTGGAGCCTATTATACAGAGTGAAGTAAGCCAGAAAGAAAAACACCAATACACTATACTAACGCATGTATATGGAATTTAGAAAGATGGTAATGATAACCCGGTATGCAAGACAGCAAAAGAGACACAGATGTATAGAATAGTCTTTTGGACTCTGTGGGAGAGGGCGAGGGTGGGATGATTTGGGAGAATGGCATTGAAACTTGTATAATATCATATGTGAAACGAATCGCCAGTCTAGGTTCGATGCATGATACAGGATGCTCAGGGCTGGTGCGCTGGGACGACCCAGAGGGATGGTATGGGGAGGGAGTTGGGAGGGGGGGGTTCAGGATGGGGAACATGTGTACACCCGTGGCGGATTCATGTTGATATATGGCAAAACCAATACAATATTGTAAAGTAATTAGCCTCCAATTAAAATAAATAAATTTATATTAAAAAAAAGAAAGAAAAAAAACCATAATCAAGTTAAGAGTAATCCCAAGAATACAAGGTTGGTTCAATGTGTGAAATCAATTAGTGTAATAAACTATACAAGAAACTGAAAGCAAAATCACATAATCATTTCAACAGATGCAAAAAAAGCATTTGACAAAACCCAACGCCCTTTCATAATAAAAAAACAAACTAGGAAAAGACGGAACATATTTTCAATCTGATATAGTATATCTACGAAAAACCCACAGCTAACAACATATTTAAAACTGAAAAACTTCCCCCTGAATTCAGGACCAATACAAGCATGCCCACTTTCACCACCACTACTTAACATTACACTGGAGATTCTAGCTAGGGCAATGAGGCAGAAGCAGAGGTAAAAAGAATCCAGATTGGAAAGAAAGAAAAATATTTCTCTTTGCAAATTACAGTATCTTACTTATAGCAAATCTTAAAATTAGAGTCAATAAATTCAGCATTGCAGGATACAAAGTAACACAAAATATCAGTTGCTTTATTATACCACAGATATGAATAATCTGAAAATGAAACTACAAAATCATTTACGATAGTTTAAAAAAGTATAAAATACTTAGAAATAAATTTAACCAAAGAAGCAAAAACAGTTGTATACTGAAACCTACAAAACACTGTAAAGAAATTAAAGATCTACAGAAATGGAAAAGATATCCTGTGTTCACAAACCAGAAGACTTTATTGTTGTTAACATGGCAACATACCCCAAAGTGATCTACAAGTTCAATGCAATTTTTTAATCAAAATTCCAACTTCCATTTTTCAGACTTGTAAGAAACGCAGAGTAGCCAAATAATTTTGAAAAAAAAAAAAAAAGTTAGAGGGCTCATATTTCCCAATTTCAAAACTTAGTATGAAAAAATAGCAATCAAGCAGTGTAGTACTGACATACAATTAGGCATGTAGAGTGATGGAATGGAATTGACTGTCCAGAAATAAAACCATACATTTATGATCAGCATGGGGTTGCAAAGAGTCGGACATGACTGAGCAACTGAACTGAACTGAACTGATTTCAACCAGGGCACTGAAATCATTCAGTGGAGAAATTAGTCTTTTCAACAAATAGTGGTGGGACAACTGGGTATCAACATGTAAAAGAAGAAAGTTTGGTCCCTGCCTCATATAAAAATTAACTTAAAATGGATCAAAAAGTTAAATTTAAGAGCTTAAACTATAAAAATTCTTAGAAGGAAACACAGGTGAAAAACACAAGCAAAGAAAAAAATAGGTAAATTGGACTTCATTAAAATTAAAAACATCTGTGATTCAAATAACACTATGAGGAAAATGAATAGAACCCTCAGAATGGGAGAAAATGTCTGCATATCATGTATCTGGTAAGGGTCTAGTATTTGTAATAAACAACTCTTACAAACAACAATAAAAAGACAAGCCAATGAAACAGGCAAAGGATTCGAATAGACAGTTCTCAAAAGGTATACAAATGGCCAAGAAGCACTTGAAAAAATGCTCAACTTCATTAGTCATTTGGGAATTGCAAATCAAAGCCACAATGAGACACACCCACTTGGACAGCCCTTACGAAAAAGATGGAGAGTAACAAGCATGGGCAAGGATACAGAGAAGTTAGAATTCTAATGCATTGTTTGTGGAAACGGAAAATGGTATAGTCACTGTGGAAAAGTTTGGCAGTTCCTCAAAAGGTTAACATAGGTATCTATTACTACCCCTAACTAGGTTTCTATGAAAGAGAAATAAAAACCATAAAAATGTGTTATAGGAATATTATTTAGTCATAAAAAGCAATGTAATACTGTTAATTGAACACAACACAAATGAACCTTGAAAACATTCTAACTGCAAGAAGGCAGGTGCAGAAGGCCACTTACTGCATACCATTTATGTGAAATTTCCTAAATAGGCAAATCCACAGAGACAAAAAAAGTAAGGTTAAATAAGGTTGCCGGGAGAAATATCAATAACCTCACATATGCAGATGACACCACCCTTATGTCAGAAAATGAAGAGGAACTAAAAAGCCTCTTGTTGAAAGTGAAAGAGGAGAGTGAAAAAGTTGGCTTAAAGCTCAACTCAGAAAACTAAGATCATGGCATCCAGTCCCATCACTTCATGGGAAATAGATGGGGAAATAATGGAAATTGTGGCTGACTTCATTTTTTGGGGGGCTCCAAAATCACTGCAGATGGTGACTGCAGCCATGAAATTAAAAGACGCTTAAGGAAAGAAAGACCTTGGAAAGAAAGTTATGACCAACTTAGATAGCATATTAAAAAGCAGAGACATTACTTTGTCAACAAAGGTCCGTCTAGTCAAGGCTATGGTTTTTCCAGTGGTCAGTATGAATGTGAGAGTTGGACTGTGAAGAAAGCTGAGCACCGAAGAATTGATGCTTTTGAACTGTGGTGTTGGAGAAGACTCTTGAGAGTCCCTCGGACTGCAAGGAGATCCAACCAGTCCATTCTGAAGGAGATCAGTCCTGGGTGTTCATTGGAAGGACTGATGCTAAAGCTGAAACTCCAATATTTTGGCCACCTCATGTGAAGAGTTGACTCATTAGAAAAGACTCTGATGCTGGGAGGGATTGGGGGCAGGAGGAGAAGGGGATGACAGAGGATGAGATGGCTGATGGCATCACCGACTCGATGGACGTGAGTTTGAGTGGATTCCGGGAGTTGGTGATGGACAGGGAGGCCTGGCGTGCTGCGATTCATGGGGTCGCAAAGAGTCGGACACGACTGGGCGACTGAACTGAACTGAACTGAATGTTAAATATCCTACAATGAGCAGACATCCTCCACAACCCAGTCCAAATGTCAGCAGTGCTGAGGTGGAAAAATCCTGTCCTAAAGGTGAAGCATAATCTATTAAATAGGAAAAAACAATCAATCATGTAAAATTGTGTTGCTGTCTAGTCACTAAGTCATGTCCGACTCTTGCGAGCCTATGGGCTGTAGTCCACAAGCCTCCTCTGTCC
>NW_011494863.1:4330545-4339325 GCF_000754665.1 Bison bison bison
ATTTCCTTCTCCAATGCATCTTCCCAACCCAGGAATCAAACTCACATTGCCTGCACTGGCAGGCGATTCTTCACCACTGAGCCACCAGGGAAAGTGTAAAGTCAAAGTCCCTCAGTCGTGTCTGACTCTTTGCAACCCCATTAACTATACAGTCCATGGAATTCTCCAGGCCAGAATACTGGAGTGGGTAGCCTTTCCCTTCTCCAGGGGACCTTCCCAACCCAGGTGGATTCTTTACCATCTGGGCCACAAGGGAAGGGAAGCCCCCAAGTAAAATCACATTAATAACTATTCAAGACAACTACTCTGAACTTTTCATACTGTTCTTGGGGTTTTCAAGGTAAGAATACTGAAGTGGTTTGCCATTCCTTCTCCAATTAAATAATTTCCAATGAAATTAAAAGATGCTTGCTCCTTGGAAGAAAACTTATGACCAACCTAGACAGCATATTCAAAAGCAGAGACATTACTTTGCCAACAAAGGTCCACCTAGTCAAGGCTATAGTTTTTCCAGTAGTCATGTATGGATGTGAGAGTTGGACTGTGAAGAAAGCTGAGCACCGAAGAATTGATGCTTTTGAACTGTGGTGCTGGAAAAGACTCTTAAGAGTCCCTTGGACTGCAAGGAGATCCAGCCAGTCCATCCTAAAGGAAATCAGTCCTGAATATTCATTGGAAGGACTGATGCTGCAGCTGAAGCTCCAATACTTTGGCCACCTGATGCGAAGACCTGACTCACTGGAAAAGACCCTGATGCTGGGAAAGACTGAAGGTGGGAGGAGAAGGGGAGGACAGAGGATGAGATGGTTGGATGGCATCACTGACTCAATGGACATGAGTTTGAGTAACCTCCGGGAATTGGTGATAGACAGGGAGGCCTGGCGTTATGCAGTCCATGGGGTCGCAAAGAGGCCAACACGACTGAGTGACTGAACTGAACTGAACTCTGAACTTAGTAGAGCTGTAATTCCTTATTCATTTTGACAATATCAAATTAGATGGTGAAGGAGTGTTCAAGTATCAGTTTCAAGTTTAGAGTGTACCTTAAAGGTCACCTATTTTAAGACATCTTTAAGATTTTGCAATTCAAATTTCTTTTTCTGAGAAGAGTTCAACCATATTGTATATAAGAATTCTGGGAAATTTGAAAGCCATCACAGTATTTTTAGAACTTGTTTTAAGGATATTTCATTTGTAGAAATCTTCCTATTGTACATTTACCCTCCACTCATTAAAGACAACGAGATTATTGGTTTGAGGCTGGGATCCAGGACTTCACAATTGGCTTGGTCATCAGGTCAGGTGTGCATCTTGCTGTAGAGGTGCTACACAATTATGTGTGTTACCGGTAAGAAAGTGTGAGCACATTAGTACCCGTGTGTCTTTTCTAATGTTTTCCCTGGAACTGGAATCTGACCAATCACTAGTCATTTTTCCTTCTTTGAAAGATGAGACAAAATATGTTCAGGAAAACTTTCAAAGGGAGCTCTTTATCGATGAGTGTTTGAAAACCAGGAACATGGGCAGAAACGGCTTAGTTTACCAAATCAATGCACTTCTGAATGAAAAATATGAGAAGTAAATTATCATGCTTATAATTCCATGAAGCAGAAAGCACTGAAATATAGTGCGAAAAGGCACAGGTTCAGAAGTAATGACCTAGTTTCAAATCCTGGCACTGCTGAATTAACATTCAAGTCACTTAATCTCTCTAAACCTATTTTCTTATTCAAAAAATAGGGATAATTTTATATTTGCTCTAAGTACTTCACCAGATTATGAGGATCAAACAATAATATAATTTATAAAAGGTGTTGTAATAATCACTTGCCTAATAAAGAATGTATTTCAATGGAGAGGTTTGGTGTTTTTTTTTTTTTCAAATGAGCAAAGTTAAAAATTTATGGAAAAGGAGATTAAGATGGAATATGGCTCTTTGGTTTAAGATATTATTACAATACTAAAGCAGCTCAATGGGATCTTTGTAACAGTAGCCCCCCAAAACCTCTTCCCCCAACTCTCAAAAAAGATGGTGCTAATATTTACTCAAAAATGATAGCTCAAAAACACATTACAGATGCTATCAACTGATTAAGTTCACTCTCTTTAGCTGACTTCATGTCATCTTGGGCTGGCAGCCAGGAGCCAATGGCAAATGGTACACCTGCACAGCCTCCAGGCAGAGGAAATCTACTGACTTTTTGTTTTTAAAAGACCTACAAAATGGTAATGATGCATTACTGTCATCCTTATAAAGAGTCACTAATAAATATGCCATTATTATTTAGCTGACTTGACTTAAAATGAGGGAATAAGTTAATTTGGGGATTTTTCTGGGGCAAAATGATAATGAGCTGCATATTTATGAAAGGGAGTCTTGAGACATGAAGCCAGCACATTAAGGACTCTGGCTACAGATCTGTACATTACAACACACTGGTCTTCCCAGGCTTTGGCAATGGTTGTCCTGACTCCAGACTATTACTAGTTGTACCCCTACTCAAAAACCTGCCTGCCTGAGCAGCTTTATGACAGATGCAGAAGCCCCAAAGTTGTCACTTAGAAATTTTTACTGACTCCAAGAATTTCATAAAATAGCAACTGAAGAAAATAAAGCTCAAGTTTAAAAAAATGAAATTAGGTGTATATATATATATATATAAAAGCACATTATCAACTATAAGTTGATAGTTGTACCAACTATAATTAGTTGGAAGCTTAGTATCTGAGATCATGAATGCAAGTCTGATACTAAAGATGTATCAATTCATCTTTAGAAAACCTGTTAAAATTTGTTCTTTAAGTGTCCATGAATTTTTAGACCACAGCTAAATGAAAAGTCAAATGTATATGGAGGGTTACTAACAAAAGTATAGAAATACAAGAAAATATTTTCTATGAGTCTTACTCATAACTAAATATGGCAACTGACCAAAGGCAAAAAGAGGGAAAAACGATATTTTAGATTTGGGTAATGGTCTTTAAAAAAATTTTTTTTTTCATTATGTGTACACCCCTGTTACACTGGGTAGCTACCTGAAGTGACCTGACAAATAAGTATTACCTTAAATAACAGAATGAAAAGTATTTTTCTTAAAAGTCAATTTGAATTTTGAAAATAACTTTAACTTTCAATTCTGACTTTTTTATTCCACTCTAGAAAGTGCCCTTGATTTTGAGTTATAACTAAAGCAGAATTTTACTGCACAATCTAGCACTTAATCAGAAACTACTTTGACCTCTTCTTGTTTCACATCACTCTTTTTCATCATTCCACAATTCTAAGTTCCTGAGTAGGAATTTGTTTTTTTCTTTTTGGTCCTTTGCAGGACATCGCGTGCTCAGAAGGCAGAGGAGCAGTGCTTGCTGACAGACAGTATCCAGAGCAGAACGTGCAGCTGTGATGCTCAGGTGTCAAAAAAAGCATGAAGCAAAAGAGCAGTGAGCTGGTGAGGAAGAGCCCGGTCGATTGGCAGATGGGTGTCAATTTGTTTCACCTCTCTTATCTTTTGTCTCTTTATCAGTAAAACAGTGGTAAAGGGCACTTCCTTCTAGCATTATCACTAAATGAGATAAGAATGGGAATGTTCTGTATACTGTAAGAGTTCTTTGTTACTATTAAGTGAAGTCGCTCAGTCGTGTCCGACTCTTTGCGACCCCATGGACTGTAGCCTACTAGGCTCCTCCATCCATGGGATTTTCTAGGCAAGAGTACTGAGTGGGTTGCCATTTCCTTCTCCAGGGGATCTTCCCAACTCAGGAATCGAACCCTGGTCTCCCACATTGCAGGCAGACACTTTAACCTCTGAGCTACCAGGGAAGCCTACTTTCTCTGCCACTGTTGCTAGGGTAAAACACTAATCACATTTTTTTCCTTTCTCAAATAATTGCTTTGCCTACCCCCAAACTGCCTACCTGATCCTTTCCAACCTTTTCCCTGCCTCTTTCTCAGCCTTCATCTAACACTTTATAGTAAATTTCAAAATTTCCTGAAGTAGTCTCCTGTATTTTCACACAGCAGGTCACCACCATTCTCATCTTATACAAGTCTTTAGACCTTGTGGGAACTTTTAGCAAATAAAAGTTGGGGAGGCCGAAACAGACCCGCAGCAAGAGACCTTAGAACAGACACTCAGAACAGCTTACTGTCATTCTGTCCAATAAGCACAACGATTGCTCTGACTTTTAAACCATGCATGCATAATTCAACATACTAGTTTTATTCAGTGAGGCAGAGGAGCTTCCAGAATACCAAAAAGATTTCCTTTTAGGCACTTTTGTAATCTCAACTTCTGCATTAAAAGAAAACAAAACAAACAAAAATCCTTCCTTGATTTCTTTGTATTAAAAAACAAACAACAAACTACTTATATGGTAAAATGAAAAGTTAAAATGTAAATATTTTGCATACACCAAACTGGCACGAAAGACCAGCACTAACACATGTTGGTGAGCATGTGGGGCAAACAGATCCCTTATAACACCGCTCAGAGACGATCTGGCATTCTCCAGAGGTTGTCAGTGTGTGTATCCTCTGAGCAAGTTATTCCACTTCTAGATAGAATTCCCTAGGAGAACACTCTCACACTATATACACCAAGAGACATTTTCACAGCAATATTGTTCAAAAAGCAGAAAACTGGAGACAAAACCAAATGTCCATTAACAGTAGAACAGATAAATATACTATATTCATTCAAACATGTAACATACATCTATATTAATATAGTTAAGATTACATGGATGATCTTTACCATGTTGAATTTAAAAAATGTTGTAAAGACTACATTCAATGTGAGTCTATTACATGAAGTTAAAAAATATCTAAAACTAAATAATGTATCATTTGGGGATATACAATTAGGTAATAAAATTATAAAACAAAGCAAAAGAAGGGAAAAACACAAAATTCAGTATTATAGTTACCAGAGGTTGCGCAGGAGGGTGAAATGCCTGGGAAGAGGCACGCAGTGAGCTTAAGAAAGAATAGTAGTGATCTCTTATACTGGGGTAAGTGTAAAGAAGTACTTGCTTTATTTTTCTGTAAATCATACATATAACTTATATACTTTTTCCAGTATATATGAAATAATTCACTTAAAAAGGTACCTATGATAAAACAGAAAAATGGTTTTTGAGATATCATATAAATTCTTTTTTTTTCTTTCCTGTCTTTCAGCTTCTACAACTTTTTTTTTCCTTTTTTTTCTTCTATTTTTTTTCTACAACTTTTTAATGTAAGTCACTCTATTAATATATAAAATATGCCGCTGCCTTTATTGTCTTTTCCTGATGTTTGTTCACCATTCAAGATTTATATTGCTTAACTTTCTTATATTCTAAATCATTAATAACTTGCCTCGGCCTCACACATGCCTGGGCAATGTTTTACAGAGCAGTAGGATTAAAAACTTACAGTGAATCAAAAAGAAAGAGAGAAGGGACTTGAATTCTCAAGTCACGTTCTTATTTAGTATCTAGATTATGCTGCTTTTCTTAAGCTCCTTGGGCCTTTACATCCTACCTGTTTTCAAAGGCCCCATCTTATAACTTGGGATGGTTATCATGGAGTGATGAAAACCACACATCTCAGTAGTGGGATGCTGGCATGCAGGCGGATGCTGGATTCAATAAAGCACCTTGTCAGGCTCCAGGCTGACATCAGGTCAGCCCCTATATTTGAACCTTCCCAAATCCTTCTCAGGTCCTTACTCTTGGAGCTAAGAAAGTCTAGTCATTTCACCTGTTCTTACACTGAAGATTTCAGGAATTTCATGCAGAACATATCAGTGACAGCTAATCATATAGAGGATACTATTTTTAAAGAAAATACAAGAAAGCTGTTTAATGTTTCTGTTGTTACTTAAGGCAGTTTTAGAACTATTCCTTTGTTAAGACTCAAACCTACGGAACACTTGAAAGAAAGAGTGAAAATGTATGCATACATACACACAAACAGAGATGTACATTGCAACACTGGAATAGCAACAAATAAATTAATCTAAATTCTCTTCAATGGAGGTCTAGTACATATAGTATATCCATTTAGCTGTTGGAAAGAAAGCAGCAGACCTACCATATGATCCAGCAATCTCACTCCTGGGCACATATCCAGAGAAATTCATAATTGGAAAACATACATGAACCCCAGTGTTCACTGCAGCACTATTTACAATAGCCAAGCCATGGGAGCAACGTAAATGTTCATCAACAGGAATGGATAAAGAAGATGTGGTATGTATATAAATGGAATATTGCTCAGCCATGAAAATGAAGTAATGCCTTTTGCAGCAACATGGATAGATCTAGAGATTACCATATTGACTGGTCAGACAGAGACAGACAAATATCGTATGATTATTTATATGTGAAATTTCAAAATAAAAAAGGGTCCAAGTGAATTTACCTACCACATAGCAACAGAGTCACAGAGGCAGAAAACAAACATGGCGCCAAGGGGTGAGCAGGAGATAACTGGAAGACTGGGGCTGACACACGCACACCACTTAACAGACAAATACCAAGTCTACTGTGCAGCACAGGAAGCTCTACTCAGTACTCTAACAGTCTATGTGGGAAAAGACGATCAGAAAGAGTAAGTAGATATACAAGCATAACAGGTTCACTCTGCTGTAGACTTGAAACATTGTGAATCAACGATACTCTAATAAAAATAATTTCTAAAAAGTAGATTTGACATAGAAAGATATGTTATACATTTTCAAGAGACAATTTATATATATATTTATATATACACACACATGTATTTTACAAAGTAGAATGTTATTCAAATTTTAAAATATTTTAAAGAATTGAAGATTACATACTTTTATCTACAAGTAAATCATCAACTTCTGGAAAGCACAAAAAAATACCAAAAGTAATCAAAAGATCAGCGTCTCTCATAACAGCACACGATCACTTAACAATTTCTGTTAATCCACTTCTCGGAGAACTGACTGTTTCACTTTCTATCATTTGCCCAATTGATTAATGAAAGAGGAACAGAAGAGTTAAAACGTAAAGTGCTTTTTCAAAAAACTAAAAAAAAAAAAAAAAAAAAATCCTAAAAAAAGTCCTGTTAGTTTCTTAATAGTCTCTGGATGAGTATTTGAGACACACAAAACGCAGGGCAGGGCTCGGGCCTTGCACCTTTTCGCTGTTCTTCCCCCTTTAAAGGAGGCGCGATGCTCTACTCCATTTTCAGAAACACTCAGTGCTATTTATTCAGCTTTCAAGCGAGTCTTCCTGAAATTAGGTCTGTGCCACTTAGAATTTTTCTAAGGCAAAAGAGCAAAAATCGTTACCCATTAGAAAGTTGAAAGGTGTACAGAAAGAAGAGTAAACTTAGATGATGACAGGAAGCTGAAAAAATTCTCATACTTCACATACAAGAGCAGTGAGAGAAACAAACTTAAAAACTTAAGGGGGTTGAAAAGCACAGTTTCTCTTGGTCTCCCAAACGCAGTAACAATTTGATTGCTAAGAAGGGGAAGGAACCTTAGGTAAGTTCTCAGGTAAGGACTCGGAGGCCCTACAGACCTAAGACACGAGGGAGCCCCTCTACAGGATTCGTTCAGTCACACCTTCCCCATCTGGCCCTGGAGCACCTGTTAACAGTTCACTGTTTCCTAATTACTTCACGAATGGATATACATCACGTCTCCCCCACTAGATGGAGGCGCCTTTGAGGTCAACAAGAATGTGATTTCACCACTTCTCTGGAGCACAATGTCTAAGAGTGAACAGGTGGGAAGGTCCTCAGTAATACATATATTGACCCACATGATCAGCAGGCAGTAGAGGGAGAAAAACTCTTCTGCTGCTGTCTCTTTATGACCATCCACTTTTGAGCACTGAACTTTGCCTGACAAAATTTCTTCTTTCCAAGTTATTGTTGTTTCAAACTAAGGTTCTTTCCTTAGCACAGTCTATTTTTGTTGGTTTGGCAAACATGTACTGACATGAAATTAGCATTAATATTTTGGGGAAATATCCCTGGATCCTAAATATATTTGGGGAAGCTGGTTTCCCCTGGTTTATGGTTTAAAATGGTCCCTGTAAAGGATGAAATTGGGAAATGATTTAAAAAAAAAAAAGCAAAGATTGAAATCCATAATCCAGTAGCTTAGCCTTAAAAAACAAGGGCTTCTAAACACTTTTACTGTCCACAGTAAAATATTTTATTATCATTAATCAAATGAGTACAGCTGACCCTTGAACAACAGGGTGCCGACCCCATGCAGTGAACCGCTGACTACAGCCCTACCGCTGGCCCTGCGTATCCCCGTGCCCTTGTTCCTGCACTTGGTGGACTGTGTAATACGGTAGTACACACTCCGAGTTTTTTCAAAACATAAATGGACCCCCAAGGTTCAAACCTGTATTGTTCAAGGGTCAACTGTATACTCAAATGTTCTTTTCTTAGAATAATTAGTATAATTATTAAGCATGAAATGTGGCTAAAATGAAAGTCGCTCAGTCGTGTCCAACCCTTTGTGATCCCATGAACTATACAGTCCATGGAATTCTGGCCAGAATACTGGAGTGGGTCGCCTTTTCCTTCTCCAGGGGATCTTCCCAACCTTGGGATCGAACCTAGTTCTCCCGCATTGCAGGTGAATTCTTTACCAGCTGAGCCACCAGGGAAGCCCAAGAATACTGGAGTGGGTAGCCTATCCCTTCTCCAGGGGATCTTCCCCACCCAGGAATCGAACTGGGGTCTCCTGAATTGTAGGCGGATTCTTTACCAGCTGAGCTACCAGGGAAGCCCATGAAAG
>NW_011494863.1:4339425-4359841 GCF_000754665.1 Bison bison bison
CCAATGCAGGTGAATTCTTTACCAGCTGAGCCACCAGGGAAGCCCAAGAATACTGGAGTGGGTAGCCTATCCCTTCTCCAGGGGATCTTCCCTACCCAGGAATCGAATTGGGGTCTCCTGAATTGTAGGTGAATTCTTTACCAGCTGAGCCACCAGGGAAGCCCAAGAATACTGGAGTGGGTAGCCTTTTCCTTCTCCAGGGGATCTTCCCAACCCTGGGATCGAACCCAGTTCTCCCGCATTGCAGGTGAATTCTTTACCAGCTGAGCCACCAGGGAAGCCCAAGAATACTGGAGTGGGTAGCCTTTTCCTTCTCCAGGGGATCTTCCCAACCCTGGGATCGAACCCAGTTCTCCCGCATTGCAGGTGAATTCTTTACCAGCTGAGCCACCAGGGAAGCCCAAGAATACTGGAGTGGGTAGCCTTTTCCTTCTCCAGGGGATCTTCCCAACCTTGGGATCGAACCCAGTTCTCCCGCAATGCAGGTGAATTCTTTACCAGCTGAGCCACCAGGGAAGCCCAAGAATACTGGAGTGGGTAGCCTTTTCCTTCTCCAGGGGATCTTCCCAACCCTGGGATCGAACCCAGTTCTCCCCCATTGCAGGTGAATTCTTTACCAGCTGAGCCACCAGGGAATCCCATGAAAGGTGGCTAAAGTGAAAGTGAAGTCGCTCAGTCGTGTCCAACTCTTTGGGACCCCTTGTACTGTAGCCCACCAGGCTCCTCTGTCCATGGGATTTTCCAGGCAAGAATACTGGAGTGGGTTGCCATTTCCTTCTCCAGGGGATCTTCCCAACCCAGGGACTGAACCCAGGTCTCCCACATTGTAGGCAGACACTTTACCATCTGAGCCACTGGGGAAGCCTCTAAGATACAGACAAATCACCTGTGTTTACAATTTGCTTGTGTAATTACAAATTGCTTGTGTTCACACCCTTAGCTAAAATCAGAGGTGGTTCAGGCTCAGTTCTCAGATCTTTGAGGACACGAACCTGGTCCTTCTCCTAGAAGAAGTTAACATTTCTGACTATTTGGATTCTGAAATACCTGGCTCTTTGAGCTGACCTGATTTAATTTTACTTTTACCATATATGTATGTATGTGCATGTATATGTATGTGTGAGAGAGAGACCTTTTCTATTCCCCACTAGTAGGACAAAGATCTGTGTCTAGTTAATTTATTTGACAACAGTTTTCAGCACGATGAAAAGATATTCATGCTGTTTTATTTCTATGTGGCACCTTTAATTTTTTAAAAGCAGCCAACTTAAATGTGGGATGGTACTATTCTTTTCCATATCACAAGTAATACCTGATTCAGGTATGACAGTTCCCAAATCTAACGTTAAGACACCCAGTGTGTCCAAGAGAGGCCAGAATTCTTTTTTTTTAAATGTAGATTTGGATTGTGTCTAATGTTACAACTCTCACCCCATGAATCAGTGAATTCTACCCAAAGAGACCTATGGATTTTCCTCTCTTAACTATGGGTCTCAGCCATTCTTTTCTTATAGGGAAATTCCCCAGTTAGCAGTCACTTCATTTTGAGGTCACAGTTAGTCAACGTATTCTTCCTTCCTTCCCTAACACACTTTCCCTTCCCTTTTATTCCAAAGAAATAACTGAATCTGGCACTTTGATTGGACTATGGGAGCTGGGAATAAAAGCAATTTTGGCTTCCACGAATAAAAGCAATTATCTAAGTACTTCGTAGACATCCAACCTAATCCCTTCTTTATAACAAATTACACACAAAGAATCAAGTGAATCAACCATTACAGCGTGCCTATTAGGAAGGTTAAGTAAATTGTGCAGGACTGCAGAAATAAGCGATAGATCTGGAGTTTGAACCACAATTGGTCTCTAAATTCCAGGCTTTTATCCTTTTGATTGCAGTGACTCTGCCTCTCCACCATGGGCAAGCTTCATAAGTGATCAGAGTATCAGCAACTGAAGGATCACACTTTCAAACACACCCATCTCCCATAACTACTGGCATACAGTGCAAAAGAGAAGCCCCCGGCCCCCGCCAAGTCATGCCCTCTGCAGCATAACTTCGCAGCTCCTCCACCTCCTGCCTGCATCTAGACCAGACATTCTAACTTGAATTGATCAACAGAACCTTTGACAATAGGGAGAAGTAAGTCTAGGCCTTAAGAAGCTTTGCATGCTTCTGCTGGTACACTCATAAGCTCTAGAGAGCCTGTCGGATGAGACACGACTGTCAGGCTTCACGGCCACAGTCAACCAGCCAGCTGCCACAGACACACTGAGTGAGCCTGGCTGAGATCAGTTAAGCCTGGCCAGATGAGCAGAGTTGCCCAGTTGACCTGAAGACTCAGGAGGAACGAAAAAATGCTTGTTATTTTAAAGGTACTGAATTTGGGGACGGTTTGTTATAGAGCAAGTACTACCTGATACAACTATCAAACAAATTAACTTTGAGCAAGCAGAAGTGAAACAAAAAAAATCTTCCTTCCAAAAGATGGTTCCAACATGGAAAAGGTCGTTGATCTGTAACAAATTTAGACATCAAAATAAACAATTAGGTATTTTAAAATCTACATCTGGAAAATAAAGTCCTTTTAATTGTGATAGTTAATTCACTTTGAGTCATTAAAAAACTATTTTCTTAAAGTCTATCTTTGAAGAGATAGAAACTTTATATTGTAAGATGATTTTTAGAGTTAATATTCTCTTTAATAAGGAGCTAAAGATATATAGAGATCAGATGACTGAAGCAATGAACTTATTTATAAAACCACAAGAATTTGTCAAGACATGAAAGGGTTGCTCTTCTTCAGTTACCTTGATTTAGCTTAACTGAGTTCCTAAGAGGATCAAATAGTGGGAGAGTGACTCGGAGTAGAAAAGCGTGGAGGCAGGGAGGACAGATTGGAGAGAGCACCTCAAAGGGAGCACTCAGTACTCATTTGAACACAACACCCATTGTACATAAATTTTTCAGTTCCTCTTCAAACTTATAGGCAAGAAATCATAATGGTACCAGGGGTGAAAGTCTCCATTATGTAACCATAATTACTTAGTTTGAAAGTTAAGATCATAATGAAGCTAGTTGAAGAATTATCTTAATTGAAAATGGCTTATGACTAGCATGGTATGGCACAACAGACAGGGTTCTCAAGCAGGAACCTTTGGCATTTAAGGAGCTGACTCATCTTAGCCGCATCACTAAAAATACCACCTAACAGTTCATGAATGCTTTACAACTGCCAGACACTGTGTCATGAGGTCATCTCATTGTGCCCATTTTAAAGGTGAGGGAACTGAGGGCTTACAGAGTTTCAAACTTGCTCAGGGTCACACAGCTGTTCAACAGATTCGTATCCAGGGAACCCGAGTGCAGAATCTGAATGCTCACCCACGGGACTGTACTAACTACTCAGCCTTAGTGTCCTCACATGAGAAGTAAGGACTAGACAGCAAGACTGGCTTCCACTGGGCTGAATGTCAGGAGCAACTCCCTAATGGTTCGTGCTTTGCAGCAGTGATGGGGATTGGCACCTTTCCTGAGCAAGGAATGCCCTGGAGCACACACTAACGCTCACTGCTCGGTCTGTCCCTTCGCCACACACACAGATGTGGGAGCGGCAGCGCTGGTTTGGGGACAGGTCTGCCGCCAGCAGCAGTCGCCTGGGCTGGTTTGCCGCCTTCCAGCAAACGTCTGGCTGCCCTGGGCTTTCTCCTCAGTGCCTGGCAGAGTTGTGCATGTGTGCGCTAAGCCACATCCACCTGCTTGCGACCCTGCGGTCTGTAACCCTCCAGGCTCCTCTGTCCGTGGGATTTTTGAGGCAAGAATACTGGAGTGGGTTGCCATTTCCTGTTCCAGGGGATCTTCCCAACCCAGGGATCGAACCCGCGTCTCCAGTATTAGCAGGGGGATTCTTTGCCACCCTGCCACCTGGTAGAGCTGGCACTAAGTAAATGTTGAATGAATAAATATTCCACAGCCTCTGCTGGAAGGAGCCTGAAACTGGACACCACTGTTTCAATGTTTCCTACAAATCTTTTAAGTATAATTTCTATAAGACCATAAGTTTCACAAGGACAGAAACAACATCAGCCTTGCTCACTGCTGCATCCTGCGCAATCTGACTTATGCCTCACATACTGTAACTGCTGAACACAAGTGTTCTTATTGTTACTGCTGGCACTGGAGTCTTACAGTTCCAATTTGTCCTGGGTAAAATATATGATTAAAGGTAGGGTCATGTTATTTGCTCTTTTTCTCTGTGGTTCCTTGTTTAAATAGTCAACCTAAATTGAGTATCTTAAGTGCTAAGCGCTATACTGAAAACATTCCTTGCGTTCAAGAAGAATGAATCTAGTTGAAGAGGTAAGAAATATATAAAGAAAACAGCATTAGTCCAATAAATATTTATTGGGCATCTACTATGTCCTCTATCACTGAGTGACATATAAAAAACTTGCATGATTAGCAGCTGCCATTGCACACCATCAGATGAGGAACATGGTTGTTACGGGCAGGGCTGATAAAGGAAAGTTAACAGAGTGGGCATCAAACTGATCTAGAAGGTGACACAGTGCTGAAAGCCGAAAGGATGAGCCTGAATCCCAGACAACAGTAGTCCTCGGCTACACCATACAGCACACTGCTACGCTGTGACCAATTTCAGAATCTGTGGCAAGGGATTTGTTATTAATAATGATTTATGTATTTTCATTATAAAGGGTAAACACTGCCAGGTTATACTGACCTGCTATAATCCTTGTGGAAAGTAATCTGGAAATACGTGTTGAAAAATGTAAATGTATATACCCTTGACTCAGGGTATATACTCTACTTGGAGGAATCTATGTTTAGAAGCAAAGTTGCTATGTGTAAGAATACACAGAAAAGGATGTCTACTGGAGCCTTGTTTGTAGTGGTAAAATCTTGAAACAACCTGAATGAAATACTGTACAAGTGATTTTAAAAAATCAGTTCTACATCTGTTGATCTGGAAGGATGTTCAGAGTGTACTGTTAGAAAAGCAAGCCACAGAGAAACTGGTATATGATGACCCTATTCTTATTTAAAACAAACAATCCAGATGCCTTATATGTATGTATGCTTATATGATTATGCAGAAATGTGGAAGATAAGGAGAGACAGGAAAGGAAGAAAGAGGAAACGAAGAAAAAGTTTATTAAATGTTCTTGGTATAATTTTGCTGAAGGGAATGAACACATTATTTTTGCAAATTTTGAAAAGGCTTTAGTGAAAATAATAATAATAAAAACAATTTTTAAAAAGCCAACTCACAGACTATCCTACCATCTCATCCTACACTCAGATATGCTTTCTTGGATATGACAGATCAGGACAGAGCTGCAGGAGCTGTGCGTAACCCACATTCTCCAAGGTTCCGGAGTATCCACGCGGCTGCTATGTGGATACAGGCTGTGGTGGAAAGAGGATGGAGAACCACAATGCTATGAGCAACAGAACCACAGACATGTTTTGATTAGAGGAATAATAGCGAAAGCAGTGTTGTACTGGGGTATGGCTAGTTTTTGTTTTGTTTTGTTTTTTTCTTTCTGTTGTACTGGCTTCTCCAGAAACAGAAACCTAATTCCCTCCTGGTTTCCAGCCTTTTGTCTCTTACTCCTAACTCAGTGTCAGGGTCCCAGTGGTGTCACAAGTGTGTCACCACTTTAATTATTTTATCCACATTATCCACTTCAATATTTTCACCTAAACTTGAAAGACTGATCAGGCTCTAACTTAGGGATAATCAAATTAAGTCTAGTTATATTGTTGTTCCATTTAGGATTTCACTGATTTCTCTGGCTTTGACTTTTGAGAATGTTTATATATTTTACAGATTGGCTTCAACAGCAGCCTCTCAAATTTATGATGATCTATTCTCTCTCTTCTTCCCTAGTTGACTTGACAGTATATGCTACTTTCTCCCACCTCAGTTTAAAATTGTTGGTCTCCTAATTCTCCAGCTATTCATTATCTTTTGTGGCTGCTTTCTCTGGATGCCTTCCAGAGCCCTGTCCTTGGTCCTCCCCTCTTTCTTTCTGAATGCTAAAGCAGTTCATTCTTAAACGACCTCATCTGATTTTCTTGCTTTAGTTAATACCTACTTACCTTACATTTTCTCTTTTCTATGACTGCCTTCACCATATTAAGTTGAACTCTATTACCATTTTTAGTAGAAGAGATATCTTACTAGCTTTGAATTGCTGCTATGTTCTATAGATAAGGTCAAAACTAGAAACAGAGTAAGTCAAATCTAAATAAGCTAAATAAGCTTAAGAATGATAACTGGGAAATTCAGACAAAAATAAGACACCTTCTCTCTTTATTCAGTCATTATACACACACTTATCTGAAAACGGGCAAATTGGTTTCTTGCCCGACTTGTTCTAGATAAATCAACACAAGTGTATACATTACATGTCTGCAAGCGTAATCTCAATTCTTAAACAAATGAGAAGATGAAAGCCATGAAAGGTACTATCTAAAGCAAGACAAATTTCAAAAAGCCAGACCTCAAACTCTTATTTTCAAAGCTTTGGCTGCCTTAATTTGCCCAATGGTAAACGTACCAGACTCAAAGGACATGAATTTGAACAAACTCTGGGAGATACTGAAGGACAGGGAAGCCTGGTGTGCTGCAGTCCATGGGGTCGCAAAGAGTCAAGACATGACTGACTGACTGAACAATAACAGATGTACCAACACTGTTCTAAGAGTGTGAAAAAGCAATCCATTTAGAAGTCTTAGAGCAAGTTTAAAGGCCGACAGCAATTAAAAACACATTTTCTTTATGTACACATTATCTGCATAAGCACTAATCCATCTTAAAACCTACTGCCTATCTGGAGAACCTAACTTGGGTTGTCATCTCTCAGTGACACTATCTGCTAACATTTCTTTTCTCTGGAAAGACAGAGATGCAGTCCATCCCTACACATCTGAGTCTGTATGTCAGGTTTGTTTATTCATATATTCAATGTGCATTTATTGAGGTCTTACTATGCGTTAGACACTCTGTGACTTGCTGGGATACAAGAATAAGCAAAGCCAACAGCATCACTGCTCTTAAGCAACTTAGATTTCAGCAGGTGAATAGATAAGACATAAACAATTAGATATATAATGTTGAAAAAAGGTGCTACTATTTCAGATAAAGCAGTCAGAGAAGGTCTCTCTTAGGAGCTGACATTTAGGTGGAGACCTAAATAAAGTGAGAGAGAGAGAGCCGTGTAGAAATGTGGGGAGGAGAACGTTTCCAGGCATAAAATGCATCAGGGGACCTAAAAAGAGGGTTATGCTTCTTGTAGAGAATAAGGAGATACTCTCAAGGGACTGGAAGAAAAGAAAAACGTCTTAACATCAAGGGTGCAAGTCGTGTGTCCTCCTTCTTATATCACATAACGTATAAGATGACAGTACTGCATATATTGGGCTTCCCTGGTGGCTCCGTGGTAAAGAATCCACACGCCAATGAAGGAGACGTGGGTTCGATCCCTGGGTCAGGGAAATCCCCTGGAGAAGGGAATGGCAACCTGCTCTAGTATTCTCCTCTGGGAAATCCCATGGACAGAGGACCCTGGAGGGATGCAGCCCACGGGGCACAGAGAGCTGGACGTGACTGAGCGACTGTGCGCATTGGTTTCCTGCACGGGGGAGTGAAGTCTCCCCCTGGCTCACTCCCAGCTGTGCACTGCTCATCTGATTGGCTCATTCTTTCCGCCTCTCTCAGACTCCTTGTTGCCACCTTTTTATTCCAAATAGCTGAATCAACTGCTACTTCCCATTCATCCACAGACTCTACTCCATGAAGTTTCAGTTATGCCTTCTGGGGAAAGTGGACATTTCAAAAAGCAAACTGGGTGTGGAAAGTGATGGGGGACGCTGGAGTCCAGGGCAGAGTGGAAGAGGTATGAAGATCTCTAGGTCTGTGAGGTTCACAGTTGGAGATATTTATCTTCACCTCCAGACGCCCAGTGCCTAGCTCGTTAAGTGTGTGCTGCGGCCAGTGCTGTTGGGAGGCACTTTGAGACGTAGTTAACCTCCCACTCCACCCATCTCAAGAATTCCCTTCCTAAGACATGCCTTTGTAGCTCTTCCACCTATTACCACAATGTAACTGGAAGCTTATGTATTTCCCCGTGTTCATACAGAAACACTTAGGCATAGGAAAATCAGATTTAACCAGACCCTGGAACTGGCATTTAGAACTTTCATTTTCTTCTTTCATTGGTTTCTTAGTTCTAACTTTTCCTTCTGGCTTCACTTATTTACTCTACTTTCTCTTTTAAATATGTCTGTGGTACCCCCAAAATACTGTACAGCCTTGTTAAATGATTATTATCAATTAAAGGGTTACTCATCCCTAACATATTGAATTAGAGATTATTCCACCTACTTTTCCTACCTTTCTACTAATATTATTTCTTATATTGAAAACTTAGTGCCCGTAGACTGCACCTGCACCAGCCCACTGTATATGTTTAGTGATAAGAAGCATTTTCTACTGAATAGAAACACCAACCAGGCTCCTAGCTAAAAGAACAAGCTAGAATATTCCAAGCTAATAAACGAGTAAAAAAATAAAAGTGAATTTACTAGTAGAGCACCCTGGCCACACTATAATGGCTCTTTATTTCCTTTCCTTAGCCATCAAAAACTTACAGATCATTTTGAGGCAGAGAAAGAATAACTATTTGAGAAAACAGGTTGTTTTCAATATAGACATGGGAAACATACTAAAGTTATTAAGCAGAATCGTCTCAAAAAGAAAATTCTCACAAAGAATTTCAGCACTAACAGAATGCTTACAAAAGGTATATCCTATTTTTAATGCCACTGCATGTATCTTCATGATTTCAAAGACTGGGATCCATTCCAATTCTAGCATTTTATGAATAATAAACATGGCTAAATTAAAAAAAAAAAGAGTACTGACAACCAAAATTTATTTAATTTTTAAAAGTACTTTCAGTAGGAGCAGAAAATTTCTTTTCAGCTCATAAGGAATAAAAGTAGAAAATACATGTAACTGTAACTCTGTTAAACTATTTTACGGATATAAATAATTTTAGTGTACTTGGGTTATTCTTCCTATATATGCTAAGTTGTTTCAGTCATGTCTGACTCTGCAACCCCACGGACTGTGGACTGTAGCCTGCCAGGGATTATCCAGGAAAGAATATTACAGTGGGTTCCCATGACCTGCTCTAGGGGATCTTCCTGACCCAGGGATCAAATCCAGATCTTTCAGGTCTCCTGCACTGGCAGGAGGGTTCTTTACCACTAGCACCACCTAGGAAGCCCTTGTTCTTCCTATAATTACCCTCAAATAGTTAATTCTCTGATACACTGATTGGAATGGGATATGAATTGTTTCGGATTGGGAAGTAAGATTGGATTTGGATTTTGGAAAAGGAAACGTATTGCTGTAGGAATTTACATTTATTGTACACCTGCTAACATCAGATTCCCTTCAAGTTCAAGGCAAAGACGGGCCCACTTTACTTGAATATAAAATATATATTAATTTCTATGAAAAAAATCAGGGTAAGGAGTAAATCTATTATCTTCTACCCTATGTTAAGAAAAGGGAGTATGTAAATTGATAGCACAAAGCTCCTTGACAGCTTAAAGAAAGCAATCCAAACTTAGCAATGGAGCCACATTCACTTCAAATTAGTTATGGAGGAGCTCAGTGGTGTCAGACTCTTTTGTGACCCCATGGACTGTAGCCCACCAGACTCCTCAGTCCATGGGATTCTCCAGGGAAGAATACCAGAGTGCGTTGCCATTTCCTTCCCCAGGGGATGTTCCTGACCTGGGGATCGGACCCTCATCTCCTGCATTGGCAGGAGGATTCTTTACCACTGAGCTACCAGGGAAGCCCTATCTTGGGAGGCCGGGCACTTATTCCAGGGGTATTCTACAAACTTTAAAATTTAAGTCTTCTACAGAAATACCTACATGAGTTCTTTTAGATAATCTCAATGAAAACAAATGTTATAATTTGGGAGAGGATTACATTTCTACATTATTGGAAATACTCAAATCATTTGGAATCACATAAGTAAGGTAAATGATCAAGCTAAGGAATAAACACATTTTCTGAGTAAGCAAGAACATTCAGGTGCTACTATAGGAGGCTATGGTTTTTCCTGTGGTCATGTATGGATGTGACAGTTGGACTGTGAAGAAGGCTGA
The DNA here is from genome assembly GCF_000754665.1 of Bison bison bison. Lineage (NCBI taxonomy): Eukaryota > Metazoa > Chordata > Mammalia > Artiodactyla > Bovidae > Bison > Bison bison. The sequence goes on from NW_011494863.1 coordinate 4,349,639, forward strand.
GAGCCGAAGAATTGATGCTTTTGAACTGTGGTGTTGGAGAAGACTCTTGAGGGTCCCTTGGACTGCAAGGAGATCCAACCAGTCCATTCTGAAGGAGATCAGCCCTGGGATTTCTTTGGAAGGAATGATGCTAAAGCTGAAACTCCAATACTTTGGCCACCTCATGCAAAGAGTTGACTCACTGGAAAAGACTCTGATGCTGGGAGGGATTGGGGGCAAGAGCAGGGAACGACAGAGGGTGAGATGGCTGGATGGCATCACTGACTCGATGGACGTGAGTCTGAGTGAACTCTGGGAGTTGCTGATGGACAGGGAGGCCTGGCGTGCTGCAATTCATGGGGTCGCAAAGAGTTGGACACGACTGAGTGACTGAACTGAACTGATAGTGTAATAAGTCTTATAAGGTGGTTTTGAAGGCAATTTCAAAAGAGGAATGTATATCCCAAGGTAGAGGCTTAAAAAGAAAACATTCAATGTTTTCTGTTTTTAAAAAATCAGTCTAGCTATTTTATAGTCACACTTTGTCCTTAGTAAACTCAGCTGGATTCCAGATGACAAATTTCACATTTAGTTCTAACTAAAAGTTTTAGTTTCCCTATAAGAAAGCTGCCTACAAACCAAGTTATTTTTTATATTACCAATTTAAATAAGCATATTACCAGTTTAAATTATCAGTTTTATATTATCAATTTAAGCAGCTTACCCGTTTAAACTGTCACTTGTTTCTGAACTTGACTGTTATCCAAAGAGATTGGTTTCATCCACTAAATTTGTTTTTCTAAAGTTTTTTTCAACCACTTTATCAAAAATAAAAATGTTAGTAAATAAAGTCAAGTCAACTACATAATTCTCCCAGATTTACGCCCTTAGGATACATTTTGGTATTCATTATAGTCAGAAGTTCTTTTGCACACAGCTCTTCAGGTTAAAGTTTCTTAATGACAATGTCTGCATACTTGATTTTAGAAGAATACCAGACAATCAAACAGAAAGAGGGATATTCTAGCATTTATTTAAAAGGACAACAATGTGGCTGAAGTTATTAACATGGCTATTAAATTTACATCACATTTAAAAGCTAACAAAAAACCCAAACTGAAAAAAAAAATGCAATAAAAAAGTGATTCGGCCCTTGAAAGCTTTAAATATATTTAGTCTTTATAAAACCGGGATCCATGACCCTTCGGGGATTATACATAATGGCACTGAAAATGTCTTAATGCTTCATAAATAGGAAACACCTACACAGGCACAGATGTCCCAATGTACTTAAGCCAGTGAGGGTCATGTTGGTTTGAGCTCAGGAGACTTGGCAGAGCTTTAAGAATTCCACACTGAATTTTTATAGTACTTTTTAATTTTCAAAGTAAACAACCATGCACAAATCCCTCAAGCAAGAGTGCTGAGTGTTCTCACTACTTTACAGAAGCTGAAACTGTGACAGAGAGCAGAAAGAGACTACACAAATATACGCAAGAGAGATAAGTGGCTTGATCCCACTTCTCCTTTACATATTGTTTAAAAATTCACTTATGACAATTAAATTTCACTTAAGACAAATAAAAAGTATCAGTTGGTAAAGAATCCACCTGCAATGCAGGAGACTCCAGTTTGATTCCTGGGTCAGGAAGATCCCCTGGAGAAGGGATAGGCTACCCACTCCACTTCTCTAGGAATTCCCTGGTGCCTCAGCTGGTGAAGAATCCACGTGCAATGCAGGAGACCTGGGTTCAGTCCCTGGGTTGGGAAGATCCCCTGGAGAAGGGAAAGGCTACCCACTCCAGTATTCTGGCCCAGAGAATTCCATGGACTGTATAGTCCACGGGGTCGCAAAGAGTCGGACACGACAGAGCGACTCTCACTTCACTTCAGAAAGGATTTCTAACACAATATTAAATACTCCCCCTTCAGATCACAATTAAGTATTCCTATTATTTTCTCTTTCTCTATAAAATGTCTCAAATTTCCCCACCTGTAAAATTAAGGTAAATAACAGCTGTCTTCTATACTACAAAGTTACTGACAGAGTCAGTAACAATACAGAAACTAGAATTAAAAACCTTCATAGGGCTGTTAAGGGGTTTAAATAAGACGAATGCACACAAAGTTTTGAGCATACTGGTGACAGAAAATTACAGAAAAAATTATTAGAAAAAAAAGTTCAAAACATACAGGAAAGAATATGGATAATATACATTAAAAAAATCTGACGTAGTTAACTTCATCATAACTTTTACAAAATATCTGACTAATCTGTATTTTGTTTCAGATCTCTAGAGACCAGATGTTAAGCGAGGCCTGCTGGGGAGCTTAGACTACTGAGAATTAGGCATTCTTAGTGTAATTGTTGCTACCACTTAGTTGCTAAATCGTTTCTGGTAATACCACTAACTAATCCTGTGCTGTTTCTCTAAACACTTTCCATAGGTCTCATTTCCTCTTCTGAAAAAGTAAGTGGGGGCTGTAAAAGAGCTCTCAAGTCCCTTTAACTTCTAATCTAAAATCATCGTGCCTGACACGAAAGCAAGCTTCGAGAACTCGAGCCCTAAGCAACAACAGTGTTTACATGTTATTTTCTATGTACCACCGACTACATTATTTTAAATTACTATTTTGTAAAAAGACTGAACCTGGTTTCATTCTTGTCTTACACTTGACAGTGTACAAAGAATCAATTTTAGTTTTCCATTCCCTTCCCCAGGTGCCTCATTCACTAAAATAATAAGTTAAGAGAATTGTAGGATTTTAGAGACAGAAGTACATACATGTTTTGAAAATAATTCATGTATAATTGTAAGGAAAATATTTTTACTCTAAAACACCTGATTATTCAAGGTCACAGATCAGTTCAGCTCAGCATTAGAGCGTGAGTTTCCTCATTTTTAGTCTATCTCTTTCTACTACTTCTACTATTAAGTAACGGAATTGTCTGGAAGGGATTTGAAGTTTTTTTTTTAATCCACCAAATTCGCAGTTTATGTCATCTTAAAATTAAGGAAACCCTTATCTCCAATAATTACAAAACAAAAACACAAAACATTAAAACAATAATAAAGTAAAACAGTGTCTACAGCAAACAGGGAGAGCTTTAATGTTCAACATGTGACAATCATAAGGTCATAAGTCACACATTGCCCCAACCAGCATGAAATAATAAATCGTGTACTAAATTAAATGTCATTTCACAACAGCTTTAAAAAATTGGCTATCAAATATACTTTCATAATAGCCACAGCTAAATATTAAGGACAATTATGAAATCAACCAGAATAAAGGTTAATTTTATTATAAAAAAAATTAACATTTATTGCCACAAACCGTATGTCCTATATACTACATACTTAAGTTGAACTTAAGTTTAAAAAATAAAAATTCAATGTAAGATAATGGGCTAAATATTTACAGCTAATCATATTATTAAACCTTTCTCCCCTGAAGTATATATATTTGGAGCTCTACAGTGCAAATGAAAAAAATTCTAAAATAAGAGATATCTTCACTAAATTTGTTGTATTATAGACATTATTAGTCTTGTTGAAACTTGCTCAAAATAAAAAAAATTTGAAGCACTCAAAATTAATATGTTACTCTGAAAAAGTATATTTAATGCAGCTCCTTTAAGATAAATCATTACTATTTAAGCCGGGCCAGAGATAAAATTAGGTGATGACACACTTCTATTCAAAATAATTGGCTTTAAGGACTATATTGCAATATAAATAGTTTAAATGACCATCTAGCAACTGGAGAATTCCATAATTTATTATAGGCTTCCTCAATGGTTCAAGCGGCAAAAACTATCCCTGCAATGCAGGAGACATAGGACACTCAGGTTCAATCCCTGGGTTGGGAAGATCCCCTGGAGGAGGAAATAGCGCAACCAATTCCAGTATTCTTGCCTGAAGAATCCCATGAACAGAGTTGCCTGCAAGGATATAGTCCGTAAGGTTGCAAAGAGTGGGACATGGCTGAGCATGCACACACACATAATTTATTATAAATAGGTAAGATTAAATAAGAATCCATTTCCTTACTTTTCAACAGAAAAATACACACCCCATGGAAATACGTTACTACTACAGAAGAGGGTTCTACTCCTGGAGTGTCTGACGGGGTCAGGGGACAGTGTACGTCAAAGTGCACTAGGAAATGTACAGTGCTTATATCCACACAATGTATCATCACTGCTTCAACTACATGCCAGTAATTAGACTTTTTTGAGTAAACAGCAGTCTAAATAAAAATGGGAAAAATACAAACTTGGTCTTAGCTGAAACAATCTAAAAGGAACTAAAATTTCCATTCCATCCTTTTTTTTTTTTTTGTAATAAAGGATAGCAAAAGACAACAAGGATACCTATAAACATCAGGGCTATATTGCCACAATTAGCTTTAGATTTTTACGTCAAATAAAAGAAACTAAATTGTAATCCTGGTTAATGCACTTCTTTATGTGCAAAGAGTTGATGTGCAAACACAGCCCCAAATTTCTCTTTTTTCAGTCCTCTGAATTCATGGCAGCTGATCCAAACTGTTGGTTTTTGGAACGTTCTTGATGTTTCTAAACTTCTCTTCCACCTTTTCATATCTCTACTGCTTCACCCTCTCACATCCCTTCCCTCAACACCTGTAATCCATAAACCCCACTGGAAGCCTGTATTCAAGGGATATATGTGACAGTGGTAGTCAGGAATAAAAAGGCAGTCTATCAAAATCTGGTGTTTGAGGGTAGAAACCACTCTCTCCAACTAATTTTGAACTACTATATTTTCTAAAATATACCTTCGTGGATAAAAATCAATACAAAAATTTACCATTAAAACTCATACTCTAATCCAGTTTAGCATAAAAGTGATCATGTACAATTCAGAGAGAGAGGAACACTTAACAGATCTTTTTTTTTTTCCCCCTAAATGGAAGTTCTCCATAAGGATATTTTTATTTACTTGAAAAATGCAAAACGTAAGTAGAACAAGCCAGAAGAAAATGAGGGCAACTGACTCTCTGAAATCATAGAAATAGGAGTTCTTCTATAAAGGTCAATAAGTCATTGATTTTTTTTTTTTCAGTTATAGCTAAATTCAACAAAATATTTCTTGAAAATTCTTTTGCAACACAATTCACCAATATACATTTTTCATGACTTAGAAATATGGAAGCAAGTGCCCATTAATTTGGCAAACACCTATAAATATTGCATTACACAATTATCAGAATGTCCTCAGAAGGGTATATGCTATCAGGCACAAACCTATTTTGTGTACTTAATTTGCTCACATAAACAGTAGTACAAAATGAAAACTTTTTTGCTCACTACAATTAGGTATGATGTTAAAAGTAAGAAAAAATATGTTTTAAGAAATATGCCCCAGGCTAATTTTAAGCCCAATGTAAATTAAGCGTTCCTAACAACTAGGCTATTTCAAATCACCTGCAGCCCAGAGTGGATTAAAACTTATATAATCAACCAAATAATACAGATATTCTTTTACAGTAGTCACTCATACTAAACACTTTTGATCCAACCTCTCCTTCACTAAAATCTCTAAAAGCCACCAATGTGATCTCTATACACATATGAATTTTACTGCTGTTACAATATACATTTAACCTATATATATGCGAGGTATGTTTCAGAATAAGTCTCTTATAGTTTGTAAAATTTATACACAGTCTATATAATAGTAAAAGTGGCCAGATTAACTAAAATATCTGTAACATCAATAGATAAAGGCAAAACAGCACTGTAATATAAATTATTTTTATCAACTATAAAAATATAACAGAATAGCCAAAGAAACATCACAAGAAGTAATTTCAATAAAATCTGACCACATGCTAATCACACATCTCTGTACTGTAGTGATTTCAAACTAAACTAACACACCTGAATACACAATGTGTTTATCTTGTGTTTTTTTCTTTTACTAATAATAAAGCCATAACAATGCACAGGGTTTTAAAAAATGAAGACAAACAGCCAAAAGCTAGCCTCCTTTAACATTCAGAAATCATTTTATGAGTGAATATCAGAAATATTAAGCTTAAAAAGACACTGATTGAAACACTCGCTGCTAGAACATTTGGAAGGAGAGAAAAAAGGTATAAAGTATCCATTAAAAAAGGAGAGAAATGAGTAAAAATATCTTCCTCAGGTCTCCTCTCTCTCTGAGAATACCATCAACACAATGTTCATAAGAAAAATGTTAAGGGGACACAATTTGCTTCCTTCATCCTGTGTTTGTACAGGTCTTCATTCCCAGTATGTTAATAAGTGAGGCACAGATGCAAATAATAATGAGATGTTAAAATCTACATAAATTTTCATAGCTTCATTAAATGCCAATCAACAGAGCCTTAAACTCCACCTATGACTTAGGTTACAAATTCATCTTGCATCATTCTTTCTCTTCAATAACCATACCCTTCAGAAAACGATCAACTTTTTTATACTAAAGTTTCAACGTAGTTCCAATAAGAGCTCTTAATTCCACCGAAACCATTTACTTCTATGCCTCCTTTCAGCAGTTGCACCATTAATACTCAAGTGAAACGACACTGAAAATCGAATTATGCAGAAATGTGCCTTCATCAATGTTAGAAGTTTATGCTAAATTTTTTGAATTTCAGTATTTAAAAAGTATATGAAGGTAGAATGGCTACTGCATTTTACTTAAAGAATGTATCTGAGTATCAATAAGGTTCCTCTCATTTTACTATCAATTAACTTAAATCTTCAAATAGTCTACTATGGCCTATCGTGATATTCATAATTTTACAACAATGTAATAACTGGATGTTGTGCTATGCTGATACATCAGAAGGAATTGCCTTCCCTCACAAAAGAGAGTGAAAAGTGTTTTTAAGTGTTTTAAGAAAAAGCAATTTTAGGTGACATCTTAAAAAGTCAAATTACAATTTATGCTTTAAAAGAATTTAAACAGAATGCAAGTGAAATTATCAGTGGATTTAATATTTCTGTATCTCAAGTCAGAAAGGCATTACTTAACATAGTTGTGGTCTTAACATGTTGAATTATCTGCTGATTACTCAAGGTCATTGGTCATAAAATTTGGCTAGAACCATGTAACATATAGAGAAGAGAAAGCAATGGATTTTAGTTATATCAGGGTTACTGTTTGAAAACAATAGGCTAATTCAATGATGGTAAAAAGAAACACTGTTTCAATTTACTTGGAAGAAGCTTTGTTCTGGGTAATCACAGTTCCCAATGTTAAGATAATGCCACGAAGCACAAAATTTTCAAACCTTCTCAAACTATCCTGTAAAGATATTACATCTTTTCATACGACACAAACTACTGATTATAATTCCAAACCACACATCAGCCTACAATAATCATTTCACTAAATATTAAAGAATCTGAAAGAGCCAGATCATCGTTTTGCCTACCATCATATGGTTGTTGAGGCTGACATACCTTAAATGTTATCAACGAATAGAAAAAGTATTAAAGCTAGCTTTAATGATTTAAGAATAACTATATTAAGATTTATTCTCCAGATCCTAGATTTTATAGGGCTTAATGAAAGTTAACTGACTAGAAAATGGGAAGTTCTTGTTCCACGCCTTTTTTACAGTAAGGAAAATGAAAACAATACCATGCTGAGTATCAGAACAAAAGCATTAATTATCACCAAGCGTTTCCTAAGATATATTATTTTTCTTTGTACAATTAAATGTTTTATAAATCAATGTAGCAGTTTCCTACAAATACCTTAGTCAAACCAAATGTACTTATTCTTTTAAAACAAATAAGCAAAATCATGAATTCCACTACCAAAAACTGAGATTGAAAAATTTAAAACACAGCATGTCTTTTAAGACTGAAGCACAACAGGCTAATGTAGTAACATCTCAAATCTTCTTACTGAAAACATTTTAAACCTTCAGTTCAGAATGACAGCAATAAAAAGTTGAAATGTTCTAAGTAAAAGATAATTAAGTAACAGATTAGTAGGTAGTTTACATTAAAACACACAAGAACCAAGGATTTTTTTTTCTTTTATAAGAAACGTGTAAGCCTTTTAAAAGGAATAGACCATAGCCTAAATATAAAGTTTTTCCCCAACGAGCAAAGCTTCCTACTTAAAGAGGAAAAAAATGAGTCACCTCAGTATTAGGGTATATCACCTCAGTATTAGGGTATATCATTAATAGAAAAAGTATTTTAAAAAGTTTTAAACAAAATTTTCAATGACTAGTTAGTGGGAAGTGACTACCATTAACACTTTAGAACTTGAAGTACTTACGTACAAAGAAATCATGGTGTCTACTATGCCCTCCTCCCGGCTCAAAAAGTCTCACTGATTAATCAGTCTTGTGTCTCTACAATTAATTTTTATATTTTCCTTCACACCTAAAATGTGATACATATTTATCTGAATTGGCAATGGGCGTGCAGGACAGAGCATTTAACTCCTACCAACAGATTCACGTACATTTAGAACTTTTTCTTGGTAATTACATTTTTACAGACCTTTCTGAGTCAAACAGAAATGTCAGTATACTATAAATGATAGAGAATAAAGAAGATAGGAACAAATTAAACATAGCTGAGACTGAAGCTTAACAATGCTGGCCATTCGTTATATATGTGAGAACTTGCAGGAACATTTGAAAGTCAACTCAGCACCAATTTCTTTCTTAAAGAAACCAATCAGCAGACATAACTTATCTACGCTGGGTCAGGAACTCTATCCTACATCTAATACTCAGGTCAGGTAAACTGCTCACTGCATTGCTTTAGTAACCTCACAACTCAGTTTCTTCAACAGGAAGGTTCACAGTTTGAAGAAGAGGGTTCATTGTTAGTACTTCTAATTTTCCCCAGGCTAACACTTCACAGATGTACAAATACAGCACAAGGTTTGATTATGTAAGTATTAAAGGTGTTTTTCATTGTAATGTAAGAGCATATTTTAGGACAACTTAAAATTATGCACAATAAATACGTTTCCACACATTATCCGCCTCTGAATTTACATCACTTTTACTAAAGTTATTTGTTAATGAGCAATATTATTTTAAGTTTTCACATAAAATTTTCAATCACTGCCCAATGGGATACCAAATACCACTATTTCGGAAAAAACAAACACAAAACTTGAAAGGGTTTTGTACAGACAAATCACATAGTTTGTCTACCAAGCCTACTTTCAAAAGACCACTTAAACTTTTTCACATGAAAAAGCACTTGAATTACAGTCGAATACATTCAAATAAATGTTTAAATCTATCAATGGATCTTAAACATACCATTTTCAAGAAACAGAAAGCGTTAATCTTACCTTGAATAGCCGTTAGAAAAAACAGATCGACCAGAGAAGTTCAAAGTCCCCAAGGAAGTCAAGTTATCATCTCCAGACCCTTGGCATCTATTCCAATTTTCTGAACCAACAGGAATTGGTGGAATGACATTAAAAATAGGTTTCTGATCCTGCTGTTGAGAAAGGGATGCTGTATTCATGTCGTAGTGGTACATCTGGCCCCCAGAGGTACTCACACCGTGAACAGAAATGGCAGACATTTTATTACCAATTATATTGGCCCCAGAAAAGCTGGCCTGACAATAAACTGGGCCCAGTTTCTCCTGCTTAATTACCCCAGGGGTGCAGAGTTCGATAAAATCTTCTTTTTCTGTTTTCACTTGGGGCAGTGGCACACTGCTAGGACTTGGTAAGATCAAATCTCCATTATCTTTAATTTTAGGCTTAGTGTCCGGTAAAACAAGAGGCTTACAGTCCTCATTCGAGCTTCCTTCCAGAAGGAATGGATCATCCTCTCCTGCCAAAGGAGAAAGCAAACAGTTTTCATCTATCAAGAGGTCTGAGCTCCAAGGACTCTCACTTGTCTCTTTACTTGGGGACCCAGAAGAAAACTCCAAATCCTGGAGCTTTTTCCTCCAAATGTCAAAGGTGCTTTGGTCTGTGGTATACAACTTCATATTACCCCCGTTACTGCCCTTCTGGCCTTTCAAATTCTGCTGTTCTGAAGACACATCAGAGTGAGTTTTTGGAAACTCCTTCTCTGTGGGGGCAGCAGAAACAGCAGTGGATGCCGAATTCTTGGGGTTCTCTGGAACACTGGTTGACCTATTGAGGTTTGCGATGCTTTCTTCCAGAAGACGAAAGTCTGTTTCCCCAGAGGAAAGGCTGATTTGGCCCTGCTGTGGGAATCCCA
>NW_011494863.1:4359941-4362097 GCF_000754665.1 Bison bison bison
TTCCCATCACTTTTGTCTCTGTCTCTCCCATGTACAGTCCCATGGACAGTGAAACTGCCTTGGACAGATCTGGCTGCTGCGCATTGCTTCCTGAGCCTTTTGGAAAATCAACCAGAAGTCTTTGCTGCTTGGAGTCTGACTGAGAAGCAGCAGCCAGTGAGGGGGAAGATGCAGAAACCTTCACAGTAGCTCCTCCCCTTAGGGTTTTATAGAAGTCCATCACATTTCCCCTCTCTCGACCAAGCACACTGCTGGGGATTTCTTCTCTACTGGGGGTGCTTAATGACTCCTTGGGGTCCATCAGTGAGTATCAGCTACAAAAAAAGAAGGGGACATAATAAGCTACAAAATCACATTATCTCTGTGATCCGATTAGTAAGAGCCTGTTAAATGAACCTTTTAGTTAACACCGGATCTAATTCCTTGTTATCAAGAATAGATAGATTCTGTCTTCCAGAATACAAAAGCAGAGGCTCCTGCTCCCATTCAGTGCACCACATTTAAAAGTACAATGCAGTCCATTTGCACAGCTCTGAACAAAATTGTATCAATCTAAGCCTGGGTATACATCCTGCCACTCACAAACTGGTAACTTTGTTAATCAGACATTATAATTCTGATTATTCTAAAGTTCCAGCTGATGTCAAAGTATTTAATTTTAAAAAAGTATGATCATTTCTTTTCAACTAATCAAGGTTATCGGCTTTTCTGAGAACCAATAAACATAAAATTTGATAAACACTATGCTAGAATTCTCTGTTTCTAATTACTCCCCAATTCCCCTCCTACTGGCTGGTCACACATCCAAACCTTTTAGTCCAACCTACTGGTGAACCATGTATTTTATTTGAAAAATAAACAATGATGGTCTGCTCATTTTCCAACAGAGTAGGAAAAGGCTCTTATTTGAACCCATATTTCCTACTGAATGTGCCTAATAGTGCCTGCCTTCAAATTTTGGACGTATGTAATGAAAGGCACTGTACACAGGCTAATCAAAATTTAGATTTAAAAAAGTAGAATAGAATGCATAGTAGCTTCACACTAAAATTTTAGCTTATTTAAATACTGTACAAGAACTATAGCTCTCTCAAACCCTTACAATAGAATCTATGAAACTACATGTTTTTAAACTGCTTAAGACCTCAGTATGAAATACTATTATAATCTCGAAATTAAATGTTGTCCTTTCTGAATATCTAAGTATTGAAAAAAACAAAGAAAAACAAAAACAAAAAAACACCCCAGACCGGTAAAATCACATTTATATAAATCCAAGTAAAATGCTCAGAACAATTTGCTCCGCATTCTAAAGCTTCACCTATCCTAATTCTGAGCCTTCTTTCAAGAGGGTTAGGTTGATAGGTTATTGACAATCAAGATGTTTTAAGAGGCAGGCAGAGTCTTTGATAAGCATTATTTGCGACATTATATTCAAATCCCGTTCAAAGAAAGAAAACTTTTCCTGTACGGAGACTTTAAGATGCTCAAACTTCACTGGTCCTCTCTAAAAGTGGAATGTGATGATGGTAGACAGTGGTAGGCACCCGCCTCTACAAATCTCAAGGGTAAACTGCTTTTCTCCCCGCCCCTCTGCTGTATTTATCTGATAACGATCTCTAAACATAAGGTATCAAATGGAGCCTAATGAATTTCCACGCCGCTTTGACAGCTGCCTTCAAACTCGAAACCAAAACAAAACTTCATAAAACGAAAAGATACCTCAAACGACTTTATCCCCCCGTTTAAGTTGCAAATAACCCTGTCACAGTAATCGGCGTTAACGAACCATGCCAAGGGGTCTTAAGCGGCATTACACGGCTGCAATCGTCAAGTCTGCAATCCCAAAAGGTCAAACTAGCACTTGTCAAAAATTGCACCACAAAACTACAATGGTTAGGGAGGGTCTTTTTTCTAAAAGGGGCTACTTCAAACCTTCAGGCGCGAAGTGATGTCAAGCGCTAAAGAACAAACCCCGGGCCGAGGGAGGCGAGAGGGGAAAAAAGTGCGAGGTTAAGAGAGAAATGTGTCCAGACCTGTTGAGTTCTTTTCTCCGACACGCCCACTTCCACCAGATAACGCCAGCCCCGGCCGAAGTCTCCAAGTCGCAGACTGTCAGCCCCCTGCGTGTGTGTGTGTGTATGTGTGTGGGGGGG
>NW_011494863.1:4362252-4362475 GCF_000754665.1 Bison bison bison
GGGAAAAAAAAAAAAAAAGCCCAGGATTCCTTGCCAGGGAACGCGAGACCCTGGAAACCTGGGGCGGCTCGACGAAGCTCCACTCGCAGGGAGCTCGGGTTCCTCCCCCTCGGCCCGGCCGGGGGACGGCGGCCCAGAGAGAGGAAGAGGCCAGCTCTGTCACCCGCGCGCTGCCCTTTCGTCACCGTCACCCGGCCCTCGCCAGCCCCCACCCCCACTCCCC
>NW_011494863.1:4363782-4375695 GCF_000754665.1 Bison bison bison
GGTTCGCGTGCGGCCCGGTCCCCCACCCCCGCATCGTCTGGGCGGCCCAGTCTGCACCCGCCGAGCGCGCTCGCACCCAGAGTGAAGTTGCAAAGCAGAACCCACCCTCCCCCGCGCCGCGACAGTCCCCCACCCTCTTCTCCGAGTCTGCGAGGCGGCGACGGCGGCAGAAGGAGGCGCCGCCTGCCAAGTTCAACCCCCATCCCTCCCTCCGTCCTAGCGCGCTCACACTTGAAGGAAGTTGCACGCCAAATGCAAAACCTCCGGCGAACTAGATTTCTTTGCACTTTTTATTATTTTTAAGGAAAGCAGGAGGTGGCAGGCCTAAAAGCAAGTTGCAAGCGAAACAGTAAGTTGCTTGCAAAGTACGCCCTCCTCCCCCGCCACCCCCAACTCCTGACCTCTCCTTCCACCCCCCTCGGGGGCCCACGTTCAAGTTTCCCGCGGAGGCCCTTCCCCAGAATCTTGACATTTGCTGCACTCGCCTCAATGCGTTGCTCACCATTTCGTGTTCATGAGACCCTAGTCCCTCCAAATAAAATTGAACACACGCAGCTTTAAAATGTCAGCGTGAAACTCCTTCCAGCTGTTCCCGTTACGCACCTCCCCCTCCATCCGAGGGAAACACGTGGCTTGTCCCCGTAGAGAGGGGCGTGGGGCGAGGGGAGTCGGCGCGGGAGGCCCCCGCCCCAGCCCCCTCCCCAAGCTCGCCGCCTCGGGAGGGCTAGGGCGACGCCGGGATCTAGCCTCCTACCTTGGGCGGCACATACTATCATTTGTGTGACTCGGGGAAAGGTTGTGTTTGTGTTGCTTTAGGGTTTGGGGAGGTAACTTTTGCGCCCCTACAGGTGACATCGCTTGCCTGCTGCTGCCAGGGGCGGAGGCTGCGGCAGCTCCACCTAGCCCTGCCCGGGCGCTCGGCTGCAGCTACTCTTTCCCCCAGCTGCACCCAGACTGGCAGCGGCTGCTCTGCCCTGACATTTGCAGAGGATTGGGTAAGCGCGTGCCGGAAACCTCTCGTCGCCATCTTGGTAAAGGCAGCTGACGCCGCTTGGCTGCGCGTCCACCATCTTGGCCGAGGTTCTCATTACCCGGCAGCCGAAGTCGCTCGCCTTTGGTTCAGAGGTGGTGGACGCTGCCCCGTGTGTTGTCCAAGGATGACAGGGGAGAACTAGGCTATTAGCAAGCCACCTGTGCGGAGGCGATCTGCACTGGCCGCCTCCAGATGATGCCAGGGCCACCATCTTGGCAAAGGAAAAGACGCTCACCGCCGGAGGCAAGAAGGGACCCAAGACCTTTGCCAGCGTAGAACCTTCAGCCAGGAGAATTTTTATGAAGAGCACTGAGCAACCCAGTTGCTAACAAAACCCCTTGTGTTAGCAACACCTCTTCTGATCCGGAAGAAATGACTTCTCTTTTCTTTTCCTTGTCAGTAGTCAACTGGAGGGAAGCCCTACTCTTGGGTGCTCACCGTGGCCTCTAAATGAGAATTGACTCCTAGCATGCTACTTTGCCTACTTTCCAGGCTTCTTACCTTCTAAGTTTCAAATACCAGAATCACATGTCTTTACCCAGTGGGTCCCTAAACAACCAACAGCTTCATGGAAAGAAAGTCAAGACCCAAACCTATAATGTTACCTTGCTGCTGCTGCTAAGTCACTTCAGTCGTGTCCGACTCTGTGTGACCCCAAAGACGGCAGCCCACCAGGCTCCCCCATCCCTGGGATTCTCCAGGCAAGAACACTGGAGTGGGTTGTCATTTCCTTCTCCAATGCATAAAAATGAAAACTTGCACTGAAATGAATATCCTTGTACATCTGCTTAGACGTCATATTAGGAATTATTTAAGTATTCAAACATATATAAAGGGAGAAGGGCAGACTTCCCTGGTGGCTCAGTGGTAGAGTCTGCCTGCCAATGTGGGAGATGCAGGTTCACTTCCTGGGTGGGGAAGACCCCCTGGAGAAGGGAATGGCTACCCACTCCAGTATTCTTGCCTCGGAAACCCCATGGACAGGTGAGCCTGGTGGGCTACAGTTCACGGGGTTGCAAGAGAGTCCCAAACAACTTAGCAACTAAACAACAAAACATGTAAAGGGACCCTAACATATCTAATCAAGTGTCTCTTCCCATACCATAATCCTGTTTCATGGTTGAATCTCTGCTTTTAAAAAACAAACAAAAAAACACTTCATCCCTCTTACCTGTTCATATTGCAGGTTGCTGGCACCCTGCATTTATGTAACATCCGCTTTTACAAGAGTTCCCAATTCTCCCCTCTCATTTTTTTCTTGCAGGTCCAGTGGATCACTTTAAAATGGGAGAGGACTCATTGTTTCAGATTAACAATCACCATTGAAAATACTTTCAGTGGAGCAAAAGTGTTAAATTTTCCTGATTCGTTTCTTTTCAGTGGTCTAAGTATGCCTGTTAATTTTTTAATTTGATGGGAAACCTCTCATTCTTTAGTCTTTCATGTTTATCTGAAAGCAGGCATAAACTTTAGCCCTGTATCTGCTTTTCAGAGTATTAAAATTGTTGTGCTTTGTGGCTAACATTTATTGATTCCCCCAACACACCCCCCCCACACACACACAGTCTGCTGCCCACTTCTGCTGACAACAGCTGAATAGATAGGTATATATGGTTTTAACATGAGAACCCGAGGCTTACAGAGTTTGAAGTTTATCTAAGATCACATAGCTAAGCATGGAGGGTAGAAATAGACAATATTAAAGAGATATTTGTTCACTGATCTTGTAATTTCCACAAAAGAGTTTGCAAATCCTGTGATACACCTGCAATAAATGTGTATGGAACTTAATTTAAGAAATGAAATCCTGTGTACCAGAAAGGACATGAGATTAAGCATTGTAATAATAACAGCAATTCTAACAGTAAACATTCACTGAACTTCTATCTACCAGGCACCACTGAAAGTGTTTTATATATATGATCTTATCTTTAAATATGAAAAATTACTAATAGATAGAAAATTATTAATCTGTAACACTGGGAAGTTATAATTACCAAAAAAGAAGAAATAGGATGAATCCCTATCTGAGGGGGAAGATATTTGATTGTCTCAGAAGTAAAGGTGGGAATGAGGTGATATATCCAAACTGTGACAAGGCAAGGACCTTCACTGTCTTGTTCATCACTATATGTTCCACTCTTAGAATAGAGTCCAGTACATAGTTATAATAAAACATTGGGTTAACTAGACATAATATCACTTTTACTGCATTGTTGCATTGTTGTGGAGGCCAAATGAGTTAATGAAATGTGTCCAAATATTACTCAAGGTCTTCATTTTAATTGACTTATGTTTAAACACCTGAGTACGCCTTCCTAAAAAAATTAAACAACAAACAAAGACTCATTACTGTTTGATCCTATAGTGTCCTGTACTTTACCTTGGTGGCACATAACAGTGATCGTTTGCTATTTCTGGATTCGTTTGTTAAATTTCTTCTCCCCCTCTAGAATATAAGCTGCTCTGGGACTTCCCTGGTAGTCCAGTGGTGAGGACTCTAGGCTCCCAGTGCAAAGGGGCCTGGGTTCGATCCCTGGTCAAGAAACCACATGCCACATGCTGCAACTAAGACCCAGCACAGCCAAGTAAATAAATATTAAAAAATTTGTAAAAAGCTCTTTGATGGCAGAGCCTGTGTCTGTCTTTTTCAACACTGTATCACTGCTGCTGCTGCTGCTAAGTTGCTTCAGTCGTGTCTGACTCTGTGCGACCTCATAGACGGCAGCCCACCAGGCTCCTCTGTCCCTGGGATTCTCCAAGCAAGAACAGTGGAGTGGCTTGCCATTTCCTCCTCCAATGCATGAAAGTGAAAAGTGAAAGTGAAGTCTATCAGTCATGTCTGATTCTTCGCGACCCCATGGACTGCAGCCTTCCAGGCTCCTCCATCCATGGGATTTTCCAGGCAAGAGTACTGGGGTGGGTTCCCATTTCCTTCAACTGTATCACTAGTACATAGTAGGTACCCAGTGGCTGTCTGTTAAATGAATAAGTAAATGAAGGAAGGAAGGAAGAAATGGAATGGGTCTGAGACTATATCCTAAGGTGAATAAAACCTTAAACCTGAACAGTAACTAAACCACTTTTTTACATTTATACAGCAATTGATTATCAGAGTGAATTCTCCAATTCTGTTCATCTGTTGTATCATTTTAGATAGCTAGTTGGAACCTGATATAAGCACAGGAAGCTCTGCTTGGTGCTCTGTGATGACCTGGATGCGCAGTGGGATGGGGGATGGAGGTGGGAAGGAGATCTAAGAGGAAGGAATATATGTACACATTTAGCCTATTCACTTCATTGTATAGCAGAAATTAACAACATTGTAAAGCAATTGTATACCAATTTTAAAAAAAGAAAAAATCCAGGCCTCACTGCCAGAATGCTCCTCCAAATCATCAATTAAGTCCTGTCACACTCCTGCTTAAGCATCTACAATAAATCCCTATCAGTGTATACAGACCTCAACTCTCATTCTGGTTAGTATTTAAGACTACGACTTTCACCTTTGTAGAAGGCAAAACTTTGTCACCGATGTGATTGGACTGGTATTAAAATAAAGTCAGTTAAAGCAAGGGAATCATAAAAAATTATAGTTGTAAATTTGAAGCTTTAAAACCTAGAATTTATGACTGAATATTTAGTTGTTAATCCTTTGATGAGGGTCTAAAGCTTTTGAGAGTCCAGTGACTGGCATTTTGTGTTTTCATTCATGTATAAAGTACACCTGCATTGCATCAGCATAGCTGTTAAAAGCCAGACTGGCTGGCTGGCCTCCACCTCTATGAAGAACGTAACCTTGGGCAACCTAACTCTCTGTGCCTCAGTTTCTATTGTCTGTAAAATGGGGATGATATTGGGTTGGCCAAAAAATTCACTTGGGTTTTTCCATAAGATATTACGATAATAGTACTAACTCAAATTATTATAAAGATTAAGCAAATGTGATATATATGAAATGCTTTGACTAATTCTTAGGGTATATTAAATGTTCAGTCATCATTAGCAGTTATTAATATGCGGTATTACTATTTTTCAAGTTTTCTTTAAAGTAGAGCAAGAAATTAAAAATACTTAAAAATAATATGAGTATAGATTTCTAAATTTTTATAATTCATCCTCTCTATCCTCACCCCGATCTTTTAAAGTAGTCTTAAATTCACCTAGTTTGACAGCAATTATTTATAGGGTGTTTTTCCATTTGGATTTTATAAACCAAAAAGTTTCATTACTCATGTTTCATCATTTTACTTAATATTTAATTAAATCAAGTAATTACTAGAACAATGCAAATGGAATAAACATCATTTGGGGGGAAAAACTGCCAGGAACTGTTGGAGAGCATAAATGGTAGAAACAGCAATGTGTGGAGCATAGGAAGTAACTGCGGCCCCAGTGTTCAGCCTGTCCTGCATCAGTCGGTATGTTTCCAGGGAGAATGGAGAACCTGGATTAGTTGAGATGAATGCCTTTAGTAGTTGTAGTTAGGAGAGAGCCTGATGAAGAAAGAGCACAGTGTACATGCCACATTCATTTCCACCTTTACCATTGTTTACCACATGTATTTCCTTTTACATAAAGAGACCTCCTTGTAACTTATTTTCCTACAGCCCATGATTCCTTGTCATGACTGAACTTTCTGGTTATTCTATCCTTTTATCCCCCCACCTCACTTTAAATCTATGACATTAAATGTAAATTAGAATCAATAAATTTTTATCATATTCATATGTATTAATTTGGAGTATGGCAGTTCATTGAATATGTTAATTTTACATTAAGCCAGCAAAAGCAGATTTCATGGGTTGTTGGAACTTACTTAAAAAAGATTACTTCTACAGCTACCATAGCTATTAGATGCCTCTTTAAAACAGTGTCCTGTCTTTAGGAAACACTTGTTCTTGTTTAACTTTGTAAGGTCAGAATTTCAACGGAACCCAGCTGAGTTCCAAAAGCCCTGTCTTTCTTTGCTTCAATATTTGCATTTTACACCAGACGTGCTTTTTATAAACAATTCACATTTAGAACAGCAAGTTCTTCATCATAATGAATTCCACTTTGGTACTTCTTTTTGTAATTGGAATTAACATTCCCACATGAACTGGGAAATGCTAAATTGTTACGGGCATCCCTGGTGTTTTGCTGATTCTCATGATGTTTCAATGGTTTCATCATAAGCTACCTAAAATATCACAATTTATATTCATATGCATGATATGCTTATGGGTGTCCTATTAAGTCTATATTCTTTATGCTGCAGAACTTAGTTTAAGCAATACCTGATTCAAAGAGGAGGTAAATATCAGCAGATAAATGAGATAAATGTTGCAGTGAGCAGGAACCTAATGTTTTTTAGTGTTTGCAGACATTAGAGCAAGCACCCTGTATAACTGTAACAAGTATTACGTACCTTGTTTTTCATTTGTGGCATTTGTGGCTGGCCATTATGTCATTAGCTTTCTTCCTCTTTCTGATTTAATCTCCTTTTCTATTCCATGTTCCTTTAGTAGAGATTGTTTCTATCGGTTCCATTTCCAGGTGGAAACTTTCAGCTCATTTTCAAAAACTTACATTTCCATTTTGGTGCTTATGCCTTGTTTGTTTATTAGGTCATGCTGGATGGTGCATACAAAAGGAGTTTTTAAACACTAAGCTTGGGAAAACAAGTAGGGGTGTGTATAATTTTTCATTGTTAGTTCATCACAACAAAAGTAATTATTAATTTTATTGACAATCATCATTGCCTCTCTTCACTCCTTCCCCAGATAGTGCAATGGGTGGCCTGACAATTCCAGCAGAGGAGTGGCAATTCATGAGTGCTGGAGCCGGATGCACCTGCTTGGGGAGCTGATTGCTAAGTTTTCAGGAATTCTGTAAGTCAGTTGTTCATCATGGCCAAGATTCAAAACTAAACCATTTAGAAACTTACAATTAAACAAAATACTTAAAAAACCAAGGTAATAAATGCTCAAAACTTTACTTCTTAATTGCTTTACCATTATCTATGCTTTAAAGTTGTTTCTGTCCATCCTTTATAATGCATATCCCATATAATGGTGTGATACAACATCTCTTCCCAACTCTGCATTCAGAAATGTTATCTCAGTAGTTTGAAATCTATCATGATGGAGTATGTACACTATAGAAATTGGAAAACACTGCAAATCAGAGCTTGACTTATTGTGTTATTGTATAAACCTGAGAAAATGATAGAAGAAAATTTAGCAATAAAGATTGAAAGTCAATGTGTGTTCATTCATGAATAACACAAAAAATTGATGAAATATTTTTCCAGTACTTGAAAACTATCTGATCAACAGAGAAGCACTCACATCATTGCCAAAGTGTAGTCCTCACATCATTGCCAAAGTGTAGTCCAAACATAATCTTTGTTGTTTTACTTTCATCTTGCTCATTAATGTAAAAAAAAAAAGTCATCAACATTCATGTTTGAACTTCAGTGGCATGAGTGACTTCTTTGCTGAACTGAATATTAACCAAATATGATCTGCTTTTGCCAAACATAATTGAATTGCATCTGTAGGCTGACTGTGGGTACAAGAGTTTAGCAAAAACCATTGAAACCAATCTGAAAATCAATGGGCTATATAGAATTTACTCTAAAAAGTGTTGTGTATTTTATTATTTTTTGGTAAACTGTATGCTATGCATTCTTTGTATCAGTAAAACTGTATAACAGATACAGAGATACTCCCTCGCAGCAGCTGTTACACATTTATCAGCACACTGATTATGGATGTAATCTAATTTACTATTTGAAAGCTCATTCCACCTGTCATGTGGAGCCTGCGTTGTAGGAGCTAAGGCAGGAAGCAGGGGGAACAGTGAGGAGGCGGGCTCACAGGATTCGAGGACATACACAGATTTGCTCTGGGGTGGTGCCAGTGGAGGTGGGAAGCTATGGCTGGACAGGGGAAGCATTTTGGAGGCAAAGGAAGGCAAACCAGTCATGTGGCAGCTCCATGGAAGAGACAGACGTGTGCAGGAACTACCCGTGCTAAAGGAAGATTGTCTGGCAAAGACTGAGAAGGCTCAGTGGTTGGAGGAAGTGAGTGCTTCTATTAGTTGCACCTGAGAGCAGCATGAAGGAAGCAGCGTGTGGAAGGAGAGAAGTAAATGGTCAGCTCAAACTCATATCTTTGAAGCACATGCAGAAAGTTAGGCTTGACTGCCTTGCAGTGGGAGAAAGGAGGGAAAACCTAAATACCAGTAACATGTCCTATTGCTACTGCTAAGTCACTTCAGTTGTGTCCTACTCGGAAGTTTTCTTACTCATCTAGAAATTTTATTAAGATTTTTGCCCATATATCTGGAGAAAACCTTAACTGGAAATACGCATGCACCCCATTATTTACTGCAGCACTATTTACAATGGTCAAGACATGGAGGCAACCTAGAAGTCTGCTGATTTAAAAATGAATAAGAAAATGCAGTATGTATATACAATAGAATATTGCGTGTTTGTTCAGTCACTAAGCAGTGTCTGCCTCTTTGTGACCCCATGGTCTGTAGCCCACCAGGCTCCTCTATTCATGGGATTTTCCAGGCAAGAATACTAGAGTGGGTTGCCATTTCCTCCTCCAGGGGAGCTTCCTAACCTAGGGATCTAACTTGCATCTCCTGCATTGACAGGCAGATTCTTTACCACTGAGCCACCCACGGAAGCCCACAGTGAAGTATTGAAAGTGAAAGTGAAGTCGCTCAGTCAGTGGTGTCCGACTCTTTGCGACCCCATGGGCAGTAGCCTGCACCAGGATCCTCCGTCCATGAGATTTTCTAGGCAAGAGTACTGGAGTGGGTTGCCATTTCCTTCTCCAGGGAATCTTCCCGACCCAGGGCTCGAACCCAGGTCTCCCACATTGTAGACAGACGCTTTACCATCTGAGCCACCAGGGAAGTCACTTAGCCATAAAAAAAGAATGAAGTACTGTCACTTGCAGCAACATGGATGGACCTATAGATTATCATCCTAAGGAAGTCAGACAAATATCATATGATATCACTCATATTTAGAATCTAAAAAAGGGCTACAAATGAACTAATCTACAAAACAGAAATAGAGTTACAGATTATGTTTACCAAGGGGGAAAGGGTACGGGGGAGGAATATTGGGAGATTGGGATTTATAGATACACATTACTATATATAAAATAGATAACTAATAAGGACCTACTGTATATCACATGGAACTCTACTCAGTACTCTGTAGTGACCTATATGGAAATAGGATCTAAAAAAAGAGTGTATATGTGTATATCTTTGCTGTACAGCAGAAACTAACACAGCATTGTAAATCAACTATACTCCAATAAAAATTAATTAAAAAAAGATTTTGTGCACATAAAGGGATTGTTATTCCAATGCCTTGATCCTATCCCAATGTACAGTAGATTTTTCCCCCATCATTTGCCCATATTAACTGTAAAACTCACTCAACCACCCTGTGCTACAGAGATGGTGCCGCCTCTTTTTATTCTCCTCAGGACCTTGTTATTCTTTGCTTTGTCACAGAAGACCCCTACCATAAGCCACCTACTATACTGCCTACTGGTTAGCAGCAAGATTCTGGTCACCATTGCTCTCCTGCTTCCTCCCTTACAGCATAAAACCTATACTCCACATTGCAGGTTGTACATTTCAGTTTTAAAACATGTTGCAAGAGGTTATTAAATTTTATGGATTTTTAAACAAAGTTTTGCCGGAAAAAAAAAAAGGACCATCTCCTCCACATTCACCCAGCTTCTTAATCCTAATGATCAGAGAAAGGACAATTTCTCAACTAGACACCCACTAATAACTGACAGTTTGAGGATTCCATGTGAATATATTAATTTGGTTTACTCTGGCCTTCTGATACTAGTTATTTTATTGACAATTTCAATCATGGAATCTTCATTAATAGAAGGGATTTCCCCAACTATTTTCCTCTCCCATTCATTCATTTCTTCAGGAAAACATAATTTATTCAACAAAATAGCAACTATTACATGTTAGGTCCCAGTGTAAGGTTGCAAGGATAAAAATGATCAAGATACAGCCTGGACTCTGGAAGAAATGGAGACAGAGTAACAAGTCATTATCAAACAAGGAAGATGTGTAGAAATGTGGTAACAGCTGCATGGAGCACTACATACCCATCAAATCACCTGGATGTTTAAGGACAGGGAGGTAGTTGTGGGTCTGGAGGTGGTGGTCAGGGAGAATTTCCAGGAGGTGAATAGGTCTTGTTTAAATTATGAAAGTTCTCCTCCAGGTTATTTCTTATGGAAATAACACAAAGAAAACTTGCCATTAGGATTTTATCAAGATTTTTTTTTTTTTATGGATTTAAAAGAAACCCAACTGTTAAATAGGAAGTTTACTGATTTGCTTAAAAGTCAAGAGGAAATTTAGTTTTAGGCATGCTTGGATTCAAGGGCTCAAATGATATCAAAATGACTTGAGAACTTCCCTGTTGGCCCAGGGATTAAGAATCTGCCTCCCAGTGCAGGGGACGTGGGTTCCATCCCTGGTCTAGGAAGATCCCACATGCCACAGGGCAACTTAGCCCAAGCACCACGATTACTGAAGCCTGTGCACCTAAAGCCCGTATACCAAAACAGAGAGTAGCCCCTGCTCACCGCAACTAGAGAAAGCCCACCTGCAGCAATGAAGACCCAGCAAAACCATAAATAAATACATTTTAAAAACTTCTTTTAAAAAAGGACTTGACTCCTATCTCTTAGCTTTACTTTCCTCTGTTTTGGCTTTATTCTTGAGAAGGTCACCCCCACCTGGTGCCCCATAGCTCTTGGATTTAAAACTCTACCAGCTTAGTAACTTCAATGGAAAGAAAGTTCTTCTTTTCCAAAAATTTTAGTGGATGTCCCTGGGAGTAGCTCCATGGATCTCGCTGGCATGGATCTGACTGGCAAAGCCTAGGTGAAATGCCCACCACTGATACTTAATAGTGGGGTACAAATGAGAGAGAAAGAGAGAGAAGGAAAAAAAAAAAGAGGAGAGAGATGCTCTTTCCAATAATTAGGGTTTTAAATTAAAGTAGGAGAAAAGGCCACACAGAAAACAACAGATGTCTACTGTGACAGCTATTTATCAAAATATTAACAGTGACACAAATATCATATTTTACATTTTAGGGGAATTAATCATGACCTAAAATTTTTGCAATCATGACCTGAAATTTTTGCCAGCAATGAACGCTGAAAATTAAGTATAGTTGTTGTAAGTCCTATTGATTCCCCTTCCCAGCTTTAATAGGAAAAGCATAAGGATTTTTGTTGTAAACGTTTCAAATAGTGCACAAATGAATTAACTATTACTTTGCAGAAACAGTACCTCTGCTAACTGGCCCTTTTCAGTTGATATAGTGATATTCACAATTTGTAAGCTAGGTTTGTAGTCTTTCACAGAAGGACTTTATCTTGCTTGCTGTGATCCCAGTGAACGTGACAGGGTACAGAAGGCTGCTGTGAGCCTCTGCCTGCTTATTTGGCTCCTTCTGTCCTGACAGGCTGACTGTCATGCAATTGTCTCCAGCCTGGGCGCGGGGCAGGCAGGAAGCCAGAACCAGTAAAAGAAGCAGGAGGCACTCTGTGAATACTTGCTGATTAATTTTAGCTCCATAGGCCTGATGGGTTTTCCATCCCTATAATTACCATCAGCAAATAGTTACTGAATGATGTCCAGCATATTTTTATTCCCCTTTCCTTGGTCCTGATTTTCATCTCGTATTTTACCTCCCTGTGATTTTACCAACAGAGCCTCCTTGATCTGTTTCAACTTGCTCAATTTTATTCCACATATGAAATATCTATGTATCCATCCATCTATCCATCCGTCCATTCATCCATCCATCCATC
>NW_011494863.1:4375795-4400618 GCF_000754665.1 Bison bison bison
AATATCTATCCATCCATCCATCTATCCATCCCTGCATTCATCTTCCCATCCATCTATCTAAATTTAGTTTTATTATAAACAGTTTATGTACTCTCTGGGTTAGTGAGGGGATAAATTGTGAGGGAGGAAAGAAAGAAAAGGATACTGAATGGCTACTCTGTTAGTACATTCCACATACACCTTACAAGTCAATCTTTTTTTGTTAGAAATAACGCCTAATAAGCCCATAAGTCCTGACTGGGTCTTTCAATAGAGCAGCAGTCCCCAGCTCGCCAACTTTTTTGGCATCAGGGACTGGTTTCGTGGAACACATTTTTTCCACGGACTGGGAATGATTTCAGGATGATTCAAGTGCGTTCCATTTACTGTGCACTTTATTTCTATCCTTTTTATTGTATCAGCTCCACCTCAGATCATCAAGCATTAGATCCCAGAGGTTGGGGACCCCTCTATAGACCAAATGGAGAGCAGTGAAGGGTGACAGTATGAGTTATGAAAATGACAAGTGGAGAAAGATCTTACAGAGAGAAGATTGGGGGCTCTCAAGAAAAATGACTGTCTTTGTGTGCAGCATGGCATTAGAAGAATGACACAATTTTAGATATTACTTCTGTCTTTTAAAAAACTTTAAAATATACATGCTAAAATACATCCTTGTTTTTAAAACGTGTACCTATTAACAGTCACTCCCAATTCCCTTCTTCCTAACTCACCTGGCAACCACTCATCAACTTTCTTTCTCAATGGACCTGCCTATTCTGGACATTTAATATAAGTGGAATCATATAATATGTGGCCTTTTATGTCTGTCTTCTTTCAATTAACATAGTGTATTAAAGATTCATCTGTCTTATAGTATTTATCAAGCAGTAGTATATTCCCTTTTATCACTGAATAAACTTCTGTTGAATGGATATACTACATTTTGTTTATCCATTCATCGGTTGATGGACATTTGGGTTATTTCCACTTTTTGGCTATAATGAATAATTCTGTTCTGAACAGCCATGTGTAAGCTTTTGTGTGAACATGTGTCTTTATTTCTAACTAGAAGTAGAATTGCTGGGTTATATGGCAGCTCTGTGTTTAATTTTTAAGGAACGGCCACAGTGGGTGAACCATTTTATAATCCCATCAGCAAAGTTTGAGAGTTCCAATTTCTCCACATCCTTACCAGCACTTATTATTTTCCTTTATTTCTTATTAATTCTAGCTATCCTAGTGGGTTTGAAGTGATACGTCTTGTGTTTTTTATTTGCATTTCCCTAGTGACTAATGATACTGAGCATCTTTTTATGTGTTTATTGGCCATTTGTCTGTCTTCTCTAGAGAACTGTCTATTCAATTCATTTGGCTATTTTTAACATAAAATTGTCTTTTTATTGTGCTGTGCTGTGCTGCTGTGCTATCATGTCTGACTCTTTGTGACCCCATGGACTGTAGCCTGTAAAAGTCACATGGTAAGAAATGGCAGAGCCAGATTCAAACCTAGGCAGTTTTGCACCAAAGCTCACACTCTTACACTGCTTCTAGAAGAAAAAGAAAAAGAAGGAATGAAAGATGAGACCATTAATGGGATCAAATTTTCAGGAGACATGAACACACAAGCCCTCTGAGGCCCACTGATGCTGGCCCCGCTCTGGCAGGAATGTTCAGAAGACCATGGGAGCCCAAAGGGCACTTAGCCCCTCCCCTGAGAGACTATGGGAGCTACTACAGGTGGCTGGTCATTTGACCTCCATGGCAATAGAGACAAGCCAAGACCATTCCAAGTTTCTAAGACTCCCAAATAAGGGCTAACTGAGTCTCTTTTTGGTAAATTTCATTAAAAAAAAAAAAAAAAAACAGCTATCCAAAAAAAGGGGTATTTGTCCTGAATTATCTCAGTAAGGGAAAATGACTTTTTAAAATTATCATTACTTTGGTAGCAAGAAAAGTCTAAATGATGCTATCAGGGGCTCTGAAGGACTTTTATTTCTGCAGATGTTGAAACATGTATGATGTCTGTAGGATAAACGTTCACATCTGAAATTTAGATCTTGAGAAGCACTGCTTTGCTATGTTTCCTGATGGTGACTGAAAGCCAGCTGCAAGTGGGTTACATCAAGGGCAGGGATTGTTGAGCTCTGCACTGTAGACATTTTAGGCTGGATAATTCTTTGTTGTGGGGACTATCTCGTGCATTGTGGGATATTTGGCCACATCCCTGGTATCTAGCCACCAGATACCAATGAGATTCCCCCTTCCAGCTATGATAACCAGTCATTGCCGACTGGGCAAAAGTTACCTATAGATGACAACTACTGATCTAGGAGAAACCATTATAATTAATGGCTCCTCCATGATCTCTTCAAGCTTTGCATGAAATGTTCACTTTTTAATCACAGTGCTTCAAATACGTGGGTGTTATCCCTAAAAAATATTTATAAACAAAATATATTTAGTAGTGGGATATGAATATGTTTGTGTCCTTAGAAGAGTGAAAGGAGGCAATATGTTCTTAGTGATAGTAAATTGGTAATATTACCAGTATTATTATTATTAGCTATTACTAACTG
The DNA here is from genome assembly GCF_000754665.1 of Bison bison bison. Classification (NCBI taxonomy): domain Eukaryota; kingdom Metazoa; phylum Chordata; class Mammalia; order Artiodactyla; family Bovidae; genus Bison; species Bison bison. The sequence goes on from NW_011494863.1 coordinate 4,378,354, forward strand.
TAATTAATGTCAAGTATTGTGCTAAAATTGGCATAAATAATCTCATTGAATCCTCACAACGTCCCTAAGAAGGAATCTAGTCATTATGCCTTTTTAATAGACTGGGAAACGGGGTAACTGGGCCAAGATCACGCAGCTGGAATCATCAGAGCCTGTGTTCTTGTAGTTCTGCGTAGTTCTGCCTTCATCCAAGCCAGTTTCTTTCTCTTAGCATGATCTTGTCATCTTACAGGAAGCTCAGACTCTATCTGCCCTACCCGACACCAACTCTTGCTTATCCTTTAAATCTCAACCTTCTTCCTCCAAGACCTTCCCTGTTCCCTGACTTCACCCTCTGACGTCTATGCTCCTGTCATACCCTGTACACATCTTTATTATTGCATTTACTATATTATGTCATCTCTTTGTGTTTCTGACCCCTCTTTACTGGGAGAGCTTTGAGGGCCAGAAGCTTCCCTTATTTATCTCTATCTCCAGTGCTTTACATATAGGCATACAATAGGAGCCAAATGGCAGAAAGTGAAGAGGAAACTAAAGAGCCTGTTGATGAAGGTGAAAAGAGAGAGTGAAAAAGCCGGCTTAAAACTCCACATTCAAGAAACTAAAATCATGGCATCTAGTTCCATCACTTTATGGCAAATAAAAAAGGGAAAAGTGGAAGCAGTGACAGATTTTATTTTCTTGGATTCCAAAATCACTGCAGGCTGACTGTAGCCCTGAAATTAAAAGACACTTGCTCCTTGGAAGCAAAGCTATGACCAACCTAGACAGCATATTAAAAAGCAGAGACAGCACTTTATCAACAAAGGTCTGAATAGTCAAAGCTATGGTTTTTCCAGAAGTCATGTATGGATGTGAGAGTTGGACTATAAAGAAGGCTGAGGACCAAAGAACTGATTATTTCAAATTGCTGAAGAAGACTCTTGAGAGTCCCTTGGACAGCAAGGAGATCAAACCAGTCAATCCTAAAGGAAATCAGTCCTGAATATTTATTAGAAGGACTGATGCTGAAGCTGAAACTCCAATACTGTGCACACCTGATTCGAAGAGCCAACTCATTGGAAAAGACCTTGAGGCTGGGAAAGATTGAAGGCAAAAGGAGAAGAGGGCAGCAGAGGATGAGATGATTAGATAACATCACTGTCCCAGTGAATGTGAGTTTGAGCAAACTCTGGGAAATAGTGAAGCATAGGGAAGGCTGGTGTTCTGCAGTCCATGGGGTTCCAAAGTGTTGGATACGACTTAGCGACTGAACAATAAAAGGAGCCAAATAAATATGGGCTGTCTAGTAAAAACTTCACAGTCGAAACAGAATTACTTCTGTTTGGGTTGAAAGACATAGGAAGTAAAAGTCCAGGGACCTAACCAAAGAAAGACAGTTAAAAAGATGAAAAGAAACCTACCCAAGATCATGTAGTTGGGGGTGGGGTGAGGCAAGAAGGGGTCCCCAAAACCAAAACCCAGTCCCCTCCCCACTGCTCCGTGTCTTGTCCACTTGTTATACAAACACTGATGGTGAAGTGAAAGGAGTTTTCATGGCACTGATATAAGTAAACAAATGAATCTGTGGGTTGACACATGGCCAGCAATAAATTCATAAAAGGTAAATATTGACATATGAAGATTATAGATCACTGTATTTACCATGTAGAGAACTCAACCAGTAGTTAGGATAGCTTGTGTGTTCATTTTGGTTCCTTGGCAAATTAGTGAGATTCTAGTCAAATTATTCCAGTTCTTTGTGCTTGTATTTCTTTTGGCTGTAGGATTTTGCTGATTAAAGAACATACGATCCATTTCTATGCTTTTAAATGTCTTTCTCTATTTGAGCATGCTCAGCTGGAAGTGGAAATATGTGGGCTTCACAAGGATAAAATCCCACCATGATCTGTAACTTGTGTGGTTTACAGAATTATTGAACTCCAAAGCTTTGAGGAGCCTGATGCACTGAAAATTTCCAGCTAGTGGCTGAATTTCTTTTGCAGAATCCCCAGCGGGTGCTTAGCGAGTCTCACCTCACAATCTGTGATGTGAGGAGGAAAGTGATTTAGACTGAAGGAAGCTAGGGTAGTGTGAGTGTATGTGTGTGTCTTTCTGATGGGCGTATGCCTACATGTCCATCTCACTTTCTGCAGGGTTATGATTTGTTGGTTTCTTTACATTACTAATCTTTAGCACAGGGCTTAGTAACAACAATCATCATGTAACATAACAAGCACTTATGTCAGAGACTGTGCTAAATGTTTGACATAGAATAGCTTTATTCTGTATTCTAATCTGTATAAGAACCTTATGAAACAAATACTATTATTACCTTTATTTTTCCAATAAGGAAATTAAGATTCAGAGAGGTTAACTAATTTGCCTAAAGACACATGTCCTCCAAGAGCTAGAGTCTCAAGTTTATTTCCGACAGAGCTGGAGTTATCAATAACTAAATAAATATTTACTGTGTCTAACTAATGAAATCCCCATCCACCACCATGCCTTATTTCCCTGCTATAGATGAGAGAAGAGTATAAAGCTTACATATACCAAACAGTAACAATATTTGTATAAATGTTGTAGGTTTAATTCAGCTGAGGGACTGGTTTTTCATATTATTGGAGGTTTTTCTTCAGCTATCAAGTTTGAGTTTCAAAAACACAAGTTAGAAAATATATAAAAATACACATTTTTATATATATTTAAAGATATAAAAATATATAAAGTATTTCAATATGTACTTCACTAGGCCATATTTACAAATGCTGTAGTTAAGTTAATATATTATTAAGTCTACTATTATCAAGTCTACTACAAACAAAGCAGTAAAATATAAGGCTGGATCAATAAAGCAGGATAGTAATTTAGGCTTCCCTAAAGAGAAACTGGGGCATCTCTAGTGCCTCAGCAGTAGAGCATCCACCTGCCAATGCAGGAGATGTGGGTTCAGTCCCTGGGTTGGGAAGATCCCCTGGAGAAGGAAATGACAACCCACTGTAGTATTCTTGCCTGGGAAATTTCATGGACCAAAGAGTCTGGTGGGCTACAGTCCATGAGGTCACAAAAAGTCAGACACGACTTAACATTTCTTTGGGAATATTACCAGCCTTTATTTTTTCTGTTAAAGCACAACCTAAAGTAGAGAAGTAATTTCTATATTAATTTTAAACAATGGAAATCTAAGGCAGATATAGCCAAAATGAGTAAATTAACTGAAGGTTGATGTTCTCATTTATGGATATATAAATAAAGAAGTTTGGCCATCTCACATAGTTAATTATTAACGGGGAAATGTGAGCCAAACTCATGAAGCAGGTAAAGTTTATTTTTAGACATTCAGCTGGCTTCTCTCTCTGGCTTCTCTTTTGGGGTCACCCTAGATGCCTAGTAACCTTAGCCTGCTTCTGTCTTCCATAAGAAGAAATGTCCTATGTTTTAGACCTTTACTTCTTCTGTCAGGATCCTTTCTGATGCCAGTGTTACAGAGCTAACACCAACTGGCTGAAGAGAGGAAAAATAATTTATCAGAGTGTGTAATTGTTAAGTCTAGGGGTAGCCCTAGGCTGAGGACCTAGATATTCAAATTACATAACTGAGAAGCTGTCTGTCTCCAGATCCCTTTCCTGTTTCTTTCTTTTTTTTAACCTCTTTCTGATGGAGGTTCTAAGTGTTAGAATACAGCTGCTCCACATAGACATCTTACCAACTTAGGGGCTCCTGTTAAAAAAGGGCAAGTTTCTGAATAGTCCCTGCAGGCCTCGACAGGCTCATTTGGGCCTGTCATGTGCCCATCTCTGACCTAAGGCCAGGCCTGTCCTATCTATAGACTTTGGGATGGAGGTAATCCCATCACAAATATGTGGACTTAAGTTGGGAAGACGATAGTCTTCCAAGGAAAGTTGAGGTCCTAGCGCCATATGTGGAGAATGAGTGTGCGGCAGTCACAAACAATATCTACACCCACCTGGTTATCATAGAGAACATAACAGGTACCCTCATAGGATGGAGACTGACCATCAGAAGCATTGTGGTATCCCTAAATGACCACACGCAGGTGACTCTTCACAGTTCATATGTAAACCAATCCTCTTGAATTTATAATATAGTTAACATAAGGATGAGTACAGCAAAACTGGATCATAGCAATACACGAGGAATCTTTAGGTAGTAGCCTATTCTGCATAGCCATCCGTGACCCCTGCTTTAATTGAATCTTACTGTAATATCTCAAGGAAGATGAAAGTAGAAAATGAGCTGGTAATGGACAAGCAGTTTTCTAACAAGCCCACTAGTGTGCCACATTTGGGTGCTTAATGATTGTTATGAATCACATTTGTCTGAGTAATTTCAATTATATAGTACAGAAATACTTTCACAATGGTATGTAAAGATATACAAAGATATTCATTGCAGCGTAGCTGACAATTGTGAAAAATTGTGAATGACTTAAATATTTATCAATAAGGTAAAGGTTAAATGAATTATAGCCAAACAGTAAGAAGCTCTGCTGGTGTTACCTGAAAATGTTGACATGGAGCGATGTCCCCAAACATCTTATTTGATGAATAAAGTTGAAAAAAATATATAGTAAAACCGTAGCTTTGTTTTCTTAAGAAACTATATGTATGTGTATACATAGACAAGAAAGGTCTGGAAGAATGTACCCCAACTTGTCAAAATTGTTACATCTGCAAAATGGGATCATATGGAGGAGAGTTTTTACTTTTTCATTTATGCGTTCCTCTCTTCCATATGTTTGAATTTTTATTGTTGGGCTGATGGAAATGCTCTGGCAATAGATAGTGGGGCTGGTTGTACAAAACTATGAATATAGTGGAACTCATTGACTTGTACTTTAAAAAGTGGTGAAGTTTACATTATGTGAACTATGTCAACAGTAATAATAAAAAAGAAAAAAATGATTAGAAACCAACCAACATATGCTTTCTATTTTCTTTGGAATGTTGATACATTGATACAAATCAGCTAAAATAATAAAGCAGAAGAGTTATTCCATTAATATTTGTTTTGTAAGAATACATGTGTTCCATACTAGGTGAGAAGTTCATTTATATTGTTATCAAGAGTAGTCAAGTGAGCAAGGGAGGGCAGAGTTTAAAGGACTTGATTGTTAAGACTCTTCTGACTAATTTTTAAACTCCTACATGATAATTCAACTGTTCATTAAAACAGCACGTTGAAAAAACAAATTTTATTACAACTTTATGGTACACTAATTCGTGGGTCAAATACTGTCTTAAAGGGACAAGTGAGTTATTCTTAGAGACGTACAAGCTCTGGGAGGGTACTTAAGGGGGGTATCTGGGGCCAACCTGTGGGTTCCTGTGATTACTGCCTCCCCTCAGCTTGGTTCACCGTGAAGACCCCACCAATAGTACCTTGCTTGCTCTTTGAATGGAGGAGCATGTCTGTTAGTGGATGTAGGATCTGACTTGTTCTTGGGGATGTAATTCATAAATCATAAGGACCCAGTCTTGTTTACTGAAGCAGGTATATTCATTTCTGCTTTCTTTGAAAGAGTTCAAAAGTTGAGACACTCTCCCCAGTGAACATGCCTAACCCTTGTCATTTGAACCTCCATGGCAATAGAGACAAGCCAAGACCATTCCAAGTTTCAGTGGGCCTCAGAGGGCTTGTGTGTTCATGTCTCCTGAAAATTTGATCCCATTAATGGTCTCATCTTTCATTCCTTCTTTTTCTTTTTCTTCTAGAAGCAGTGTAAGAGTGTGAGCTTTGGTGCAAAACTGCCTAGGTTTGAATCTGGCTCTGCCATTTCTTACCATGTGACTTTTACAGGCTACAGTCCATGGGGTCACAAAGAGTCAGACATGATAGCACAGCAGCACAGCACAGCACAATAAAAAGACAATTTTATGTTAAAAATAGCCAAATGAATTGAATAGACAGTTCTCTAGAGAAGACAGACAAATGGCCAATAAACACATAAAAAGATGCTCAGTATCATTAGTCACTAGGGAAATGCAAATAAAAAACACAAGACGTATCACTTCAAACCCATGCCTAACCCTTGAGGAAGAGTCCTAGTCTACACTGTTGGAGTTAAGGATTTTCATTATTTAATGGGACAAACTGTTCTTATTGACCATTCCACTCCAGATATGGCTTATTTCTTTTCTTTCCTTAAAAAAAAATTTTTTTTAAGTGAGGATACAAATAGAGATTCTGAAGCACTTTGCATCTTACTAGATAGGGATGATTAATCGTATTTGGGGACTGCCCTGATGGTGGAGTGGGGTGGAGTGGAAGGAATTACCCCTCATAGTTTGACTATGAAATTTACATGAAATAGATGCAGTCATCTAAAAGGAAAGAATGGCAGATAAGACCAGATGCAGAGGGAAAAGTGTTGGTAAAACAAAACTCAGTAGTGCTTTCTCGGGCCCCATCTAGGGGATAACAGGATTTGGGAATTCCTGTTTGAGTGGCAACGTCACAGCCAGTGTGGAGCTGGATGGAGGGTTGTAACCAAAGGACTTTGTGAGCTGAGGATCTGCTGGTGAAGTCACTCTTCTGTGAAATGGATGCACCTGAAAACTGGATTCCCTGCTTTCATTTCTCTATGGATTTAATGTCTTCTAGCAGCCTTCTGTGGAGAAGGCAATGGCACCCCACTCCAGTACTCTTGCCTGGAAAATCCCATGGATGGAGGAGCCTGGTGGGCTGCAGTCCTTGGGGTCGTGAAGAGTCGGACACGACTGAGCGACTTCACTTTCACTTTTCACTTTCACGCGTTGGAGAAGGAAATGGCAACCCACTCCAGTGTTCTTGCCTGGAGAATCCCAGGGACGGGGGAGCCTAGTGGGCTGCCGTCTGTGGGGTCGCACAGAGTCGGACACGACTCAAGTGACTTAGCAGCAGCAGCCTTCTGAGCATATTTGCCTTCTACAGGACGCTATGGTGTACAGTTAGGAGCCCCAACTCTGGTTTATACCATGTGGTTCAGTTCCCGGCTCTACCGCCCACTAGATTTGTCATATTACAAGTTATATAACCTCTGACTTTCTCTGTAAAAGGGGCTTAACCACAATTCCAACGTGATAGGCTTGTGGTGAGGACCAAAAAAGGTTATCACACTGAGTGCTTCATGCTATGCTCAGCACATTGTGAATAAATGACAACCATCATAATTATTGTTATGTTATTCCAATGTAAGTATATCAGGGGAGACAGCTCACACGTGGCAATTATGTTTTTCATTGACAGTTACTATGATGAGCTTCTGACTTCATATGTCGATCACTTTAACTCAGTGTAAGTCTGACAGGGAGAAAGAGATGTGGGCTGACAGATGCAAGGTTCTGATCCTGGCTTGGATTAGCGGTAAAAGCCACAGCAAATTCACCAAGGTTATCAGTGCTGCCTTGTGAGGTGCCTTAGGGTTAGCTGCTGGTCATACCCTGAAGATACCGTCTCAATCAGGAGTGAATTTCCATAGGAAGAGACTCTACAGAGAAACTAACCAGGTGGGACCAGTGATTCACACGGTGATTGCAAGCTGAAATACTGGTCAGCTGAGGGCAGGGCTTATATATACCAGGTCATATTCTTTCCAAAACTCCATGAAGGCTTCCCTTCTACTCTTTGGGTAAAAAGCAAACTTAATGCTAGGGTACACAAGATCCTTCCTGTTGGCAATTTCTGCCTTTCCCACCCTGTGGTACAACTCTTCCTCGCTTGTTGTTCTCCAGTCCAGGGGCTGACAAGCTACAGAGAAGTTCTGGAAGGCTGTAGGGGACACAACCACACACATTTGTTTGCGTCCTGCTGAGGGCTGCTCTCATGCAGCAGGGGCAGAGGTGGGTGCTTGAGACAGAGACTACAATGCCTACAAGGTCACATGGGAACACCTAACTGCACGGACCTGGGAATAAGGTCCACTTTTGGGTCCATGGAGAAATGGTTTTGCTCATCAGCTAACAATTTTGAACTGATGATGGCAAACAATTTTTTGCCATGAAAGCAAAGCTATGTTCTTGGCTGGGGGTGGGTGGATGGGTGGTGATGGTGGTCTTGAAATTCCCAATTGTCCTTTCCATTCTGATTACCATACTGTTTCCCATCAGGTCCCTGCAAAACTGATATCTTACAGGCACACCTTTTGAAAAACACTGGCTTTACTAATTTGCTTAGGCCTTTTGAATAAAGTTACCTTTGTATTCTGATAACATTTGTAATTACATGATATGGATGTACTCACACTGTCAGTGCTTTAGGAACATTCAACAGAAAGCCAGTGACTTCCAAAGGGCTTCAAACACACTGAATCTAAATTCATTGCTTAATAATAAGCAACAATGATAAGAGTAACTTGCTACATACTTTAAAAGCATGATCTTATTAATGCTCACCTATAAGGTGCTTTGCATTCATCTGATAGATGAGGAAATGGAGGAAAAGAGAAGTTAAGTAACTTGCCTAAGTTATATCATTATAAGTAATGAATGATGGATCCAGAAGTCAAAACCAACCTCTGATGCAGAGCACTGATGAATTCCCTTAGCCCTATAAGCACCTTACATAGTTAAACTAATACATTATCCTTGTGCAATAGTTTATAGTTTACAAAACTGATGAGATGATCCTTGTTTTCTAAAAAAGGGAACCAAGGCAGGTAAGTTGTGATTTGACAAGGTTATGTACCTGGTTTAAGGGAGAACATTAGGAACTGGGTAATGGATTCCTCCCATCAGAAACAAAATCTGAAGCTGAACCATGTGTAGCTGCTCATTCTCCAGGCCAGTCACCCATCTAGAACCCGGTACCACATTACAACTGGCTGTCTGCATGGCATTATACTCCCAAATGCCGAATATCTATCCTTGGAAGTTCCATTCCTAACAATACATCCTACCTCACTAAGAATAAGAGGGGCATTGTGTGCTAATAAAAACTAGAAAGCACCCTGATCTCAACGCATGGGAGAACGGTTAAATATGTTGCATCCATAAGATTGAATGATGCCATCAAAAATCATGACCACTATGTTGTTAAAAACACACAAGAAATTAACAAGTGATACAGTATTATTAACTAAAGTACAGATTTTGTTCAAATTTTACAAAATTTTATGCTAGCGTCCATTATTTGTTTTCATGTCTTATTTAAGACTCCACACTCTATTCAGTTGCATCGAGCAGCTTCAGCTGCATGCAACAAATTCTGGTAAATTACCTTTTCATGTTTATTCTACTACAAATGTTTTCTAAATTCTTTTGTTTCAGCTGCTCTGTGCATAGGATTTTAGTTCCCCTACCAGGTATCAAATCCACACCCCCTGCAGTGGGAGTGCAGAGTCTCAACCACTGGACGCCAGGTCCCAGCCTGTTTAGTGCTGTTGAACATTTACACGCAACCACTAAAAACACATCCCCATTTTGAACTTGTAAATAATTCTGACTTCCAGTTAGGAACTTCCAGTTGACCATTAGTAACAGCTAAGTGTGTCTTGAATTTAATCATGTACAATGTTCCTTGAGCAGAGATGTGGGGAGGAGAGAGGAGGTTTAGTTTTTGTGTCTTCATGGGATGTAGTGTTTGGTGTCTTTTCAGAGGAGAAGAGGGAAAAGATTCAGACATAGTTTAGGACCACAGTATCCAAGACCAGACATGGCCATCTGATGCAAAAAGCTGACTCACTGGAAAAAAACCCTGATGCTGAGAAAGGTTGAAGGCAAAAGGAGAAGTGGCAACAGAGTATGAGATGGTTAGATAGCATCACCAACTCAATGGACATGAGTTTGAGCAAACTCCAGGAGATAGTGAAGGAAGGGAAGCCTGGTGTGCTGCAGTCCATGGGGTTGCAAAGAGTTGGACATGATTTAGCAACTGAACAACAATAACCCAGGACCAGACATGAACTGTGGCCCTGGAGCTTCTCAGAGGGAGTTAGTCCACTCTCTTCCCCAACACCTTCATCTGTTTCTACTGATTTTCAACAGGAGGGCTTAGGAACGTCCAGAGGAAAGACTGGAATCCTGCTTACCACCGCAATTGCAAACTGACTTCTGCAAAATGAGGTGCTCCCAGGTGGAGGACAGGTGTGGAGGAACAGGTACCTCCAGAGAAGAATGAAACTGGCACTGCAATTCCAGGAGTAAAGGTTGATGGGTGTGGAGAGTAGGGATTACAGTTAGTCTCTCAACTGAGCCCAGAACTTGTCCTGACCTAGGCCGCCTGGGGCCTATCTGCAGCCTTGGTGAAAGGGACTGTGGGTAAAATATCCCGATTTGCCTCATGTCGTAAGTGTTTCTCTGTCATTTGGAGGAATGATACCCTATAATGGTAGGAACACATTGGCACTCAAGCAGCTTTGCAGGGGGGCCCCCCCTAGATCAGTGTACTATGGCCGTGACATGCTCTGCCTTTGAATCTCACTTATCTTGTCTTGGGCACAGAGATGATTCTCCCCGAGGAGATGACCGTGGCCACAGAAGTGACAGCAGAGTTTCAACCTTGGAGACATGGTGCATAGGGAGAGGCAGGGTGTGGGCTGAGAAGTGCCCTGCTTGGCTCCCCGCACCTCCAGTGAGGAAGCCCTGCCATGGCCACTATGACAGTTGAGGCTGAGCAAATCTGCTGTGGAACTTCTAGCCGAATGTCACCCCGTGTGTCCTTCCACTTTGCTGAGTGGGCAGGTGACAACTGCTTCCAGTTTAGGGAACTGGCGGATATTTCAAATTTACCAGGATTGCAGGCAGTGGTCTCTGTGACAGCCATGGGGCTGGGGACAGATTTCTAGTCCTGAGGGGGAATCTTTGTGGAAGCACTGAAGCCTGGATCCATGGATTCCCGCCATGATGGGGACACTCAACCAAATTATTTCTGGTCACATTTAAGTACCCTTGGCAATTCCAGAAATATTTAGAGGGAAAGGGCTCTTTAAAAGGCTGAGGTAAAGCAGGGACATTCATAATTAGAAAAGAGCGAGATGCCTGGGGCAAGTTTATTTAAACAAAGCAAGCCAAAGGGGCCACTGAGGCAAGTTGAAAGTGAAAGGGGGAAAGTGGCTCAGTCGTGTCTGACTCTTTGCAACTCCATGGACTATACAGTCCACAGAATTCTCTAGGCCAGAATACTGGAGTGGGTAGCCTTTCCCTTCTCCAGGGGATCTTCCCAACCTTAGGGATCAAACCCAGGTCTCCCGCGTTGCAAGCAGATTCTTTACCAGCTGAGCCACAAGGGAAGCCCAAGAGTACTGGAGTGGGTAGCCTATCCTTTCTCCAGTGGATCTTCCCAACCCAGGAATCAAACCAGGGTCTCCTGCATTGCAGGCGGATTCTTTAACAAACGGCATGTTTTTCTCTACAAATTCAACGTTTTCCTAAAGCAATTTGGCTTTCATGGCTACTTGTTATAACTGTTCCAAGGAGGTGCTCTTATAGGACTTCATTTTTTATCAGATGAGACAAACACTATGATGTGAGGCAAGTCTGGATAATATTTCATTGACAGAGTTTATTTTCAGAGGTTCTCCCCGCAAGGGATCTTCTCAATCTGCCCACAGTATACTCAGCAACCCCCCAAATGTCACATCTCTGCCCCATATTTATTCTTTCCTTCCTCCCATTCAAACTTAAGCCAGCTATCATGGCAGAGATGTGATGTAAATTCACCTAAAATGGCAAATGACTGACGGTAGCTCGAGTTTCTGTCTTAAAGGAAGATGTCTGGGGTCCACAGTGCCTGAACAGGGAAGAATCAGGCTAATTGTGAAATTCTTTCATCCCGAGAGGCAGTTAGAAGGAGTCTTCTGGGCTGGGGAGCTTCCTGGAATCTATTAATGATACCCCAAAGGTAACTCAGCTGACTCATAAAATTAACTCTGAAGGTGCTAATGATGTAAGTAATAATCCCTAAACCTGAGCTGCCTAAACTCTAGTTTTGTTCAATGACTCCTTTTGCAGTAGGGAGAGCAGAAATGACCATCCTTAATTCTCAGCCAAGATACTGAGGAGCGGAGAGGGTCCTTCATATGCCCTAGTCTCTCACCTAGTAATGGGTGGAACCAGGATTAAACAGACAGTCATCTTGTTAGGCCAAAAGGCCCAGCATCCAAGAGAAGGGTGTTTTCCTTGGCCCTGATGGGTATCATGGAATATGAAGCTGTAAGGGATTAACAGCTCATCTAAGTTTTCTGATCTGTAAGCCTCTTTTTCTCTCACACCATATCCCAACCTCCAGCCTGTTCTACAGACTTCATGTTGGGAATCCACAGTGAAACGACCACCTTCACCAGCCCCTCTGTTCCACCCTCACCTGGGTCTTCACTGTCTTTCCTTTACGGTATCAGTTTTAGCATTGGCTTCCTGGCTACCTCCCTGCTTCACACTTGCCTCACTACAGTCTGTGCACACACCAGCCAGAGGGATCCTGTTAAACTAACCCAGGTCGTGGCAAGTCCTCCTTGGCGTAATACTCTCAACGGCTCCCCATCCCACTCAGCATCAAAGCCAGAGTGCCCCTGGCTGCCATGTTGGCTGCATCTCCCCACCGCCCCAAGTTCTCTGCACTCCTGCATGCTGCTCCTCTTGCTGTTCCTCAACCTTGACAAACACCTTCCTTTCCACTTGCTCTTCCCCTGCTCCGAGTCCCCCAGATACCACATAATGAACTCCTTCCCTTTCATGAGATCTCTGTTCAAATGTCACCTCCTCAGAGAAGCACCGCCCCCTCCTCTCTATACACAGCCTCCTCCCAGCATGCTCTACCCCCAGTGTTTTTGCTTTCTTCATAGTATTTTTCATCTGACACATTAAATATTTTTTCAATGCTTTGTCTGGCTCTCTTATCTAGCACCGTGTGAGTTTTGCTATATCTCCCATTGCTAGACTAGTACCTGGCACCTATTTGCTGAATAAATGAAACTGAGAAACTCAGAGCAACCCATTTCTTTTTTAGATAAGAATGTTTTCTTCCTTTACAGTTTAAACTACCCAGCACATGACATCAGTCTTGTGATCATTTCTTTTCTGAAGCTCTAACCTCTGGGTGACTTTAGCAAGTAACCTGACTTTGTTAGAACTCACTTTAGCCAGCTGTGGAATGGGAATGAAAAGACTACATACCTTTCTTCCCTGACACTTGACTGGAGCAGGCTCTGAGAAGCCTTCTCTGTTCTGAGAGGGAAGGAGCCATGAGAAAATTCTCCTCATGAAGTTGCAATGAAAGTCCCAGGAGGGTAGGGGCTGTGCTTTCTCTCCATTCTCGCACAAAGTAGGCATTCACTAAGTGCTTATCCAAGTTAGGATCTGTGGGACATCAATTACACCTTCTTCTGCAGCCCTGCTCACAGAAGCTGGCCCCTTTCTGAGCTAACGCTCTGAAATAGCAGAAGAACGAAGTCTAGCTTAGAGGTGACGCAGATTCTTTTTCTAGAGGAAGACAACTGCACAGCCCTTGATGGACTGTGGTCACGTCATGACTTTCCACGTGGTCTTTGCTTTGAACGTGAAGCAGGGAATTTCACAAGAGGAGAAAGGTTCACATCAGAGGATTCTTCTTCTCGGCTATAAGTTTTTCTGGAGTGACTCTGACTGATACCGTTACTTTCTTAATTTGGGTGACTGTTCTGGTTCAGTTCAGAGCTAGTGATTCAGCAGATATTCCCAGAGTCAGACCCTAGTGGAAACTAATATATATGTGAAATCTGGTGCCAGGCACTTCCTGATGTTCAACAAGGATTTCTAGAATAGATGAGTGCATGGATACTCATGCCACACTACTGGCTTGTCATCACCTCTTAGTCTTTCCTTCTTCTCTTCCCCTTCTGACTCTTTTGATTCCTTCCCTACTCATGCCTCAGTGCTTCTTTGAGATACGTGGGCATTTTATGGTTTTGTTGGACTTGACAGATTACTGACCTTTCAAAGTCCAGTGATTTGGTGTCAGAAGATCTAAGTTTTCTCCTTTTTCTCTACCCTCTAAAGACGCACGCTGTAATTTCCCCAGCAGAAGTGAAAGTGATTTCGCAGGCAACTCAGATGTCTGCACAGGCACAAGAAAGAGGGGAAGAGGGCACAAGAGCAGAGGGAGAGGTGACTTTTGGAGGGGCTGAGAGCAACCCCCTACACATACTGCCCATCCAGCGGAAAGAAATGATATCTTGCAGGAAAATAATTGTCATTTGGATTTTTGTACATTCATTTTAATGACTGAGACGTTCTCATTTGCCTGAGGAGGAGCTGTATGAGCATGCACACTTTATAGTTGATTTGAAGATGAATAAAATATTAACATACCCTTTGCTGCCCCTAAAACACAACACCCAAATTAGCACTGTGCTCTGCCTGCTGTCCCACACACGCATTTAGGTTGTAAATGAGCTTGGTTTCAAGCACATTTGTAATGGTTGAACAAGTGAGGGACCAATTAGGTGGCCATATTGATACTAATGAGGGTGACCTCCAAAACTGTCCCAGCCCAAGAACGCCCACAACGGAACCAACGATCCTGGCTTTAGTCCCAGTCTGGAGGCTTTCATTCAGTCCTAATCATAGCAGAATCTGTCAAATGGATTTGTTTCCAGAAAACTTCCTTGACACAGGTCAAATGGCAGAAGTTGCAGAAATGTTGTTTTACATAAAATTTCTGCAAAAATTGTGCCCAGAAACTGCTGCCTTTTTAACCCATTAACTGGTGGATACAAAACAGCCAGCTCCAATGGCTACCATAGTGTCAAGGGTTATTTTATGGTACGTTTGTAATTGTTCTAAAAAAACTGATATGAAATGAAAGTTATCAGGATTAAGATGTTTTCCTTAAGAAGTAGAAAAGATGAACAACTTATTAAGAGCCTAAGAAGAAACTGGTTCTATAAAACATGTTATTGCATTTGTTGGAAGAATATTGTCAAGGTCTTGATCCATATTATGTGGCTCCTCAGAACATAGTTTCTTCAGATTTTAGTCTTAGGTTCTGCAGGAGTGCTGATTTGTTTTAATCTTGTAGAAACTACAGGTTTTTATACATATTTTCCTCTTTGCTTTGGTTGGTAGGGAGCTCAGAATCAGACTTTCTGATTATATCTAATTACTCTGTGAACTTCATCTTTGCATTTCTTTTTTCTTTTTCTTAGGGAGATTAGTGATTGTTCATTAATTTTATCCTTGGCTTTATTTTCTTCTCAATATTTTCTCTTTGCTGTGATTCCTTCATTTGTTACTTTTCTGCTTTTCTACTATATACATTCTTAAAAGCTACCATACAAGGATTTGGAGCATGAATATGTAAGTATTAGTAAATCTGGTCTCAATGCGATAAGACATCCAAAATCATCATCCTGGTGCTACTATTTATCCTATCTTGCTAGCTTTTTAGAACATTTAAAATGTTGTTCTCCTTCTTGAAATTATAAAAACATTTCCCTGAATTAGCATATACTGAACTCAGGCATTCCTCTTAGTCTTTTAAATTTTGTTCTCTCTTTTTTTATGCTTTGCCTCAAAATAAGTTCACGTGAACCATTACCTAAGTTCTATTAATCATCAACTTAGGGACACAATCCTGCTGTACTGGCAGTGAGTATCTTCATGTTTTTGATAGTTCCAAGAGGAATGATGAATCTATCCTGAGCCATCACATTCTTCCACTCTGCCCAATGGATGTCTCCTTGCATTTACTTCTTTACTTTCCAACTCAACTTACCTATTTATTATTTGGCCATTTCGTATTATCTCTCTTCCTCTCTTTCTCTCTCTTACCCCCTTCAGCTCTTTCCCTTTATCTCTTTATTTTTTTTTTAATCTAAGTATAGTTGATTTACAATGTGGTGTTTGTTTCAGGTATAACACAAATATATATATATTTTTCTTTTTCAGATTCTTTTCCCTTATAGGTTATTATAAAGTACTGACTGTAGTTCCCTGTGCTATACAGTAAGTCTTTGTTGGTTATCTATTTTATACACAATAGTGTGCATATGTTAATTCCAACCTCCTAACAGTCTCCCCCCACTTTCCCCTTTAGTAACTATCAGTTTGTTTTCTATGTCTATGGGTCTATTTCTGTTTTGTAAATAAGTTCATTTGTCTCATTTTTTAGATTCTACATATAAGTGATATCATATGACATTTGTCATTCTCTGTCTAGCTTACTTCACTTAGTATGATAATCTCTACGGTCCATCCATGCTGTTGCAAATGGCATTATTTCATTCATTTTTATGGCTGAGTAATATTCCACTACGTATATATACACCACATCTTCTTGATCCATTTCTCTGTTGATAGACATTAAGGTTGTTTCCACGGCTTGGTTATTGTAAACAGTGCTTCAGTGAACATCAGGGCGCATATATCTTTTTGAATTATGGTTTTCTCTGGATATATGCCCAGGAGTGGGATTTCTGGGCTGTTTGGTAACGGTTTACTTAGTTTTTACAAAATAATGTTATTTATTTATTGAATTTATTTTTGGCTGTGCTGGGTCTTCATTGCTGGATGGACTTTATCTAGCTGTGGCAAGCGGGGGCTACTCTCTAGCTGCATTGGATAAACTTCTCAGTGCAGTGGCTTCTCCTCCTGTGGAGCATGGACTCTCGAGCATGTGGGCTTCAGTAGTTGCAGCTCCCGGGCTCTAGAGCACAGGCTTCATTGCCCTGCGGCAAGTAGGATATTCCTGGACCAGGGATTGAACCCGTGTCGCCTGCATTGGCAGACGGATTCTTTACCACTGAGCCACCAGGGAAGCCCCATATTTAGTTTTTTAGTGAAAGTGAAAGTCGCTCAGTCACGTCCAACTCTTTATGACCCCAGGGACTCCATGGAATTCTCCAGGCCAGAATACTGGAGTTGGTAGCCTTTCCCTTCTTCAGGGGATCTTTCCAACCCAGGGATTGAACCCAGGTCTCCTGCATTATAGGTGGATTCTTTACTGAACCTCCACATTGTTCTCCACAGTGGCTGTACTATCCCTTTGTCTCTTTCCCCACCCATCCATCCCTTCCTTCCTTCCCTTCCTTCTTCTCTCCCTTCCTCCTGTATATGCTTTTCTAGTTTAAAGTGAAAGTGAAAGTTGCTCAGTCATGTCTGACTCTTTGTGACCCCATGGACCCCATTACAGTCCATGAAATTCTCCAGGCAAGAATACTGGAGTGGGTCACGTATCCCTTCTCTAGGGAATCTTCCCAATCCAGGGATCAAACCCAGGTCTTTTCTAGCTTAAAAATAACAGAAGCTCATATACAATCAAGCCATGAAAACATAAATAAAATTCTAGAAACCACAGAAAAAGAAGAATAGACACATACAACAAAAATCTAGTTATGACTACAGTCTCAAACTCAGTTTGGACTCTGTAAATTCATATAAAGGGAAAATCAGAAGAGATTATATATTTCCAAATGGCAGACCACTTGTGTTAACATCTGGGCCTGGGGTGGGTGAAGGTCGAGAAGAAGTGGGTTGTGGTAAACATTGAAGATTTATGTGACTATATAATGGAATGAAGATAGCCGATCCATTTTGGAACCATCCCAACTCCTCCCTTTCTTTCATACCTCACATGTACTTTGTTGACAGATTATGTCATTTCTGGTCTCAGTATATCAGGATCTGCCACATACTTCCAGTACTGCCATGACATGAATCATCACCTCCTGCCTGGTCTGGCTTGGTCCCTTTTGGTGGTCTCCCCTTCCTTTCCTGCTGTTCGCCACCCAGTAGCCAATGTGACAGTGTGAAAACGTGGGTCATGCCCTCTGCTCAAGCATCCCCAGTGCCTTGTCTTTTCATCTAACTCACAGAGCTGAAGTCTTCCTAAAGGCTGCTCAGCCCTACAAGCTCTGGGGACCACCTCCCTGCGCTCCCCTGCTCACTCACAGTGCTTCTGCCACGCAACCTGAATGCCTCTCCTCAGGGTCGTTCCCTTCTCCTGATCAATGCCTCAAAGTCAGCCCTCAGTATCCACGGGTTCCATATCTGATTGCAATTTGATCATTTCACATAAGGGGCTAGTGTATCTGTGGATTTTGGTGTCCACCATGGATACTAGAACCAAGGGGCTAGTGTCTCCTTATCTCTTTGAGGTCTTTGCTCAAGCATTTTCTTCATCAGAGAGACCACCTGCCTTGACTCTTTCTCATCCTACCTAAAATTAAGGCTCCTCCACTAACCCTGCCCTCTCTAGCCCTTTGTTTCATTTTGCATTACAGCACTTACTACTTCCTAACACACCATATGTGTTCATACCAATTTGCTTATGGTTTATCTCTGCCTACCAGCAACCCACTTGAGTGCCAGCTCTGTGAGGGCAAAGTTTTTAATCTGGTGTTTGTGCTGTATGCTCAATACCTAAAACAGTGCCCAATGGGCACTTAGCTCAATACCTATTTGTTGAATGAATGGATGAAACTAAACACTCTGACCTTGTTGGCACAAATCTTAAACAGCTAAGATAATATAGCAGAGTGCCATTCAAAATAAATTAATAGGATGGAACAAGCTCCCCACTGTCGAAGTAAAATAGAAAGTTAAAGCAATAACTGTTAAGTAGGGCAAAGGGGCTTTTATTTTTTTCTGTTAGAGGATCATATAGTGTCATAGGCAGTTCTCATTCTGTCCTGCCCCCTGACAGCAAGAATGAGGGGCACATTTACATCCCATGAAAGGGGATCTTTTCTGTATTTAAGGGCATTTGGAGAAATACTTTGGTTTTCCCGTCGTTCACAATTTTTCCTTTTGATGTTCAACCACTCACTATTCCCTCCCCTTCTTAGAAAAGTCATATCTTGAACTGAAATCATGCTCACTGAAATGAAAAGCCAACTGCAATTACATCCGCCTCCTGCTTCCCTTTCTCTTTGATTATCTGGCCCTAAACAGCAATAGAAAAAAGCACAGTGTTCCTCAAGTACCTATGGCACAAAATCAAAATTCTACCAAATAGTACTGAAGACTCTGGCCTTTTCCTAAGTTGTCTTAAGTCATTTTCTTTGAAATACATTTTTCTATCAGAGTTTGCAAACAATTTTCTGTTTTACTTTTTTTTAAGTAGGGAGGAACTGTTAGCCCATTTGCCTTTTGATGTTTACACATCATAGGTCAAATTCTGTTATGACAATATGTTACAACCTAAAAAAATCACATGGGGGTGGATTTTCTGGTCTATCAAAAGGCCCACTTTTGGCTATAATATCATTTATGTTGGAAGTTGTTTGAAGTTAACTCAAACCAATAGCAAGTTTCCAGTGAAGCAAAGGTGTGTGAGAAGGTATATTAGACTGGAAGTCAGGAGACTGGGCTGGAACCTGATTCTCATTCTGTTATGGACATGCTTTGTGAGCTTGAGGTAATTTGCTCAATATTTCTGGGCTTCAGGTTTAACTCCTGCAAAAGAAGAGCTTTAAAGGAACTTTGCATTCTCTTTCATCCCTAGGATTTATGATTCTTTGCGTGGTTGAAATAAATTTAGTCTGAGGATTTATATTTTGATTTCTTTCCTCCCTCCCTCTCTTCCGCCATCACTTCTCCCCACTTCCTCCCTTTTCTTTCCTCTCATCTATCCATCTATTCACCCATCCATTATATTTTGATTCCCTTTTTTCCTTCTATTCTTTCTTCCCCCTTTTAATTTTTCCATTGTATTTCAATAACTTTCTTTATCTTTTTCCTATTTCTTTCCTTTTCTTTTATCCCTTTTTCTTTATTTTACCCTCTGCCCTCTTTTCAGCTTTCATTCATGCTTCTCTTTCTTAAATTCTTTCTCTCAGCAGCAAATCACTCGACATTTCAACAAATTCATAAAGTAGCCATGGTTTTATGGGCTGGTGTTAACACCTATTCTAACCAACCAGGCACTGCAAACTGATGTGAGTGCTGATAGTGCGGCTTCAAGGCCTGGTATGGAAAGTAGCCAAATAGCACATGGCTATTATTTAATGATGCCCAGAGACTAACAGGAAGCCTTCTGCAAATTGCCTCACAAATTACACAGTGGCTCCCTGCCTTCTTTACTGGCACAAAATAGACTTGTGAAACTAGGCTTAACATCCAAATTCTTCCCCTGTTACAGGAAGCATCAAAGTTACCTTTTTAAGCATAAAAATGAAAAATAAATTTATACAGAAAATGCCACAAACAAAGAAAATATAAATGACAGACTTGGGAAATACAGTATAATGTGAGTCAAAAGGTCTAATTTTCATAATATATAAAATGCTCTTGTACATCTTTAAACATAGCTTTTAAAAAATACTTTCTCTTAATAAATGACTTCACCAAATCTACTCCCCTTCCTGTTCTCTTAAAAATGTAGGTTATAAAGAAATGCGGGCTATTTTTCTAAGTAATGTTTTATTTAAGCCTAATTCTTCAGACTGGGTCACCAATTTTTATTCCTCATTTCCCATCCTTACTGAAATTCTCAGAATATTAGGTATCACTACAATTTTTCAAATATATGCTTTAAAAACTTCATGAAACAGGAAGGAATTGGGCCACCTTTGAGATCCCTTCATGCTTATCTCTTGCTTAGTCAGTACAATGGCAAGGTAAGATCACAAGATTTGGAGTCAAATTGAGCCTGAGTTTAAACTTAGCTCTGGTATTTAGTTACTCTATATCTAAGTTACTTACTTTCTGAAGCTCAATTTTCTCATCTGTAGAACGGGACTAACACAGTCTTTCACAAGGTTGTGGTGGGGCATAAATGACACAAGGCATGTGGAGACTTAAAGCAGACACAGTAACGGAGGACCAGATAAATACATTGCTGAAACAATGATGGTGATAATGATGACAGCTTAAGAGAGTGAGAAAGCTCATCAGAACTATGCAAGAAACTCCACGCAGTATTTGCTTCATTTAGAAGGAAAAGATGGAATCTCACCTAAATGCTAAGAAAAGAACTTTGCAATTTATTCAAGCAAGGTTTGAATATAAACCCACTGAAATCCCACTGAGTCAGTATGTACAGAATGATATCTCATTCTGGGAAAGAGCCAAGCTTTAAAATCTTTCACCAATTTGAATGCAGTAGAATGAGGGAAGCAGACAAGAAAGGAGAGGGACAGTGGTCAGAACATTAAGGGAGGCAAACATACATCCAGGCCCGCGTATAATTTGGCACAATATGGGTCAATCTCTAATAATGTGCCAAAGATGATGAGAGGTAACCTTGACAACCCAGATGATGCAGGCTGAAAGAATAAGAGATTTGCAGGGGGACATAGGAGAAAATCTGGGCCATTTTCTTGGTTGACTGATGGCTTGTAGCTTTTACTCTATAGAAAACTTGCTATAACTAGTAAATCAGTCTTTTTTTAACATCATCAATAAACATCTATTAAACATTCATAACATGCCAAGACACTGTGCAAGGGATACAGAGATATTCCCTGCCCACAAGAAGCTTAAGAAGGACATTCCCATTTATAGGCAACTAAAAAGCACCATGGTGTGATCACTGACCTAGAGCCAGACATCCTGGAATGTGAAGTCAAGTGGGCCTTAGAAAGTATCACTACGAACAAAGCTAGTGGAGATGATGGAATTCCAGTTGAGCTATTCCAAATCTTGAAAGATGATGCTGTGAAAGTGCTACACTCAATATGCCAGCAAATTTGGAAAACTCAGCAGTGGCCACAGGACTGGAAAAGGTCAGTTTTCATTCTAATCCCAAAGAAAGGCAATGCCAAAGAATGCTCAAACTACCGCACAATTGCACTCATCTCACATGCTAGTAAAGTCATGCTCAAAATTCTCCAAGCCAGGCTTCAGCAATATGTGAACCATGAATTTCCTGATGTTCAAGCTGGTTTTAGAAAAGGCAGAGGAACCAGAGATCAAATTTCCAACATCTGCTGGATCATGGAAAAAGCAAGAGAGTTCCAGAAAAACATCTATTTCTGATTTGTTGACTATGCCCAAGCCTTTGACTGTGTGGATCACAATAAACTGTGGAAAATTCTGAAAGAGATGGGAATACCAGACCACCTGACCTGCCTCTTGAGAAATCCGTATGCAGGTCAGGAAGCAACAGTTAGAACTGGACATGGAACAACAGACTGGTTCCAAATAGGGAAAGGAGTACGTCAAGGCTCCTTTTTCCAATGAGTCAACTCTTCGCATGAGGTGGCCAAAGTACTGGAGTTTCTTGTCCTGTATATTGTCACCCTGCTTATTTAACTTATATGCAGAGTACATCATGAGAAACGTTGGACTGGAAGAAACACAAGCTGGAATCAAGATTGCTGGGAGAAATACCAATAACCTCAGATATGCAGATGACACCACCCTTATGGC
>NW_011494863.1:4400718-4403309 GCF_000754665.1 Bison bison bison
GAAAACGAAGATTATGGCATCCGGTCCCATCACTTCATGGGAAATCGATGGGGAAACAGTGGAAACAGTGTCAGATTTTATTTTTGGGGGCTCCAAAATCACCACAGATGGTGACTGCAGCCATGAAATTAAAAGATGCTCACTCTTTGGGAGGAAAGTTACGACCAACCTAGAAAGCACATTCAAAAGCAGAGACATTACTTTGCCAACAAAGGTTCGTCTAGTCAAGGCTATGGTTTTTCCTGTGGTCGTGTATGGATGTGAGAGTTGGACTGTGAAGAAGGCTGAGCACTGAAGAATTGATGCTTTTGAACTGTGGTGTTGGAGAAGACTCTTGAGGGTCCCTTGGACTGCAAGGTGATCCAACCAGTCCATTCTAAAGGAGATCAGCCCTGGGATTTCTTTGGAAGGAATGATGCTAAAGCTGAAACTCCAGTACTTTGGCCACCTCATGGGAAGAGTTGACTCATTGGAAAAGACTCTGATGCTGGGAGGGACTGCGGGCAGGAGGAGAAGGGGACGACAGAGGATGAGATGGCTGGATGGCATCACTGACTCGATAGACGTGAGTCTGTGTGAACTCCGGGAGTTGGTGATGGACAGGGAGGCCTGGCGTGCTGTGATTCATGGGGTCACAGAGAGTCGGACACGACTGAGCAATTGAACTGGACTGAATTGAAAAAGCACCAACACCCCCAACCCCTATCCCCGACCCCACTCAGAGCCCCTGCAAGCCTTGGCTTATTAGTGCTATTTTATTGTCCAAGGAAACTGAAGTTCAGAGAAAATACAATTAGAAAGAGCCAAGGCTAACATTTCAACTTCAGTGTGCCTAGGTTCAATTCTCAGGAGGAGAGTGACAAAAATAAAATGATTTATTTTGATTGGGATAATGGTAATAATGAGGATAAAAATAGGCTGTTTGTTTTAGCAGCAACATTAAAAAAAAAAAAGCCTCAAACCTCAAAAAAGCCTCAGTTGTGTGGCTGAACACAACTTCATTTCCCGATCATGGTCCATCTGTGTAGGCCAGCATAGGACCCTACAACATGGAGCCACTGAGCTGCACCGTCTCAGTGGCCAGTGACCTCCTTGGCTGCAGAGGCAAAGGAGAAGGGCATGGAGATCATCTGGTATTGGCTCTTAAGGGTCACTTCCAGGTGCAGCTCACTGGCCAGCCCTTACCACATGGTCTTACTCAGGGTTAGGATGAGGCTGAGAGGAGTGAAGCCCTTAGTGTGACATCTAAGCGGGCACAGGCTCTTTGGGTCATGCAAACACAGGGTTGGCACTAGTGTGACCCCAAAAGCCAGCGGCTCCTTATATTTTTAATCTTAGGCAACTTACTGGTCTCACCCTTGTCTGGGTGGTGGCCCCACCTAACTGATAGGAGGGGAAATGCAGTGTCTCTCATATCTGGGAGGGAGAGGTAAGGTGGGTACTGGTGAGGACTAGAAAATCTAGTAACCTGGGCTTGAAACCTCAGCTTCATAAATGATGCTGCCTTCTGCTCCATTTCTCTCCCCTGCTCTTTAATTCAGGAAGTTGCCAACCTTGGGATTTTAACCAAATATAGCAAACGCTGTATGTCAGATGCTTGCTATGTGTCAGGTATTACACTATCTACACTTATGCTCATCAACGCATCTATTCATTCCTCACAACAGCTCTCTGCAAAAGTTCCTATTTCAGTTTTTAAATAAGAAAACCGAGGCTTACAGAAATGGAATAACTTGCCCAAGTTCGTTTCTATAAAAGGTAACAGTCGCGATCTGGACTCATATCTAACTGTGAAGACTTTTCTCTTGCTCTTGGGAGCTTACAATTGTGTTGTATTCCAAGTGTATTAAATGAAAGTGTGGCTACGTTAGCCCAACTCATGACATAGTTGGAGCAAAACATTGACTTGCCACTGGTTGGGAGTGTATGTAGGCATCATCCTCAGTGCCAATGTAACTGATATTAATAAAAGATGAAGGAATTTTGTTATTTTGTTTTGGGTTTCCACATGAAAATTCAGTACCATCTGTTATTAACAGATGTGGAGTAGAGAATGAGAGTCAAGATGTCTTTACTAATCAGATGTATAATGGGGCAACTCCCTCTGTTTTGCTAGATACCAAATAAAGGGGCCAAATCAGATTTTCTAAGGTTATCTCCACTACTGACCTTACAAAATTCAGCATGGATAATAGCAGAGATAGGTAAGATCATAAGCATGGAAAATATTTTAGAACACACAAAAGTATTTCTCTAGTAAAGCTGAAAACCTTATTATCTGAAATAAAATAGAGCCTGACTGCTAATATGGATGCAAACTTATCACAGAGTGTAGACTCATCCCTTAATCAGACAAAACTGTACGGCTATCTGGAGAGAGAATAGTCATCTCACATGCTAATTTGCCATGAATGAATTTTTGTCAGTCAAAGAGCTTAAGTGTTTATTTTGGATTTTAAACAGACAGGATGAGTATGAGTGGAGCTAAGTTTGATTCCCTCTGAGGACACACAGGACAGTCACACATGGCTGAAATGCTGAGAGGTTGTGAAGACAAGAGACAATAGATACTCTTGACACAGGAACTGGTG
>NW_011494863.1:4403409-4419561 GCF_000754665.1 Bison bison bison
TAATTCTCTTAATTAAGGAGGGGGAGCATTTTGAGGCAGTCATTAAGGATGAAGTCATATGCACCAATGCACAAAAAACCTTTGCCTTTACACTTTTTTGTGTGGAAACATCTGGCAAAAACATGTTGAGAAAAGAGAACTTTTGTGCAGCAGGATCTTGCCGTGAAGAGATGAAAACTTAAGCTAATTACAGGATGTCTGTAAAAAGAAAGGGCTAGCTTTATATTTTAGGCCCATTTTTTCCCTACAGGGTAGACATCTAATGTAAAAGCAGTGGTATGCTGTGGGAAATGAATATGGGGTAAGAAACAATGAATTTCATCTAATATATAATACTACACCATAAAGATTATTAAAATAGCTTTCAATTTATTCTTGCCTTTATAACTCTGCCAAGAGAAAACCAGACAAGTCTGAAACCTGTATGATACAGACCACAAAACTGTACATTTTCTTATATGTAAAATGTTTCAGACCTCTTAATTAAAAATGACCCAGCTATTGTCCTATTTAGAAGTAAATAATGCAGTCTGGAATTTTTCTTCACATCTATTTTAAAACTACAATCACCTCACACTCTTTTTGAAATCTCCTCTCTCAATGTCCTTTAGTTCCTTTTGCCTTTCTTTATAATCCTACCTTCATTCTGTTCCTTTTCCAGAGTTCTGTGATGCTTCAGCTTAAAGACCAAAATTACAAAAAAGAAAAGCAAAGTTGAGCGCAGCCTGGTCCTAATCTCAAGATTGAGGCATCCCACGTGACTCTATCAAGATTCTAATCATAGGCACCCAAGAGGCTAAGACCAACCATAGGCATTCAACAAGTTCTTCTGATATTAACCATTCTAAGAGCATTAGGATTTAATCTAGCAGAGGAATGTTTGACCCTACTACAGACTTCTTCCTGCAGGAACAAGGTGCTTACAATCACCTGGAGAGGACACTTCTGACAGTCTTCTCGAGATGAATGAAATTTGCTTTCCCTCTTGCCCATCTCTATAATTTGGGTGAATATTAAGAGAGATCCTTATAAAGAGGCAGGCCAATTGAGACCTTCCTCCTAGTTGGGCAACATCACTACACTGTCAGGTACTGGCTGAGACATACGGGCTCACAGACTAGGGGATCTGGCTCCTAAAACCCAGTCTTGTGGGGATCATATTGTCCTTAGCTCATGGCCCTCACAATGGCCTGCCATCCTCTGTCCTTTATAAGGACCCCACTGCTGGAAGTCAGTTCTCTTCAGACTGATCTGAGCCAGAATCTCAAATCTATTTGGAGACTGTGTCACCTTTACTGTTCAATAGGGACATTCTCCCCTGCAGTGAGCCATACTTCTTACCAGGCACTATTGTCTCCAAGACTGAGACTGTAGCATCTGCCATCTACTCCATTAACTAGCAAGTCTTCTAATGTTGGTTTTCTTAAAACCGAGAATGATTTCTTTATGACTACCTGTCTATCATAAGTGGGAAAGTTAAAGAGGCCAAAAAGATTATGTGACTTTTCTGACATCTTCCTATTCCCTGGGAATTTTTGATTTGCAGTCTTTGTAATGGGACTACCTGGGAGAAGGCAATGGCACCCTACTCTAGTACTCTTGCCTGGAAAATACCATGGATGGAGGAGCCTGGTAGGCTGCAGTCCATGAGGTCGCTAAGAGTCAGACATGACTGAGTGACTTCACTTTGACTTTTCACTTTCATGCACTGGAGAAGGAAATGGCAACCCACTCCAGTATTCTTGCCTGGAGAATCCCAGGGACAGGAGAGCCTGGTGGGCTGTCGTCTATGGGGTCGCACAAAGTTGGACACGACTGAAGCGACTTAGCAGCAGCAGCAGCAGATAGCATATTCAAAAGCAGAGACATTACTTTGCCAACAAAGGTCCGTCTAGTCAAGGCTATGGTTTTTCCTGTGGTCATGTATGGATGTGAGAGTTGGACTGTGAAGAAGGCTGAGCACTGAAGAATTGATGCTTTTGAACTGTGGTGTTGGAGAAGACTCTTGAGGGTCCCTTGGACTGCAAGGAGATCCAACCAGTCCATTCTGAAGGAGATCAGCCCTGGGATTTCTTTGGAAGGAATGATGCTAAAGCTGAAACTCCAGTACTTTGGCCACCTCATGGGAAGAGTTGACTCATTGGAAAAGACTCTGATGCTGGGAGGGACTGCGGGCAGGAGGAGAAGGGGACGACAGAGGATGAGATGGCTGGATAGCATCACTGACTCGATGGACGTGAGTCTGAGTGAACTCCGGGAGTTGGTGATGGACAGGGAGGCCTGGCGTGCTGTGATTCATGGGGTCACAAAGAGTTGGACACGACTGAGTGACTGAACTGAACTGAACTGAACCACCTCCATGAGGGCTATGACTGCACCTGTTTTTGCTTATCTTTGTTCCTTCTTTCAGACCCTGGTACTGATTTGGGTATCTGGTAGATGCTCAGAAATTTAACCTGTCCAGTAGAGGATTGAATGCATCTACTTTGGCTGTGCACTGTCCTAGGTGCTTTGAATATAATATGTATAAGACACAGTTCTTGCCATCAAAACCTGACACAGGACTAATCTTTCCAACATGTCTTTCAGTGCTTGAGCAAAACAATTTAAATGGAAATTCCTGTTAAACCTCTGGTTTAGGGATTCTAAAGGAAATTCTGCTCCCAAATGTCTCTCCCATGAGCCAGGCAACTCATGATATTTTCTGCATTTATTAACAATGACGACAGGGACTTCCCTGGTGATCAGTGCCTAAGACATTGAGCTCCCAGTGCATGAGTCCTGGGTTTGATCCTTGGTTAGGGAACTAGATCCCACATGCTATGACTAAGAGTTCAGATGCCTCAACTAAAGATCCTACTTGCCACAACTAAGACCCGGCACAGCTAAATAAATGTTACAAACCAAAACAGGGCTTCCTTGGCAGCTCAGTGCAGGAGACATGGGTTCAATCTCTGGTCCAGGAAAAACCCACATGACACATAGCAAATGAGCCCATGCGCCACAATGATTAAGCCTGTGCTCCACAGTCAGGGAACTGTGACCACTGAAGCCCGTGTGCCTCTACTCCACAAGAGAAGCCATCACAATGAGAAGCCCACACACTGCAACGAGAGAGTAGCTCCTGCTCAACACGACTAGAAAAAAGTGTGTGCAGCCATGAACACCCAGCATAGCCAAAAACAAGTAAATAAATGCAATTATAAAATAGACACCCCCCAAATGATATCAGTCATGGCAAACAGAACTTATGGATGCTTTCACTGTGCTTCACTTGTACAAAGTGCCTTGCATATATTCTATAATTCTCACAATCCACCCTATATATTAACAGTAGGTATTATGATCATTTTATTGATAAGGAAAGATAGGCTAAGAGAGGTTATGTGTCCCAGTCGGTATACCAACTACACAGCTGGTAAGTGGAGACAGTTGCTTTCAGCCTTGCCTGGTCAGATTTCAAAGACCAGACCTGTAACCATGCTCTGTTCTGCCTCCTACTCCTTCCTTAAGAATAAAGTAATATTTTCAAAAAAGGGAAATACATTGACAGGAATTACTTGGTATGACTCTGTCCCTTGTGGAAAACAAAACTGGGGACTTTTTGATTTGA
Organism: Bison bison bison; assembly: GCF_000754665.1. Taxonomy (NCBI): domain Eukaryota; kingdom Metazoa; phylum Chordata; class Mammalia; order Artiodactyla; family Bovidae; genus Bison; species Bison bison. Next base: position 4,407,023 of record NW_011494863.1, read on the forward strand.
TTCTTCTCAGTATTCATTATATGGGGACCAATTATTGTACCTGTACTTTGTGAGGGACCTGGGCCTCTCCAGGGTCACACAGGGAACAAGCGGCAGACTGCTGGTCTGACTAGATCACTTTATAGTATTCTTTCTACTGTATGGGGAGCGAAGCCTCTGGGCATTTCAGAAAGAGATTTTCTGTTCCATGTTTTTACCAGGGATGGGACTGCATGGAGAATTTTTGCATCTGGTCCAGAGTAGTTTAAGGAGACCAAATTGGTGACTGGAAAAATATATGCCCATCCACATCTCTACAAATGGTGTGATTTCATTTCCTTTTATGGTTGAGTAATATTTCATTGTATATATGTACCACATTTTCTTTATTTATTCATCTGTTGATGGACATTTAAATTGCCATGTCCTAGCTATTGTAAATAGTGCTGCAATGAACACTGGAGTGCATGTGTCTTTTTGAATTATGGTTTTCTTAGGGTGTATGCTTAGAGTCTATCAAACAGAGTGAAGTCAGAAAGAGAAAAACAAATACTGCATATTAATGTGTCTATGTGGAATCTAGAAAAATGGTACAGATGAATCCATTTGCAAGATAGGAATAGAAATGCAGATGTAGGGAATGGATGTGTAGACCTGGAGAGGTGGAGGTGAGTGGGATGAACTGGGAGACTGGGACTGATGTATATACACCCCTATATATAAAATAGATAACTAATGAGAACCTAGTGTAGAGCACAGGGTGCTCAGCTCAGTGCTCTGTTGTGACCTAGATTGGTGGGATGGAGGTGAGGGGGTGCAAGGGAGATCCAAGAGGGAGGGCAATATAGGTATACTTATAGCTGATTGACCTCACTGCACAGCAGAAACCAACACAACATTATAACACAACTATACCCCAATGAAAGGAACAAAAAGCCGTTGTACTTCTCTGATGATCCAGTGGTTAAGAATCCACCTGGAAATGCAGGGGACACAGGTTCAATTCCTGGTCCAGCAAGATCCCATATGCCATGAAGCAACTAAGCCCATGTACCACAACTACTGAGCTCAAGCTCTAGAGCCCAGAAGCCACAGCTCCTGAGCTGGAGTGCTGCCACTACTGAAGCCCACGTGCCAAGAGCCCGTGCTTCACAGTAAGAGAAGCCAGAGCACCAGGGCAAAGAGCTGTGATGTTGGAGGAGACTCTTGAGAGTCCCTTGGACTGCAACTACAGAAAGTCCTCGGGGAGCAATGAAGACACAGCACAGCCAAAAATAAAGAAAAAAGAAAAATATACCAAAAAGGCCAATGATGGTCTTGTCTGATCTAGGTCTGCCTTTCTTGAAGGATGTAGAAACAGTCTGCCTGCCAGCCTCTCCCTCCCTCTAAACCAACAGTTCTCAATGGTGATGATTTTGCCTTCTAGGACATGTGGCAATGTGGTGGGACATTTTTGATTTTGTAACTGTAGCCCATGTGTGCCACTGGAATTTCATGGGCAGAGGCTAAACATCCTACAAGGCACAGAAAATCCAGACAGTTTAACAGCTAGGATATCTAAATTAATTCTATAAAATACGCTGTGTAGGCCCAGACCACCTTATCTGCCTCCTGAGAAATCTGTATGCAGGTCAAGAAACAACAGTTAGAACTGGACATGGAACAACAGACTAGTTTCAAACAGGGAAAGGAGTACGTCAAGGCTGTATATTGTCACCCTGCTTATTTAACTTATATGCAGAGTACATCATGTGAAATGCTGGGCTGGATGAAGCACAAGCTGGAATCAAGATTGCCGGGAAATATCAATAACCTCAGATACGCATATGACACCACCTTTATGGCATAAAGTGAATAAGCACTAAAGAATCTCTTAAAGTGAAGGAGGAGAGTGAAAAAGTTGGCTTCAAACTCAACATTAAAAAAACTAAGATCATGGCATCTGGTCCTATCACTTCATGGCAAATAGATGGGAAAACGGTGGAGATGGTGAGAGACTTTATTTTTTGGGGTTTCAGAATCACTGCAAATGGTGACTGCAGCCATGAAATTAAGAGACTCTTGCTCCTTGGAAGAAAAGCTATAACCAACCTAGACAGCATATTAAAAAGCAGAGACATTACTTTGCCAACAAAAGTCCGTATAATCAAAGCTATGGTTTTTCCAATAGTCATGTATGGATGCAAGAGTTGGACTGTAAAGAAAATTTAGCACTGAAGAATTGATGCTTTTGAGCTGTGATGTTGGAGAAGACTCTCGAGAGTCCCTTGGACTGCAAGGAGATCCAACCAGTCCATCCTAAAGGAAATCAGTCCTGAATATTCATTGGAAGGACTGATGCTGAAGCTGAAACTCCAATACTTTGGCCACCTGACGTGAAGAACCGACTCATTTGAAAAGACCTTGATGCTGGGAAAGATTGAAGGTGGGAGGAGAAGGGGACGACAGAGGGTGAGATGGTTGGAATGCATCACCGACTCGATGGACATGAGTTTGAGTAAACTCCGGGAGTTGGTTATGGACAGGGAAGCCTGGCGTGCTGCAGTCCATGGGGTCGCAAACAGTAAGACAGGACTGAGTGACTGAACTGAAGCTGACTGAGGCCCATTAAAGCGAAGGGAGATGTTTTACTTATTTATTTGAACACGATGTTCTTTAAAAATATTTCTCTCACTCCCAAGTATGACAGACACGTAATAGTATCCTGAATTTTTTTTAAACTCCTGTATTTTGAAAACAAATTATTATACAGCAACTAATAAAATATTAATTGGGGTCCTTTTTCTATCTAAATAACCTAGAACAAAACAGAATGATGAAGCTACTTTTTAATACAGTCAGTGAAGTAAACATCAAACAGATGGTCATGGAAAATTAAAATAATTTCCTGTAAATGAAGAGAAATGTGAAATGAGGTTAATATAAACCTTTAATTCACTGACTGCTTTCTGGGACTTTAAGAAGCATTCCGTTTAGCAATAATTCCACTTACGTGGCACGCAGTCTGTGTTTTTTTCCCTCTGCTATTTGTTTTGGGGATGTATGTGGGTAACCAAGAGTTCACCTTTAAGTATCCTGCGAAAGGAAGTGGGACCCCAGAGCTGCAGTTGCTCAGGGCCTTGGGTGTAACTGGACCGAGAGCTTGAAGCCCAGAGACTGGGTGGGATCTCTCCAGGGACAGCAATAGCAACCTGTTTTCTTCTTCTTTTAAAATTGAAGCATGGCTGATTTACATTATTATATTACCTTTAGATGTACAACATAGTGATTCAATACTTTTATAGACTATACTCCCTTTAAAGTTATTACAAAATAGTAGCTGCTTTCCCTGTGCTTAACAATATATTTTTGTTGCTCATCTATTTTATACATAGTAACTTGCATCCTTTTCATCCCATTTGCTTATCTTGACCCTCCCCTCTCCCCCTCTCAACTGGTAACCACTAGTTTGTCAACATGGCTAATTGTCAGGGAAATGCAAATCAAAACCACAGTGAAATATCACCTCACACCTGTCAGAAAGGCTATCATCAGAAAGGCCACAAATAGCAAGTGTTGGGTAGGGCGTGCAGAAAAGGGAACTCTCATACATCGTTAGTGGGAATGTAAATTGGTACAACCACCTGTCTTCTGAAGCCAGCCTCCTCATTTTAGGCTTCTCAAGGCTGTGACCTCTGCAGAGTAAAGCCTTCTTCTCATAAAATACTTTAAGAAACATTTATTTTATTTTGATGCAAAACAGAGACTGTGTGAACACTGAGAGTATGTACAGTAAGAAAATGATTGACGTGACCCCTGTCAACATGGAGATTACAGCCCAGCCAGGGAGAGACAGAGGCAACTGAAAATCTCATAAATGACTAACTACAAATGTGGTAAGTGTGATGGGGTAGATACCAGAGGATTTGATGAAGGCATACACTAGGGAACCCTGACCAAGTCTTCGTATCTGGGGATAGGAGTAGGGTAGGAGGATAGGGAGGTTTGTTTGGAGGTGATGTTTAAACTGAAATCTGTAGGATTAATGAGCAGTCTGGGGAAAATGTGTTCCAAGCACCACGAGCCACCTCACAGCTTCTGCTTGCTTATACTTTTGGTTCAAATGTAAATTTACCCCACATACGGTCTTCATGCCTTTTCAGCTCCAGTTATTAATACTTCCACGTATAGCCTGACTGTTGCATAGTTCTGCCTTCCCTTCATAAAGGAAGCTGACTAGGTCAGTTCACTTTTTACCCTTGGCACGTAGGACTTGCAAGTTATTCCTATTTCTGCAACTAGAGTCAGATTTCTTCATGGGCAGAAGCCAGGGTCTTCCGATAACCTTACTTTGTGTACTCTGGAAATCTTCCTGGCCCTTGCCATATGACAGTTCCTCTTTCACATGGGCAAAGAGGGAGTTGTGGACTGCATGGCAGTGCAACACTTGGGCTATTCCAATATCATGTGTAATTTCCCTTGTGACAATGAGTGTGAAAAGGAAAGCATGAAACACTCTTCTCCATCTTTGTGTCTTTCTCTAAATTGGTCATTCTGTGCACAAAAGAGAGAGGCATGTCCTTGCTCTACATCTCTACTGAGCTCAGCTACAGATGCACTTCTCTATCTGTGCTGCTGAAAACAGAGTATGATCTTGTTTGGATTTCTCAAATAATTCAAGTAAGAAGCCTTATAGTTAGAACCAGAGAAGCAGTAGAGATAATATTTTTATTTAATATTATCTTGAGTAGAAAATAAAATGACTTCATTGAAAAATGCCTTTGGATGACGCCCACCCTTTAGAGTTCACAACCTTTCACCAAATGACTTAATTTAGGTTTGACAAAAAGAAGGGGATCTCTTATGTTAGGCCATGAATTACCCTAAAACAGGCAGGGATGCGACCTGATACTTCTTTGGTATTCATGACAATGCACACAGTAGGGGTTGAATAAATGGTGATGCCTGAGAAGACTGCCCTGTAAATATTTAGTTTAATGAACAGAAGTGGGACAGCATGAAGTCTTAGCCCTGTTCAACTCTTTGGGATCTCATCAACATCCTTTCCCAAGACATTTTTTTTTTTTTGGGTCATTCTTCCATTGTAGCATTTATATTACATCATCATCAATATTATTATTATTGTCATCATCATCACCAACACTCACTCTGAGTTGCCTAATAAGAGTTGTTATTAAGGGTGACCTTAACATGTGTACAGAAGCTTGGTTGTCTTGCTCATTCATCTGTCTGTCCACCCATCCAAACACTGAGCATTTTAAGTAAGACTGTCTTGGTTCTGAAGCTATTTAAAGTCTGGTAGCACCATTTTGACCACAGGCAAGTACTTCTTAGTGGTTTACATTCTTCAGTTCAGTTCAGTCGCTCAGTCGTGTCTGACTCTTTGCGACCCCATGAATTGCAGCACGCCAGGCCTCCCTGTTGGAGAAGGCAATGGCCACCCACTCCAGTACTCTTGCCTGGAAAATCCCATGGACGGAGGAACCTGGTGGGCTGCAGTCCATGGGATCACAAAGAGTCGGACACGACTGAGCGACTTCACTTTCAATTTTCCCTTTCATGCATTGGAGAAGGAAATGGCAACCCACTCCAGTGTTCTTGCCTGGAGAATCCCAGGGATGGTGGAGCCTGGTGGGATGCCATCTATGGGGTCACACAGAGTCGGACACGACTGAAGTGACTTAGCAGCAGGCCTCCCTGTCCATCACCAACTCCTGGAGTTCACCCAAACTCATGTCCATCGAGTCGGTGATGCTATCCAGCCATCTTAAGCTACATATAATGGGAGAGTGGGGTAGAGTGGGGGACATCAGAGAACTGTGTGTGTGCGTGTGGTGTGTGTGAATATGAGTATACTTAGTAGCAAGCAGGTACAGATTTCCTTATCAGCTACTTTTGAATAAGGCAAATGAATATGTAAAACTATTTTGGAGATTTATATGGCTTTCCTTGGGAAAACCCCAAGGTTTTTTCTTGAACAAAGACCTTTTATGAGAAGCCACAAATAATAAAAGCCACTCATTTAAAGAAAGTATGCACAAATAAGAGACTCTAACTCAAAGGAAACATTGAGAAATAGGGAGGCCATTGAGAAATAAGGAAGAACCTTAATGAAGAGGAAGTAGGGTAGGAAGGGGGTAAGCAAAACCTATCATGCTTAAAAAAAATTACTACAGCTCTCTTACGTCTCTGCCAAAAATAGTCTCAGACATTGAGGCAGAAATTAGGACTCCAGGAGGTAAAAGGACCCTGACTTTAGCCCTAAAGAATTCCCTGTGGTTCCCCTAGACTCTCTGCACCCCAACTCTGCCACTCAAAACCACCTAAAGCCTGTTTTTCAAAATTTCTATGAAGCTGTCCTTGATGCTTCAAGACAGTATAAAGTATAATCTCATTTCTGCAAACATAACTCCCACACTGCTCATCTCTCTCCTAAGGACTCCTTATTTTATTATATGTTATTTACTTCTCTGGACCTGCTAACCTGGCTATGGATTTGTATACAGGCAGGAGTTTTGTTCAGGTTGTCTTTTAATTTCTAGAGCTTAGCACAGATACCCTATTGATACAATAAACATTTGAGAAAGGGAAGAGAAATAAAGGAGTACTTAGATGACTTTTATATTAACTAGATAAAAATACATATTCAGTGAGACTTTAGACATTCATTCATTGTTCAATCAACCAACAAATACCAGTATTAACTAAATGCCAATCATTGGGATAAGACATGGTTTTAGCCCATAAGGGTTTAATCTCTATTAGGGGATTCAGTCATGTCCAGGTGTTTGTGACCACGGGGACTGTAGCCTGCCAGGCTTCTCTGTTTCTGGAATTCTCCAGGCAAGAATACTTCAGTGGGTAACCATTTCCTTCTCCGGGGGATCTTCCCAACCCAGGAATCAAAACTGGGTCTCCTGCATTGCAGGCACATTCTTTACTGTCTGAGCCACCAGGGAAGACCCTGATGCTGGGGAAGATTGAAGGCAAAAGGAGAAGGGGAAAGCAGAAGATGAGATGGTTAGATAGCATCACCAACTCAATGGATATGAGTTTGAGCAAACTCTGAGAGATAGTGAAGGACAGGGAAGCCTGGTGTGCTGCAGTCCATGGGGTTGCAAAGAGTCAGACAGAACTTAGCGACTAAGCAGCAATAACAAAGTGGACTCAGACTTATCAATAGGCAAGTAAAATGCAATGTGATACTAAGAGGTAGGTAGTGGTAATGGTGAATGTGATTAATGCCAGAAAATTGTATACTTAGTGATGGCTAAAGTCGCAAATTTTAGTGAGTTGGTGATTACATGGGTGTATACAATTTTCAAAACCCACCAAACTGAATATTTGTGATCTGTGCTTTTAATTGTATGTTAGTTATTTCTAAATTAAAAAGACAATTAAAAAAATAAGAGGTATTTATATGAGCAACAGGAGGGGCACCAAATCCTAAGTGTTGGGGGTCAGAGAAGGCTTCTTAAAGGACAGAAACCCAACTACATGTGACATCAAAGAGAGGTTTATACATTTGAAGGAAGTGAAAAAAGAATCAGAGATAGGAAGTGACATGTCCAAGGTCACATCCAGCTGATGGCAGAGCTGGAAACAAAACCCAGTGTTTTGATTCCTAAGCCAGGTCTCATTTCATAAACCCATTGTGCCAGTTATTGTCTAATGGCTTTCAGTCCCAAGCCCACTGCTCCATGTTCTGCTCTGTGATGCTGCATTTCCCAGACACTCGAGTTTCCAAGTTAGGTCCTGCCAGTGAGAGGTAGTGGTGGAAATTTTTAGGCAGGAGGCAGGGAGAGGAGGCAGTGTGCAGCTCTAGTCAGAGTTCTGAGTACCGGCCCTGTAGTGACCCTTTGGAGATCCAAGTACTAGCCATCTAGTGATCCCATCAAGAAGCCCTAGTGCCAAGCCCTTAACCCCAGAGTATGAGTTCAGGTCTGAATGGAAATGAAATCAAACTTATGATCTTTCTCCCCAGACTGAGTCTTCTAGTGCTTCCAAGCTTGGGGAATGAGAGGTTATCCAAGGAGTTACTCTTGACATCTGCCTTTCCCTCACTCTGTCTGTCCAAAACCAACACCAAGTCATGGCCATTCTACTTCCTAAAAGCCTCTTGCTGCTGAGTCGCTTCAGTCGTGTCCGACTCTGTGCAACCCCATAGATGGCAGCCCACCAGGCTCCACCATCCCTGGGATTCTCCAGGCAAGAATACTGGAGTGGGTTGCCATTTCCTTCTCCAATGCATGACAGAGAAAATTGAAAGTGAAGTCACTCAGTCGTGTCCGACTCTTAGCGACCCCATGACTGCAGCCTACCAGGCTCCTCCGTCCATGGATTTTCCAGGCAAGAGTACGGGAGTAGGGTGACGTTGTCTTCTCCGAAAAGCCTCTTAGATATGTTCATTTCTTATCCCTACTCTCACCATAGGCTAGGCTACTACCACCTCTTGCCTGGATGTCCATAATCCTTTCCTAACTGATCTGGCATTCACTCTGCCCATCCTTCTTGACTTTCCATTCTCCCTTGATTTAATGTAGTTTTCAGCCACCTAATCAGGAGATTTAATGTCCAGTCACAGTTCTGTTGGTATCAGTACAGTCTTGGGCAAATTAGTTCATTTTACTTGTTTCTAGTTTCCCCAGTTATAAAATAACAGGATTTATATGTATACCAACAGTTTTATGATGAAGGTAGGTTTAAAAGAGGAAGTAGCACTGTACCTGGACATTGAAGGATGAAAAGGCCTTTGATTTGTGTTTCAAGAGAAAACTATGGCCCAAAGGATGGGTAAAGTGTTCATATGTGTGTGTTTAGGAATAGCACAAAACCAGAAAATAGCTGGCAACTGTATTATAAAGTTGATTTCCTGGAATATGTGATGAGATGGCCTACAACACTGTTCCTTATTGTCTTCCTCATCTTATTAAATGCCACCAGCATCCAGGACTATGACAAGGCTGTATATTGTCACTAAGCTTATTTAACTTGTATGCACAGTACATCATGTGAAATGCTGGGCTGGATGAATCACAAGCTGGAATCAAGATTGCTGGGAGAAATATCAACAACCTTAGATATGCAGATGATACCACCCTAATGGCAAAAAGTGAAGAGGAACTAAAGAGCCTCTTGATGAGGGTGAAGAGCAGAGTGAAAAGTTGACTTAAAACTAAACCTTAAAAAAATTAAGATCATGGCAGCCAGTGCCATCACTTCATAGCAAATAGATCGGGAAAAAGTGGAGGCAGTGACAGATTTTATTTTCTTGGGCTCCAAAATCACTGTGGACAGTGACTGTAGCCATGAAATTAAAAGATGCTTGCTCCTTGGAAGGAAAATGATGACAAACCTAGACAGTGTATTAAAGAGGAGAGACATCACTTTGCCGAGCTAGGTTTGTATAGTCAAAGCTATGGGTTTTCCAGTAGTCATGTATGGATGTGAGAGTTAGACCATAAAGAAGGCTGTGAGCACTGAATAACCGATGCTTTAGAACTGTGGTGCTGGAGAAGACTCTTGAGGGTCCCTTGGACAGCAAGGAGATCCACCCAGCCAATCCTAAAGGAAATCAGTCCTGAACATTCATTGGAAGGAATGATTCTGAAGTTCCAATACTTTATTATTATTATTATTTTTTACTTTTGGCCTTTGTATTTAGTTCACATGCAGTGTGCATGAGAGAGAGAGAGATTATCTAATGCACATGTCTTTTGTCTTGATGGTGATGCTGTCCCATAATAAATCTCTTAGGCTTTCTTAACTCTTTTTCATTGTTTTCCCTCTTGTTTTATTGAGTGTGCTGTTAAAGTCTCTATTGATTTCTTCAACTCTAGGGTTTCTTCTTTTTTTTTTTTTTAAAGGCTTGTAAGATGATTGATGCGAGACAGCAAAAGAGACACAGATGTATAGAACAGTCTTTTGGACTCTGTGGGACAGGGCGAGGGTGGGATGATTTGGGAGAATGGCATTGAAACTTGTATAATATCATATGTGAAACGAATCACCAGTCCAGGTTCGATGCACGATACAGGAAGCTTGGGGCTGGTGCACTGGGATGACCCAGAGGGATGGTATGGGGAGGGAGGTGAGAGGGGGGTTCAGGATGGGGAACATGTGTACACCCGTGGCAGATGCATGTTGATGTATGGCAAAACCAATACAATATTATAAAGTAAAAAAAAAATTTAAAAAACACCAAAAAACAGAAAACCAACTACATAAATGGATCAATCATCTTACAACCCTGTTCCAGTACTTCAGATGTGAGAGCTGACTCCCTGGAAAAGACCCTGATGCTGGGAAAGATTGAAGGCAAGAGGAGAAGGGGACAACAGAGGATGGGATGGTTAGATAGCATCACAGACTCAATGGACATGAATTTGAACAAATTCTAGGAGATAGAGAAGGACAGGGGAGCCTGGTGTGCTGCAGTTCATGAGGTCACAAAGAGTCGGAGATAACTTAGTGACTGAACAACAACAACCAACTAGAAACTGCTTAATCCAAAACCTCAATCCAAAGCCATTGTCTATGATTCCTCTATTTTTTTCCCACCTACCCACATTCTTTGAGGAGATAGCCCATGTCCAGGGTCAGAGAAGCCCCAGCAAGATGGTAGGCGCTGGAGTGGTGACTGTGTGGCACTGGAGCGACTTTGAGGAGATACCCCACATCCAAGGGCAAAGGAGAAGCCCAAGCAAGATGGTGGGAGGGGAGCAAATTTGCATTTAGAATCAAACTCCATTCCCGCCAGAGACGCTCAGAGGGCTCAAACAAACCTTGTGCACACCAGGACCCAGAGACCCCACAGAGACTGAGACAAAACTGAGTGTCTCCTGTGGAGGTACGGGTCAGCAGTGGACTGCTGCAGGGGCGGGGGCTCTGGGTGCAGCAGACCTGGGTATGGCATAAGCTCTCTTGGAGGAGGTGCCCATTAACCCCACCACAGAGCTGCCAGAACTTATACAGGACTGGGAAGTAGACTCTTGGAGGGCACAAACAGAACCTTGTGTGCAACAGGACCCAGGAGAAAGAAGCAGTGACTCCACAAGAGACTGACCCAGACTTGCCCGGGAATGTCCAGGGGTCTCCAGCAGAGGCATGGGTTGGTAGTGGTCTGCTACAAGGTTGGGGGGCACTGAATATAGCAGTACATGCGTGGGACCTTTTGAAGGAGGCTGCCATTGTCTTCATTACCTCCACAATTTGGCCCCAGGTAATAACAGGGAAGGGGAGGGAACACAGCTCCACCCATCAACAGAAAATTGGATTAAAATTTACTGAGCATCAGTTCAGTTCAGTCTCTCAGCCCTGTCTGAAACTTTGTGACCCCATGGACTGCAGCATGCCAGGCTGCCCTGTCCATCACCAACTCCTGGAGTTCACTCAAACTCATGTCCACTGAGTTGGTGATGCCATCCAACCACCTCATCCTCTGTCATCCCCTTCTCCTCCCACCTTCAATCTTTCCCAGCATCAGGGTCTTTTCAAATGAGTCAGTTCTTCCCATCAGGTGGCCAAAGTATTGGAGTTTCAGCTTCAGCATCAGTCTGTCCAATGAATATTCAGGACTGATTTCCCTTAGGATGGACTGGTTGGATCTCCTTGCAGTCTAAGAGACTCTCAAGAGTCTTCTCCAACACCACAGTTCAAAAGCATCAATTCTTCAGCATTCAATTTCTTTATAGTCCAACTCTCACATCTGTATAAGACTATTGGAAAAACCATAACTTTGATTAAATGGCCCTTTGTTGGCAAAGTAATGTCTCTGCTTTTTAATATGCTGTCTAGGTTGGTCATAGCTTTTCTTCCAAGGAGCAAGAGTCATTTAATTTCATGGCTGCAGTCACCATCTGCAGTGATTTTGGAGCCCCCAAAATAAAGTCTGTCACTGTTTCCACTGTTCGTCTATCTATTTGCCATAAAGTGATGGGATCAGATGCCATAATCTTAGTTTTCTGAATGCTGAGCTTTAAACCAACTTTTTCACTCTCTTTCACTTTCATCAAGAGGCTCTTTAATTCTCCTTCACTTTCTGCCATAAGGGTGGTGTCATCTGCATTTCTGAGGTTGTTGATATTTCTCCCAGCAATCTTGATTCCAGCTTGTGCTTCTTCCAGCCCAGCGTTTCTCATGATGTACTCTGCATTTGTAAGTAAAACAAGCAGGGTCACAATGTACAGCCTTGACCTACTCCTTTCCCTATTTGGAACCAGTCTGTTCTTGCATGTCCAGTTCTAACTGTTGCTTTCTGACCTGCACACAGATTTCTCAAGAAGCAGCTCAGGTGGTCTGGTATTCCATCTCTTTAAGAATTTTCTGCAGTTTGTTGTGATCCACACACTCAACGGCTTTGGCATAGTCGATAAAGCAGAAATAGATGTTTTTCTGGAACTCTCTTTTTTGAGAGTTGAACATTGCTTTTTCAATGATCCAGTGGATGTTGGCAATTAGATCTCTGGTTCCTCTGCATTTTCTAGATCCAACTTGAACATCTGGGAGTTCACAGTTCATGTACTGTTGAAGCCTGGCTTGGAGAATTTTGAGCATTACTT
>NW_011494863.1:4419981-4422014 GCF_000754665.1 Bison bison bison
CTATCTTTGCATGAAATGTTTCCTTGGTATCTAATTTTCTTGAAGATATCTCTAGTCTTTCCCATTCAATTGTTTTCCTCTATTTCTTTGCACTGATCACTGAGAAAGGCTTTCTTATCTCTCCTTGCTCTTCTTTGGAACTCTGCAGTCAAATGGGTATATCTTTCCTTTTCTCCTTTGCTTTTCGCTTCTCTTCTTTTCATAGCTATTTGTAAGGCCTCCTCAGACAGCCATTTTGCTTTTTTGCATTTGTTTTTCTTGGGGATGGTCTTGATCAGTCTCCTGTACAATGTCATGAACCTCTGTCCATAGTTCTTCAGGCATTCTGTCTATCAGATCGAACCCCCGAATCTATTTGTCACTTTCTCTGTATAATTGTAAGGGATTTGATTTAGGTCATACCTGAATGGTCTAGTGGCTTTCCCTACTTTCTTCAATTTAAGTCTGAATTTGGCAATAAGGAGTTCATGGTCTGAGCCATAGTCAACTCCTGGTCTGGTTTTTGCTGACTGTATAGAGTTTGTCCATATTTGCCTGCAAAGAATATAATCAGTCTGATTTTGATATTCACCATCTGGTGATGTCCATGTGTAGAGTTTTCTCTTGTGTTGTTGGAAGAGGGTGTTTGCTATGACCAGTGCATTCTCTTGACAAAACTCTATTAGCCCTGCCCTGCTTCATTCTTTACTCCAAGGCCAAATTTGCCTCTTACTCCACATGTTTCTTGATTTCCTACTTTGCATTCCAGTCCCCTATAAAGAAAAGGACATCTTTTTTTGAATGTTAGTTCTAGAAGGTCTTGTAGGTCTTGATAGAACCATTCAACTTCAGCTTCTTCAGCATTACTGATTGGGGCATAGACTTGGATTACTGTGATACTGAATGGTTTGCTTTGGAAATGAACAGAGATCATTCTGTTGTTTTTGAGATTGTATTGCATCTCGGACTGTTTTGTTGACTATAATGGCTACTCCATTTTCTCTAAGGGATTCTTGCCCACAGTAGTAGATATAATGGTCATCTGAGTTAAATTCACCCATTCCAGTCCATTTTAGTTCACTGATTCGTAAAATGTTGATGTTCACTCTTGCCATCTCCTGTTTGACCACTTCCAATTTGCCTTGATTCATGGACCTAACATTTCAGGTTCCTATGCAATATTGCTCTTTACAGCATCGGACTTTGCTTCTATCACCAGTCACATCCACAACTGGCTGTTGTTTTTGCTTTGGTTCCATCTCTTCATTCTTTCTGGACTTATTTCCCCACTGATCTCCTTTAGCATATTGGGCACCTACCGACCTGAGGAGTTCATCTTTCAGTGTCCTATCTTTTTTGCCTTTTCATACTGTTCATGGGGTTCTCAAGGCAAGAATACTTCAAGTGGTTTGCCATTCCCTTTTTCAGTGAACCACGTTTTGTCAGAACTCTCCACCATGACCTGTCTGTCTTGGGTGGCCCTATATGGCATGGCCCATAGTTTGACTGAGTAAGACAAGGCTGTGGTCCATGTGATCAGATTGGTTAGTTTTCTGTGACTGTGGTTTTCAGTCTATCTGCCCTCTGATAGAGAAGGATAAGAGGCTTATGGAAGCTTCCTGATATGAGAGACTGACTGAGGGGGAAACTGGGTCTTGTTCTGATGGGTGGAGCCATGCAAAGATAGGCACAATAAAGGACAGAAATGGTATGGACCTAACAGAAGCAGAAGATATTAAGAAGAGGTGGCAAGAATACATAGAAGAACTGCACAAAAAAGATCTTTACGAGCCAGATAATCATGATGGTGTGATCACTCACCTAGAGCCAGACATCCTGGAATGCAAAGTCAAGTGGGCCTTAGGAAGCATCACTATGAACAAAGCTAGTGGAGGTGATGGAATTCCAGCTGAGCTATTTCAAATCCTAAAAGATGATGCTCTGAAAGTGCTGCACTCAATATGCGAGCAAACTTGGAAATCACAGTAGTGGCCACAGGACTGGAAAAGGTCAGTTTTCATTCCAGTCCCAAAGAAAGGCAGTGCCAAAGAATG
>NW_011494863.1:4422435-4431992 GCF_000754665.1 Bison bison bison
ACCCTGCTTGTTTTACTTATAAATGCAGAGTACATCATGAGAAACGCTGGGCTGGAAGAAGCACAAGCTGGAATCAAGATTGCTGGGAGAAATATCAACAACTTCAGAAATGCAGATGACACCACCCTTATGGCAGAAAGTGAAGAAAAACTAAAGAGCCTCTTGATTAAATTACTGGCACAAAGACATAAATATAGATCAAGGGAATAAAATAAAAAGCCCAGAGATAAATCCACGCACCTATTGACACCTATCTTTGACAGTGGAGGCAAGAATATACAATGGAGAAAATACAATGTCTTTAACAAGTGGTGCTGGGAAAACTGGTCAACCACTTGTAAGAGAATGCAACTAGAACACTTTCTAACACCAAACAGAAAAATAAACTCAAAATGGATTTAAGATCTAAATGTAAGTCAGGAACTATAAAACTCCTAGAGGAAAACATAGGCAAAACACTCTGTGACATAAATCACAGCAGGATCCTCTATGACCCACCTCCCAGCGTAATGGAAATAAAAGCAAAAATAAACGAATCGGACCTAGTTAAACTTTAAACCTTTTGCACAACGAAAGAAACTATAAGCAAGGTGAAAAGACAGCCTTCAGAATGGGAGAAAATAATTGCAAACAAAGAAACTGACAAAGAATTAATCTCAAAAATATACAAGCAGCTCCTGCAGTTCGATACCAGAAAAGTAAGTGACCCAATCAAAAAATGGGCCAAAGAACTAAATGGACATTTCTCCAAAGAAGACATACAGATGGCTAGCAAACACTTGAAAAGATGCTCAACATCATTCATTATCAGAGAAATCTAAATCAAAAGCACAATGAGGTACCATCTCATGCTGGTCAGAATGGCTGCTATCAACAAGTATACAAACAATAAATGCTGGAGAGTGTGTGGAGAAATGGGAATCCTCTTACACTGTTGGTGGGAATGCAAACTTGTACAGTCACTATGGAGAACAGTGTGGAGATTCCTTAAAAAACTGGAAATAGAACTGGCATATGACCCAGCAATCCCAGTTCTGGACATACTCACCAAGGAAACCAGAATTGAAAGAGACACGTGTACCCCACTGTTGATCGCAGCACTGTTTACAATAGCCAGGACATGGAAGCAACCTATATATCCATCAGCAGATGAATGGATAGGAAAGTTTTGGTACATTTACACAATGGAATATTACTCAGCTATTAAAAAGAATGCATTTGAATCAGTTTTAATGAGGTGGATGAAACTGGAGCCTATTATACAAAGTGAAGTAAGTCAAGAAAGAAAAACAGCAATACAGTATATTAATGCCTATATATGGAATTTAGAAAGATGGTAATGATGACCCTATATGCAAGACACAGAGGTAAAGAACAGACTTCTGGACTCTGTAGGAGAAGGCTAGGGTGGGACGATTTGAGAGAATAGCATTGAAACATGTATATTATCATATGTGAAACAGATCACCAGTCCAGGTTCAATGCATGAGACAGGGCACTCAGGGCCTGGTGCACTGGGATGACCCTGAGGGATGGGATGCAGAGAGAGCTGAGAGGGGGGCTTTAGGATGGGGGATACATGTACACCCATGGCTGATTCATGTCAATGTATGGCAAAAAACACTACAATGTTGTAAAGTAATTATCCTCCAATTAAAATAAATACATTAATTAAAAAAAAAAATAGAGCTTCTTGACGAAAGTGAAAGACGAGAGTGAAAAGTTGGCTTGAAACTCAGCATTCAGAAAACTAAGATCATGGCATGTAGTCCCATCACTTCATGGGAAATAGATGGAGAAACGGTGGAACAGTGACAGACTTTATTTTTGGGGGCTCCAAAATCACTGCAGATGGTGACTGCAGCTATGAGATTAAAAGATGCTTACTCCTTGGAAGAAAAGTTATGACCAGCCTAGACAGCATATTAAAAAGCAGAGATATTACTTTGCCAACAAAGGGCCATCTAATCAAAGCTATGGTTTTTCTAATAGTCATATACGGATGTGAGAGTCAGACTATAAAGAAAGCTGAGTGCAGAAGAATTGATGCTTTTGAACTGTGGTGTTGGAGAAGACTCTTGAGAGTCCTTTGGACTGCAAGGAGATCCAACCAGTCCATCCTAAGGGAAATCAGTCCTGAATATTCATTAGAAGGACTGATGCTGAAGCTGAAACTCCAATACTTTGGCCACCTGATGGGAAGAACTGACTCATTTGAAAAGACCCTGATGCTGGGAAAGATTGAAGGTGGGAGGAGAAGGGGATGTCAGAGGATGAGATGGTTGGATGGCATCACCGATTCAATGGACATGAGTTTGAGTAAACTCCAGGAGTTGGTGATGGACAGGGCAGCCTGGCATGCTGCAGTCCATGGGGTCACAGAGTTGGACACTACTGAGAGACTGAATTGAACTGAACCCACATTCACTCCATCAGTAAATCATATTGTCACTATGGCCAAACCCTTCCCACCTCCCACTTGTCTCCCCTGCTACCACTTATGTGCATGCCACCCCTGCAACTGCCTCTTAAGTGTCTTCTCTTCCCCCACACTCTCCCACACTTTAAAAACCCAGATAAAGCAGCCAGACCACTCTTCAAAATGGTCAATCAGATTATTTATGACTTGCTTAAAACTCTCCTTTGGCCTCCTCCTGCACTGGGAATAATAGTAAAACTGTTTACCATAAGCTAACAGGCCCAGAGGGATTTGGTCTTACTATGTTTCGCTGCCCAGGTTCCCTTCCAGGACGAAGAGCTGATCCTCACATCTGCTGGCATTGCTGCTACCTGACAGCCCTGACCTAACAGCAGTGGCTGGCAGAGAGCAGCCCATGTCTAATGACTGTTCAACATGGAGACATGAAGGCTGTTCCCTTGGCCCAGCACTGAAGGGCCATCCCAGTTCAGAGCTCCCTGCGGGGTTGGCTGAGGTCTTCCTGTGATCGCACCATGGCACAACCTCTCTATCCACTTTGTCTTACTCCCTCCCCCTCTCCTCCTAATTAGTGATCCCAAGAGTCAAGGAACCCAACTGACAATAACCCGTGTGTAACTTGTATGCCATTTCCCTCCTCTAAGTCAATCACCTCACTCTTCCTTCACTTTCTGTATGGCACCATGCTCCTTCTGGCCTTGGAGTCATTGCTGTTCTGATTTTCCCACTCTCCTTTTTGCCTGATTAGTTCCTACCTCATCAGAATTCAGTTCCAAAGAGACTTCCTCAGGGAATTCATCCCTGATCTGTCAGACTAGGGCAGGGGTTCCTGTTACAAACTCTCACAACACTTTATAACTTTTCCTGGCACTTAGCTGTTATGACATCTTTAAGATCAACCTTTCATATTAGAATATAAACTCCAGGCATGTAGTGACATTGTGGGCTTTTTTTCATCATGTTTGCTTAACATAGAGCATGCTGCCCTACCTTCAATCGATGCTTAACACATTCATTTGTTGGATGAGTGAGTGAGTGAATGATTGAATTCTTTTGTTTTGGACCACAGTGATAGGTAGGAAAGGGCAATGATAAGGATTTCTGAATAACTGTGGCTGACACTTGCTTGTTTTTCCCATTCATGAGAAAACAAAGCAATGCAACTAAAGAAACAAAAGCAGCAACTTAGAAAAAGTGTCTGGACCACATTCAGAGTGAGAGACCCGAGTTCCCAGTAAGAGCTAAAGTTATGTTTTAGACAACAGGACAATCAAAGTATGTCCCCAGGCAGGATTAGCAAAATTCTTTCTCTGTGTCTCATGTCAAGTTAGTGTGTCCCCAAACATGGAAAATCTGTCAGTTAAACTGGACTCAATTCAAGTCAAGAAGCATCTGTCTTTTCTTTTAATATTCCCAAAGTTTCCATTTTTATCTTGAAATCTTCCATCTTTTTGGAATGTGAGCTGTTGGACAATGAAACAACCAACTCAAAAAAAGAAAAAAAAAAACAGTCTTACTATGAGTCAAAATGTAGAAGCCATAAGACAAAAGGTTAATAAAGTATGTAAAAATTAAAACCACTTTGTGTGGCAGAAATCACAAGAGCAGAGGAAAAATTCAAAGGACATACTGAGAAACTACAATTCATACTGCAAAGTAGTTCTCTTTCTGATATATAAGTGATGACTGGAAATGAAAAAAAAAAGACCAGGGACCGTGTAGAAAAATGGGCAAGGGATAGGTACAGACAATTCACAAAGAGACCAAAACAAACAGGGTCTCAGGTTCCTATACGAGAAACTACATTGAGACACCATTTTCTACTTATGATTTTGGCAGAAATCTAAGTGTTTAATCACTCATTTTTTATTATTTAAAAATAATGGAATTAACCTATAGCACATTAATCAATGGAACATTTCATAACTGATCTCTAAGTAGTGATGTGCAAAGAGGTTTAAAATGTATTGTTACTTGGGAAAGAAAACCCCACAAATGCACAACTGATGGTAGCTACTTTTTACACAACAAAGAGGGAGAAATAAGGATAGATATCATAATTTCATAGAGAAATGCATGGAATAATTAGTTTTTTCTTCCTATTTTCTTTTCTTTTTTGGTGGTGTTGGGGTCTTGGGAACCAGGTAAAAGAGATTGCAAAGAGATTGGGAGGAGATTCTTCATTGAATAATTTTTATTATTTAAAATTCTTGAACAACATAAGAGTCATTACTGAAATCCCTTCATAAAATTTTGTTTTACCTATTCACAAAGTAAATAACAACACGGAGAAGCACATGTGGAACACCACAGGGCATGGAAATGGCAGAGAGAGCTCTGGTCTCAAGAAGCCTGAAGTCTACTATGGGGGTCACATTTAGACACACGGAAAAAGAGGAAAGTGCTAGAAAGATAATGACTTTATCAAAATGTGAGGTGAAGGAACAAAGTGCTGAGCGAGAGAAGGATCAAGAACAAAGTGGTGAGAACTAGAGTTTAAGGGGGTGACTTCATAGAAAAGATACAAGGAACTAGTTCTTCAAGCCTGAGCCTATTTGGGAAGGCAGGAGACCAGACCAGGCACAGTGCAAAACCCTTTTCAGGGGCTACATTCTTTAATCTTCTCAACAACCACAATGAGATAGGTACTATCATCATTTCCATTTTTAGATGAGGAATGTGAGTTATGGAAGGGTAAGTAATTTGCTCAAGGTCACCTAGCTAGTAAGTGGTAAAGCCAGGACTCATAGGTACCTCTTCCTTCAGCAGCACCCTGTCCCCCCTTTAATGGGAAAGAGATCATTGTTTTCACTGAGGTAAATTTTATGTATAAGAGATGCAAAGATCCTAAATACCTGTTCAATTTAGTGAGCTTTGACGAATGTATACACTTTTGTAACCAATACTCTAATCAAGATACAGAATGCTTTCATTACTTCATTATTATTTTATTACCTTAGAAAGCTCTCTTGTGCTTCCTTCCAATCAATCCCAATCCACTGAAGAAAACCACTGCTCTGATTTCTATCACAATAGCCTAGCTTGTCTACATGGTTGGACATATCAGTACTGTGTTCATTTTTATTGCTGAGTAGTATTCCATTATATGAACATACCACAATTTGTTTATCCATTCTCCTTCTGATGGATATTTGTTGACAGGTTCTGAATATTAAGAATAAAGCTGGTTTGAATATTCTTGTATAGGGTTTGTGTAGACATATATTTGGCAATGGCACCCCACTCCAGTACTGTCGCCCGGAAAATCCCATGGATGGAGGAGCCTGGTAGGCTGCAGTCCATGGGGTCACTAAGAGTCGGACACAACTGAGCGACTTCACTTTCACTTTCCACTTTCATGCATTGGAGAAGGAAATGGCAACCCACTCCAGTGTTCTTGCCTGGAGAATCCCAGGGACGGGGGAGCCTGGTGGGCTGCAGTCCATGGGGTCGCACAGAGTCGGACACGACTGAAGTAACTTGGCAGCAGCATATTTTTATTTCTCTTGGATAAATACCTAGGAGTAGAATCGCTGGGTTATAGAATAAGTGTATCTTTAAACTTATAAGGAATTGCCAAACAGATTTACAAAGTGGCTATCACATTTTGCAATTCCATCAAAAACATATGAGAATGCCAGCTGCTCTACAATGCTTACCAAAATTTGGTATTGCCTTTTTCAGTTTAGCTGCTCTAGTGAATATGAAATGGTATCTCACGGTTTTAATTAAAAGTATTGAGTACTTTTATGTGTTATTGGCCCCTCACACATCTTTGTGAGATATCCAAGTCTCTTTGTTCATCTTTACTACTTTTTAGTTGTTGTTGATTTGCAATAGCTCTTTATATATCTGGATACAAACCCTTTGTATATGATCTACACATTACAAAAAATTTATCCCTATCTTTCAATGAGAAGTTTTAGATTTTCATGAAGTTTAATTTATCATTTATGATTAGCGTTTTTTGTTTCATCTAAGAAATCTTCATTTATCCCAAGCTCATAAAGATAGTATTCTAAGGTTTTTTCTTTTTTTTCCTAGAAGTTTACACGTTTAGGTCTAAAGTTCAAGCTTTTATGTTCAGCTCTAGGATCCATTTAAAAATAATTTCTGTATATGGTACGAGATAAGTCTCAAAGTTGTTTCTTTCTGCTTTTCCTATATACTTATCCAGGTTTTCCAGGACAAATCACTCAAAAGAGTTTATTTTCCCCAGTAAATTGCCATGGATTCTTTGTTGAAAATCAATTGAAAAATATGTGTAGGTTTTTTTCTGGACCCTGTATTCAGATTAATTGATTTGTTTACACTTATGCCAATGCCACACTGTCATGACTCCTATAGCTTCATAGAAAGTCTTGAAATCATGTAATGTGAGGTCCTCTAAATTTGTTTTTCTAGATCAAAACTGTTTTGGGTGTTTCAGGTTCTTTACACTTCCACATATATTTTGTAATCATCACTTTCCTCAAAAAGCCAATCTGACTTTTACTGGAATTGCTTTGGATGTCTTTCAAGGAATTTGTCCAATTAATCTAAGATATCAAGTTTTATTGGTATGAAGCTGTTCATAATATTTGCTCATTACCCTTCAATGTCTGTAGGATCTGTAATGACATGCCTTCCTTTACTTCTAATATTTGTAATCTGTGTTCTTTCTTCGTTAATCAGGCTTGCTATGGGTTTATCAACTGTATTATTATTTTCAAAGAATAGCCTTTTTGTTTTGTTAAATTTTTTCTATTGTTTGTTTTTTATTTCATCTCATTGAATTTTGCTCTTATATTTATTATTTCTTTCTATTACTTTGGTATTGATTTGTTCTTCTCTTTCTAATATCTTAAGGTTTAAACATAGATCACTAATCTTTGCCCTTTCTCTTCTTTTCTAATACAGGCATCTACATTCACAATTTTCCTTCTAAATGCAGTTACCAACATCTCACACATCTTGATATGCTGTATTGTCTCTAGCATTCATTTTGAAATATTTCCTAATTCTTCTTTGGTTCATGTATCATTTAAAAATGCATTGTACAGTTCTAAAATATTTGGGGAGTTTTAAGATATTGAATTGGTATTAAGTTCTAACTTAATTTCATTGTGGTCAGAGACTATGGTTTTATCTCAATCTTTTAAAAGTGATAGAGACTTATTTTATATTTGACAATATGGCATATTCTGGTGAATGTTCCACAGGCACCTGGAGTAATGTCTGTTCTGCAGTGATTTCATATGGTCCATAAATATCATTTAGGTCAAAACGATTAACAGAATTTGGATACCCTATATATAGCATTTGCTCTATCAGTTATTGTCTACTTATTTTGTTAATTACTGAAAGACGGAAGTTAAGATCTCCAACTATAATTGTGATTTTTATATTCTCTCTTTAGTTCCATCAGCTTTTGCTTCACATCTTTTGAACCTCTATTTCTAGGTTAATACACATTTGTAACTTCCATGTCTTCCTGATGAAATGACCCTTCTATCATTATGAAATGTTTGTCTCTATCTCTGATGTTACTCCTGATTAAGTCATCTTTGATATTATATAGCCATGTTGGCTTTTCTGTGCTTACAATTTGCACGGTAAAATTTTCCCAATCTTTTGCTTTTAATATTACTTGATATTTAAAGCATGTCTCTTACAGAAAACAAATAGTTTGCCTTTGTTTTCAGTTTAAAAGTCTTTTGTTTTCAGTTTAAAAGTCTCTTCCTCTTAATAGGAGGCTTAGGCTATTTATTTTTAAAGTACTGATTGATAAGGTTGGATTTAATATTACTATCTAATTATTTTTCTTTCATTTGTCCCTTCCTCTGTGTTCCTTTATTCTTTCCTATTTCCTGTTGGACTAATCAGATATTTAAAAATATTCCATTTAATTCCTTTCTTGGCTTTTTAGTGTTTTTTCTCTAGGGATTTAAATAGGTATTATCTCCTAATGGCAGTCTACTTAGATTAAATATTGTACTACTTCCTACAAAACACTTAGAAAATTATTTTATTTTCTCTATGTCCTTTGTGTTATTACTGTTTCGTTTCTTCCATCTGGCACATAGTAGGAAGATGATGAATATATCCTGAACGAATGGATGGCATATCAGAGTAAAATATCTAAGAGAAGAGGATGTTTCATTATAACGTTGACCACAGTTAGTCTTGCTGTGTTTGCTAAGTCCAGTGTTAGTGATATTCTGATAACTTCACTGAGAGCATCATTTTCAAGTAACTGCTTACGAGAATCAGGGGGTACAGAGGTGACAGAGCTGAAAGAAGAGGAAACAGAGTCAGGACTCTTTTTTGCAAGTTAAAGAAACCCAAGTAAAACTGGTCAAGCTAAGAACAAAGAAGGACAGGTATTTATCAGTTTTCATAAGTGAGATGTTTAGGGATGCTGCCTCTGGAGGCTTAAACAATGCTGTTAAACCTCTTTATGTCTTTCTCTCTCTCCTCTCTCCCCTGTTTCTCTCTGCTTCCCTTCGTGTGTTGGCTTCACTCAGTCAGCTGGAGGTAGACCCTCCCTACCTGTCAGAAAAATATTTTCTGGAATCCCCAGGGCTGTATTTTTTCGGCTTGGCAGTTACAGATTCTGACTGGCTCCACTTCAGTCCCATGATCTGTGACCCCATCACTGTACACCAAGGAATGTGGTATTGTGATTGACTTTGAGTCATGGGCTCTCATGCTCACTGGTCAGGGAATAACTGATATTCCCAACAGGGTCTCATGGAATGAGGGATGAGTTCCTCTAAGGAATCTGAAGAAGGCAAATGGGAACACATATTGGGCAAAAAAAAAAAAAAAAACAACAACTGGCCACTGAAGGCTCCTATGTGTGCTATGCTCAGTTGTTCAGTCATGTCCAACTGACTCTCTGAAACCCTTTGGACTGTAGCTCACCAGGCTACTCTGTCCATGGGGTTGTGTTCAGGCAAGAATATTGGAATAGGTTGCCATTTCCTCCTACAGGGGATCTATCTGACCCAAGGATTGAACCCTTGTCTACTGTGTTGCCTGTATTGCAGGCAGATTCTTTACCACTGAGCCATCAGAGAAGCAGAGTACTATTAATAGAATCTCTTTTAAAGTCCTTCTCCACTAGTTTCTCTATGAC
>NW_011494863.1:4432092-4433168 GCF_000754665.1 Bison bison bison
ATGACTTTAGCCAAATCACTTCCCTTGCTTAGCTACCTTTTCATTATTATCATTTGTATAATGATCTCTGAGATTTATTCTATCACTACTTTGGAAGCAATGTAAATGTCTATGAAATGGAATGAATAAATTAAAAAAACACTCATATAATGAAATACAACACAGTAATGAAAATAGCTTCCCTAGTGGCTCAGTGGTAAAGAATCCACCTGCCAATATTGGAGACACAAGAGACAAAGGTTCAGTACTTGGGTAGGGAAGATCCCCTGGAGAAGGAAATGGCAACCCACTCCAGTATTCTTGCCTGGGAAATTCCAAGGACCAAGGAGCCGGGCCGTTATAATCCATGGGGGTCACAAAGAGTCAGACACGACTTAGCGACTAAACAACAGTGAAAGTGAATGAATTAAAATTACATATTCTAACATGGGTAAATCTCAAAAACATAATGTTGACCAAAAATGCAATTTGAAGGAGGCTATAGACAGTACTATATCACTTAAATAAAATTTCCAGAACACAAAAGTACAAAAAAAAGCATGATTCATAAAAAACAGGACTGTAGATACTGCTCTGAAGGGAAGGATGGGAATGGGAGGTGGGAAGAGTACAGAGGGGACTCCAACTTAGTAACACCCGGAATGTTTCACTTCTTAAAAAGATATGAAAAAATGTGGCATAATATTATGATCTGACAAAGTTGAGTGCCTGGATGAATACTTGTTACTTCCCATGCTAAACTTTTCTGTATGCTCAAAATACTTCAAAATGACAATGCCAACAGCTATCAGTACAATACTATTGACTGTGTTCCAGGCACTCAGGTAATGACTTTACATAAGTCATCTAATTTAATCAATATATTAGTTATCAGTACACAGCATGACTGTGCAGGCAGGTAGTGGGAGGCAATTCTAGAACTACAGGACATAGTGGAGTGATGGAGGCCAAGAATACCAGCACAAGGCCGAAGGAGGTCTACAATGATAGCAAGGTGGAGAGAGATGCCTCAGAGCTGGGCTTTAGGAAGGACAAGGGAAAACTGGCAGGGTGGTGGTGGGGGGCGGGGTGGGGGG
>NW_011494863.1:4433268-4444476 GCF_000754665.1 Bison bison bison
ATGCAGGGAACTCAAACAGTGCTCTGTGACAATCTAGAGGGGTGGGATGGAGTGGGCGTAGAGGGAGGAGCCTAAAGTATGGGAACAGCTGTGAGGGTGTCCAACAAAGAGGAGGGAACAGAGGTGGTGGTTGACAGGTGGACATGGCCCAAGAGTGTCTGAGAACTGAGTTAAGCATTCTGTTTGCTATCTTCTTTATTTCTCACTAAAGCCCTACTGGGGAAGTTCTATACCACCTATTTTGTTGATGAGGAAACTGAGTTCCCACTGCCAACTTTCTGAGGCCTAGTTCCTGATGGTGTAGAAAGAAAAAAAAAAATCTATGACATCTACCTTCTGTCAGCTCTTTTCCAACTTGAAGTTTCTGAGAACTTCCCTTCAATGACCTAAAAAAAAAATTCCTTGATGCCAAATATAGACCAGTGAAATTACTCATTATTAGATAGTTCTTGCCTTAAAAATAATCCACAGATAGATTCCTGGAATGGTGGAGTAGGGCAGAAAATAGCCTCGTTTCTTTTAAAAGTAAATGGGCCTGCTGGAGGTGGCTCATGCACTGGCGTTTCACAGGAGAATTAACCCCAGGTAAAACTGTGTGTGGCAGGAAGTTTGCTTTGGTGGTGCCCTACCTCTGTGCCAGGGGCTTTTAGGAAGACAGGCAGTGCTTCCCAGAAGTTTTCCCCGAAAGAGACTGTCACCAGCTTTGATGAAGACTCATGGGAGGCCAAGCCCTCTATGTGGCTGGGTGGGAAAGGATCCTGCCCTCAAGCTGCTGATGAAAGCTCAGCCACAGATAACAGCAGGGCTCAGAGAACCTTCACAACTTAGGCTCATAAAGCTAAGTTCCGTTAGTCTGCCTGTCATCACATCCTAGGAAACAGTTGGATAGACTTTTATGATATCCAGGGGGTATGTGTGGGATAGTCTGACATAAAACATAGGTTCTATGGAATAGACAAAAATTAACTTTGAAGGCCAAGGAGGACATTTCAAATAGATGGGCAGTTGCCCTCCAGGGCACCTGAAACTGGATAGAACAAGTTTGTGGTGGGGAGAAGTATGGTGCTATTGATAGTAATAATGCTACTAAGAAGAACTAATGTTCGTTGAGTGCTTACAATCTGTTAAGATGAAGCGGACAAAGAATGGAAACAATGGTTTTATGTGAGCCTCTAGAAGAAAGTCACTGACAGCAGATGCTCCCAACTGTCGACACTTATTAGCAATGTCCTAGTTGTTCTCACTAGGGCAAATATACACAGGGCTCCAGGGTGAGTAGCAACAGGAATTTGTTTATTTCACTATATTTATTCATTCTTCTGAGCAATGTCAAAGAGGCCTATTATTTCTTCTATTACCACCGTTAATAATAGCTACCATTTGCCATGGGCTTGCTACATGCCAGGCAATGAGCCACATGCTTTTACATTGGTTATTTATCCCTCATAACAACCTATGATGCCCATGCTACAGAGAAGGAAACAGAAGCCAAGGAATGAACCAGTAACATGTGCTAGGCTGCCACAGTAAGGGTAAAATATTCTCAAACCCCAATCAGACACATGGAATGACATTCTTATGACTTCACTGAGAGCATAATTTTTAAGTAACTGCTTACAGAGTATCAGGGGGTACAGTGTTGACAGAGAAGAAAGAAGAGGAAACAGAGTCAGGACTCTCTTTTTTGCAAGTTAAAGAAACCCAAGTGAAACTGCTCAAGCTAAAAACAAAGGAGAGAGGACAGGTATACATCAGTTTTCATAAATGAAAAGCTTAGGAATGCTGCCTCTGGAGGCTTAACCAATGCTGTTAAGCCTCCCTATATCTTTCTCTCCTCTCTGTTTGTCTCTGTTTCTCTTTGTCTGTTGGTTTCCCTCAGTCAGCTGGAGGCAGACCCTCCTTATCTGGCAGAAAAATAATTTCTGGAATCCCCAGAGCTGTATTTTTTCAGCTTGGCAGAGTTACAGATTTTGATTTGCTCTGCTTAAGTCACATTATCTTCTCTGACCCTATCACTGAATCAAGGAATGTGGTATTGTGATTGACCATGATTTATGTACCTATAAGAGTTATAACCAAGGTATAAACATTGACATATGCTTATTCAATAATGAATCATTTTTATTGAAAATATTAAAATGATATCAAATTAACTGTCCTTAGAAAGTCTCAACTGGAGGGTGACTAGTTTGGGGTACAGAGGGGAAGTCATCCCTATCAGAGGGCTGCCACTGCCACTTGACTTCTCCCTGTACCACCTCTGCCTTGAGTATCTGTGCCCAGACTTCTGTGGTTTCCAGCATTTCAGTTTCTTTCCATTGTCACTGCTAAAATTCAGGTCTAATTTTACTCTTCTGCTTAGAAACTTTTAATGACCCATTAAAGAGAAGACACTACACATGGACATCACCAGATGGTCAATACGGAAATCAGATTGATTATATACTTTGCAGCCAAAGATGGAGAAGCTCTATACAATCAGCAAAAGGAAGACCAGAAGCTGATTGTGATCATGAACTCCTTATTGCAAAACTTAGACTTAAACTGAAGAAAGTAGAGAATGCCACTAGACCATTCAGGTATGACCTAAATCAAATCCCTTACAATTATACAGTGGAAGTGACAAATAGTTTCAAAACTACGGATGGAGGTTTGTGATGTTGTACAGGAGACAGGGATCAAGACCATCCTCGAGAAAAAGAAATACAAAAAGGCAAAATGGCTGTCTGAGGAGGCCTTACAAATAACCAAGAAGAGAAGAGAAGCTAAAGGCAAAGGAGAAAAGGAAAAGAGTTCCAAAGAATAGCAAGTAGAGATAAGAAAGCATTCCTCAGTGGTCAATGCAAAGAAATAGAGGAAAACAGTAGAATGGGAAAGACTAGAGATATCTTCAAGAAAACTAGAGATACCAAGGGAACACTTCATGCAAAGATGGGATCAATAAAGGACAGAAATGGTATGGGCCTAACAGAAGCAGAAGATATTAAGAAGAGATGGCAAGAATACACAGAAGAACTATACAAAAAATATCTTCTTGACTCAGATAACTACGATGGTGTGATCACTCACCTGTCCATCCAGACATCCTGGAATGTGAAGTCAAGTGGGCCTTAAGAAGCATCTCTATGAACAAAGCTAGTGGAGGTGATGGAATTCCAGTTGAGCTATTTCAAATCCTAAAATATGATGCTGTGAAAGTGCTGCACTCAACATGCCAACAAATTTGGAAAACTCAGCAGTGGTCACAGGACTGGAAAAGGTCAGTTTTCATTCCAATCCCAAAGAAAGGCAATGCCAAAGAATGTTCCAGCTACTACACAATTGTACTCATCTCACACTCTAGCAAAGTAATGCTCAAAATTCTCCAAGACAGGCTTCAACAGTATGTGAACTGTGAACTTTCAGATGTTCAAGCTGGTTTTAGAAAAGGCAGAGGAACCAGAGATCAAATTGCCAACATCTGCTGGATCATCAAAAAAGCAAGAGAGTTCCAGAAAGACATCTATTTCTGCTTTATTGACTATGCCCAAGCCTTTGACTGTGTGGATCACAACAAACTGTGGAACTCTTAAAGAGATGGGAATACCAGACCACCTTACCTGCCTCCTGAGAAATCTGTATGCAGGTCAAGAAGCAACAATTAGAACCAGACATGGAATAACAGACTGGTCTCAAATAGGGAAAGGAGTACGTCAAGGCTGTATATTGTCATCTTGCTAATTTAACTTATATGCAGAATACATCAAGCGAAGTGCTGGGCTGGATGAAGCACAGGCTGGAATCAAGATTGCTTGGAGAAATATCAAAAACCTCAGAAATGCATAAGTGGTGTCATCACTCTTATGGTAGAAAGCAAATAAGAACTAAAGAACCTCTTGATGAAAGTGAAAGAAGGGAGTGGAAAAGTTGGCTTAAAACTCAACATTCAAAAAACTAACATCATGGCATCCAGTCCCATCACTTCATGGCAAATAGATGGGGAAACAATGGAAACAGTGAGAGACTTTATTTTTTGGGGTTCCAAAATCACTGCAGATGGTGATTGCAGCCAAGAAATTAAAACATGCTTGCTCCTTGGAAGAAAAGCTATGACAAATCTAGACAGCATATTGAAAAGCAGAGACATTACTTTGCTGACAAAAGTCCATCTAATCAAAGCTATAATTTTTCCAGTAGTCGTGCATGGATGTGAGAGTCGGACCATAAAGAAAGCTGAGTGCCGAAGAAGTGATGCTTTTGAACTGTGGTGTTGGAGAAGACTCTTGAGAGTTCCTTGGACAGCAAGGAGATCAAACCAGTCCATCCTAAAGGAAATTAGTCCTGAATATTCATTGAAAGGACTGATGCTGAATCTGAAACTCCAATACTTTGGCCACCTGATGCGAAGAACTGACTCACTGGAAAAGACTATGATGCTGGGAAAGATTGAAGGTATGAGGAGAAGGGGACAACAGAGAATGAGATGGATAGCATCACTGTCTCAATGGACATGAGTTTGAGCAAGCCACGGGAGTTGGTGATGGACAGGGAATCCTGGCGTGCTATAGTCTATGGGGTCGCAAAGAGTCGGACACGACTGAGCAACTGAAATTAATGATCCATTGTCTTTAGAATCAAATTCAAATTCCTTCACACATCTTCTGGGACTCTTCATAATGTGCTCACAGCCTGCTTAATCATCTCTATCCATCCTCACACCACGAATAATTTTAAATATTTAAAAATAATTTAAGTAAAAATTTTAAATAATAGTTTTATTGAAATAATATAACCTTGAAATCCATTTTATATTCATGGTATACATCAGAATTTAGCAAGTCACTCACATTAAGCCATTTGTTATTCATAGTGACCATACAGGGCAGGCAAGCAGATGAGCATCTCTGTTTATTAAAATAAACTTTTAATTTATAACAGATTTAGATTTACAGAAATGTTTAAAGACAATGCAGAGACAGACTAACATCCCGTAGTCAGTTTCTATTATTATATTTTGCATTAACATGGTACATTTGACACATTTGTGAGTGAGTATTGATCCACTGGTATTAGCTGAAGTCCATACTTCATCCAGATTTCCTTACTTTTTCCCTACTGTCCTTCTTCTGTTCTAGGATCTCATCAAGGAAACAACAGAGCATTTAGTTCTCATGTCTTCATAGGCTTCTCTTGGCTGTGACCATTTTTCCGACTTTCCTTGTTTTTATGACCTTTATGAGAGCTTCCGAGGAGTACTGATCAGGTATTCTGTAGAAAGGCCCTCAATTGGGATTTTTCTAAGTTCTTTTTCCCTCTTGATTATACTGAGGTGATGCATTTTTAGGAGGAAGATCCCAGAGAAGTGCCTTTCTCATCTCATCATTCTAAGGGTGCACAGGATCAAGTGTGGTACATACATACAATGAAATATTGCTCAGATTTAAAAAGGAATGAAATTTTGCCATTTGTAGCAACATGGATGGACCTAGAGCTTATTACACCAAGTGAAGTAAGTCAGATAGAGAAAGACAAATATTACATGGTATCACTGAATATGTGTAACCTAAAAAAGTCATACAGATGAATCTATCTGCAAAACAAAAACAGACTCACAGACATAGAAAAAAACTCATGGTTACCAAAGGGGAAAGAGAAGCATTAGGGAGAAATTAATAGTATGGGATTAACAGACACATACTACTGCATAGAAAATAGACATGCAACATGGATTTACTGTGTAGCACAGGGAACTACATTCAGTACCTTATAATAACCTGTAATGGAAAATAATCAGAAAAAATAGAAAACGGAATTGCTTTGCTGCACCCCTCAAGCCTGAAATTAACACACATCTGTAAATCAACTATACTTCAAAAAAAAAAAAGATGGCTTATCACTATTGATGTAAGTTTTGGTTTACCTGGCTGAGACAGTGTTTGCCAGGTTTCTCTCCAGTAAATTGAGCTTTTCCCCTTCGTTTTTCACACTGTACTGTTTGGAAGGAAGTCACTAAGCATAGCACACCCAGTGGTAGGGAGTGATGCCCTCCTTCTGGAAAACATATACTTAAGTTGTTTGGAATTCTTCTGGATGGGAGACTGATGCTAGGAAAGATTGAAGGTGGGAAGAGAAGGGGAATACAGAGGATGAGATGGTTGGATGGCATCACTGACTTGATGGACATAAGTTTGAGCAAGCTCCAGGAGTTGGTGATGGAGAGGGAAGCCTGGCATGCTGCAGTCCATGGGGTTGCAGAGTCAGACTATGCTATCTAGGTTGGTCATAACTTTCCTTCCAAGGAGTAAGTGTCTTTTAATTTCATGGCTGCAGTCACCATCTGTAGTGATTTTGGAGCCCCCCAAAATAGAGTATGCAACTGTTTCCACTGTTTCCCCATCTATTTCCCATGAAGTGATGGGACCAGATGCCATGATCTTCGTTTTCTGAAAGTTGAGCTTTAAGCCAACTTTTTCAGTCTCCACTTTCACTTTCATCAAGAGGCTTTTGAGTTCCTCTTCACTTTCTGCCATAAGGGTGGTGTCATCTGCATATCTGAGGTTACTGATATTTCTCCCGGCAATCTTGATTCCAGCTTGTGTTTCTTCCAGTAAAGGTGTAGTTAATTTTGGCAAAAATTTTTCTTGGGCTCCAAAATCAGTGCAGATGGTGACTGTAGCCATTAAAGATGTTTGCTCCTTAGAAGAAAAGCTATGAGAAACCTAGACAGCATATTAAAAAGCAGAGACATTATTTTTCAGACAGAAGTCTGTATAATCAAAGCTATGGTTTTTCTAGTCGCAGAAGGCAATGGCACCCAACTCTAGTACTCTTGCCTAGAAAATCCCAGGGATGGGGGAGCCTGGTGGGCTGCTGTCTATGGGGTCGCACAAAGTCGGACACGACTGAAGTGACTTAGCAGCAGCAGCACCAGCATGGTTTTTCCAATAGTCATGTATGGATGTGAGAGTTGGACCATAAAGAAGGCTGAGTGTGGAAGAATTGATGCTTTTGAACTGTGGTGCTGGAGAAGACTCTTGCAAGTCCATTGGACTGTAAGGAGATCAAACCAGCCAATCCTAAAGGAAATCAATCCTGAATATTCATTGAAAGGACTGATGCTGAAGCTGAAGCTCTAATACTTTGGCCACCTGATGCTAAGAGCTGACTCATTGGGAAAGACCCTGATGCTTGGAAAGATTGAGAGCAGGAAGAGAAGGAGGTGTCAGAAGATGAGGTGGTTGGATGGCATCACTGACTCAATGGACATGAGTTGGAGCAAATTCCAGGAGATAGTGAAGGACAGAGAAGCCTGCTGCTGCTGCTGCTGCTAAGTCGCTTCAGTCATGTCCGACTCTGTGCGACCCCAGAGACGGCAGCCCACTAGGCTCCTCTGTCCCTGGGATTCTCCAGGCAAGAATACTGGAGTGGGTTGCCATTTCCTTCTCCAATGCATGAAAGTGAAGAGTGAAAGTGAAGTCGCTCAGTCGTGCCCGACTCAGCGACCCCATGGACTGGAGCCTACCAGGCTCCTCCGTCCATGGGATTTTCCAGGCAAGAATACTGGAGTGGGGTGCCATTGCCTTCTCCACAGAGAAGCCTGGTCTGCTGCAATTCATGAGATTGCAAAGAGTTGGATACGACTTAGCGACTGAACAACAACGGCTCTTTGCAAACCAATTATTTTTAACCAGTCATAACTCTGGCACCAAGTCCCCTTAAGGCTGTAACTTTCCATTCTGTGAAACATTTTCTTCCCAAGTTCTGTTTTCAATATTCTCTGAAAGGTTCAAATCACTCAGAAACCCAGAAACTTATGCAACTTTTTCCCAACCTGTGCTGACACAATGGGAAGAAGTCATGTGTCAAGTCCCCATGGATCGCTATCTCCCTCATGGTACCAGCACCCCCTTTTCCTATATAATGAAGAATCTGCCAATGTGGTAACTGTGCAGAAAAATGTTTTCCTGTGTTTGGTTATTGATGTTTCTGGAATGAAAAATTGTTTCCATCATTCATTTAGCTTCCTCTTGACCTAAAATATGATTCTCTTAATTTTACATTCAAGAGTGGTGTGGGGAGGAAGCTACAGTCTAACAAAATCACCACATCATAGTGCTTTTAGAATAGAGAACATATTTATCAAAAATGAGCCATTCTTAACACCAAGTGGTTATGAGAGCAATTTGATGGTGTTTTTCTACCTCACATGTAAGTTCCTTCTTTCCTTTAATTGGTCAGCAATATTTAAGGAGTACTTCCTGTGGAGGTTGTCACTGGTTAGTGAACAAAACAGACAAGATCCTTGCCTTCATGAAGATAACAGTATATCATAGAAGGTGTAAAAACAGAAGAACTATTTTTTCAATTTTCTTTATTGACACATACTATGATTTTCCCTAAATCAATAAGAGACGAATAAACATTTTTGTTTTAAACCTTTGTAAGGATGGAACGGCCTCCATTTCAGTTTGGGCTAGCTGATTTCAGTCAGTTTTCCTGTGGTTACAGAAATAAATCTCTCACCTACCAAACCTTTTGCAAAATTCATTCTATTGATCGCAGAGGGCCTGCATGATAGAATATAGATAGATGAATCTGCCCTTATCCTGATTCCTAGACCAAGAAATTAAAGTGTGTGCCCTATGGACTGACTGATAATGCATCTAGATGGCTGATCTATCATCAAATGCCATCTGATTGCCTCTTCATCATGCCTCCTAAACACTTGCTAATAAACAGAATTCAATGTAAACTAAATAATGGAGAAATAGATCATCTCTTTATGTCTCTTGGAGTTAAACTTAAGTCTCATGCAGAGGCTTCAAAGTTCAAAAGTGAAGACAGTATATTTAGCACTAGAGAATGTAACATTTCCATTTCGCTATCAAAATAATTCCCGTCTTTTATACTGAAACAATAGAACTCACTATTCATCTGTTCTTTCAGTCACTGACTTATTCTTTCCACAAGCACTTTTTACCTGTCTGTAATAGGCCAGAATGCAATGGAGGAGACCCCGGTTTGATTTCTGGGCTGGGAAGTTCCCTTGGAGAAGGGATAGGCTACCCACTCCAATATTCTTGGGCTTCCCTGGTGGCTCAGTCAGGAAAGAATCCACCTGCAATGTGGGAGACCTAGGTTCCATCCCTGGCTTGAAGATCCTCTGGAGGAGGTCATGGCAACTCACTCCAATATTCTTACCTGGAGAATCTCCATGGGCAGAGGAGCCTGGCGGGCTGGCTTCCATGGGGTTGCATCCAAAGAGTCAAAGACAACTGAGTTACTAAGCACACGATGGGCCAGAAACTATGCAAGCACTGCCGAAAGAAATATAAATAGTATTTGGTTTGTAGTTTAAAGCACCTTGCAAACTGGAGGAGGAAAACACAGCATGCAATGCAGGTGTTAAGTGTGTGGGACTTGAAGCTTGAATAGAGGCCTGGTCTGATGTTTAGGGAGGGTTCAGAAAGAAAACCAAGCTGTGAGTGAGTTTTAAAAGATACGTAAAATTTTTTCCCAGGTGGAGGAAGGGGATTGAGGAAAGTGTGAGAAACAGTTTATCAAGTTTTGCAAGCAACTTGGAGCAAGGCTCAGCATAGATTGAGTCAGGGGAGATTAGTAGGGAGGGAAGCCAGAGAGGAATCCATCAGATGTAAGATGTAGGAAGTAAAGAGGGGCCTACAGCATACGTCTGATTGCAGAGTTTTGCAAGTTGTTTAAAAACTTCTTAGAACCAAGTTTGTAAAAGTCAATTTTTTTTCCCTCCCTCTTTGCATTAGTATCACAGGCTGTTTGAGTTCTGTTTTGTTTCCACTTGAACAAACTTTGTCCTACATCATAACGTAGTCTCATTGCTGTAATTTTATGTTTTTGACTGTAACCTTTCCAAGCAGGTCAGAAGTACTATAGCAGGAAGGGAAACTTACACAGTTCAGGAACTTTGTACCTCAGATCAGAGAGAAAATTAATCCTGGGACTGCCAAACTGGCAGGTTTCCTGGTGCTGAAATCAGTGTAAATTTGTCAAATTTCTTACAAAGAAATTTAAAAACATCAGAAATTATGTAAGCTGACTTTGAGAACTGTTTTCTCCTTTTGGGGGTATTGGGCCTCTCCTCTTTGCCTAGTGTGAAGAAATGTGCTCATCTGAGTTGCTCCCAGAATGGGCCTCATGCCCTCCTCCTAGCCCTTCAACCATGGTAGATTTTTCTGATCGAGCAAAGCCCCTTTGTTGGTGAGTCAGATATGCCCAATGGATATGGATCTCCGATATGCATCTCTTTTGTCTGAATGTGAGTTACATATATAAACTTTTCTAGGGCTTCCCTGGTGGCTTAGTGGTAAAGAATCTGCCTGCCCATGCAGAAGACAAGGGTTCAATCCCTGGTCCTGGAAGAGCCCACATGCTGTGGAGCAGTTAAGCCCGAGAGCCACAACTATTGAGCCTGTGCTCTAGAGCCCGGGAGCCGCGACTACTGAAGCCGGTGTACCTAGAGCCTGTGCTGCACAACAACAGAAGCCCCTGCAAGAGAAGCCTGCACACCATGACTAGAGAGTAGCCCCTGCTCACTGCAACTAGAGAGAAAAATTTGTGCAGCCACGAAGACCCAAAACAGCCATAAATAAAAACAAACTTTTCTAATATCGACATCAGGACACATCCCTAAAAAGGAGGCAGGGGAAATTAATTTTAATCATAGATTTTATTTGACCAGATGTACCCAAAATATTACCATTTCAAGTTAGAATCTATGTGAAAAACTATTCATG
Source organism: Bison bison bison (assembly GCF_000754665.1). Lineage (NCBI taxonomy): Eukaryota > Metazoa > Chordata > Mammalia > Artiodactyla > Bovidae > Bison > Bison bison. Next base: position 4,444,017 of record NW_011494863.1, read on the forward strand.
AGATATTTTATACCCATATATTCCCACTAAGTTTTCAAAATCTAGTGTGCATTTTTATATTAGTAACACATCTTAATTCACACATTTCAAGTGTTCAAGATCCACATGGGGATAGTAGCACATCTATTTGACAGTTTGGGTCTCAATGTGACCTCAGGTCACAAAGGGGAAGCTGAGAGAATGGGTTTGGAAACACTTCTCTTTCTTTTGTGGCTGAGCCCTTTCTGTGGTGGGGAGGGGCCCCAGTGGGGTGAGACGAGAGAAAGCCCACTTTGACACTAGCCCCAGAGCATGTTCTAGGGCAGCAGGAACTGCCCTCTACAAAAAAAAAAAAAAAAAAGGGAATGTCTTTAAACTGGCAATTGACAGAGCCAATCAAAATCACATATTTTCCTACAGATGTTAGAAAAAGTGTGTGATCAAAGTGAAAAACATATGTTTCATGGAGCTTTTGCTTCTT
>NW_011494863.1:4444616-4454998 GCF_000754665.1 Bison bison bison
CCAGTACTCTTGCCTGGAAAATCCCATGGACGGAGGATCCTGGTGGGCTGCAGTCCGTGGGGTCGCTAAGAGTCGGACATGACTGAGCAACTTCACTTTCACTTTTCACTTTCGTGCATTGGAGAAGGAAATAGCAACCCACTCCAGTGTTCTTGCCTGGAGAATCCCAGGGATGGGGGAGCCTGGTGGGCTGCCGTCTATGGGGTCGCACAGAGTCGGACACGACTGAAGCGACTTAGCAGCAGCAGCAGCAGCAGCCAATAGCTGGGGAGAGACAATGCTGGGTCTAAGACTTAGTTCCCTCAAATCCTTACCTTAATAAAGGCATGTTGGCCCTGTATCATGAGGTCATTTGATGTTAGGAATGAAACATTACTGGAGGAATATGCAGCTAATTTTAGGACTGTAGTTCATAGCAGAATTATTTACAATTGCCAAGGTATGGAAACAATCTAAGTGTCCATCAACAGAAGAATGGATAAAGAAGATGTTGTATACACACAAAGACACACAGACACACCAAACAGACTACTACTCAGCAATAAAAAGAATGAAATGTCATCTGCAGCAACAAGGATGGATTTAACATCATCATACTAAGTAAGCCAGACAGAGAAAGACAAATATCATATGACATCACTTATATGTGGAATCTAAAAAACAACAAACTAGAGAGTACAATAAAGAAAGAAGTAGACTCATGGATACAGAGAACAAGCTAATGGTTACCAATGGGAAGAGGGGCAATATTTGGATAGGGGAGTGGGAGACACGAACTAAGGGATGTAAGATAGGCTCAAAGGATGTATTCAGCACAGGGAATATGGCCAATATTTTATAAGTGTAAATGGAGCGTAATCTTTAAAAGTTGTATTAAAAAAGATTGTGACTTTTTTAATACAAAAAGCCAGGTGACAGCTGCTCCTTCCCATCTCATCTTGTTGGACTTCAAAACCTCGAGGGTTCCCATCAACATTAAGAGCCTAAGAGTCTAAGATCTGTTTGACATTGCCTCCCAGAATTAGGAGGGAAACGTTTCTGAGTGATTTTTAAAGAGAAAAAAATATAAGCAGATGATTTAATTACCAGTCCTTGAACTGATTTATTTTCAGCAGTAACAACAAAGTCATACCACCCAGTGACACAAATCAAGTGATTACTCCTTAAATGTGGGCAATGAAGAGGGGAGGGGGAGAGAGGGAGAGAGAGAGAGAGAGAGAGAGAGAGAGAGAGAGAGAGAGAGAGAAATCTCTGACTTCATATGATGGCTTCAAGCCAGACTGCAAAGAAGGAATCTGTGAAATTCAAGGTCCTGGAGTCTATTATTTCTCTTTGCTATTATTTCTGAAATAAGACCTGGGCAAAATCAATTCAGGTTCAGAAAGAATATGACTTTAATTTTCTACATAAAATTGTCAGGAAGTCTGATTTAGAAGGGGAGAAAAGACAGACAACTATCACCCAAGAAGAAATTAAATGAATAAATTAAACAAAGCAAAGTACATTTATACTACCAAAACTCTTGGTCATGAGACAAAACACATTTCCTGGCACAAACACAGAGGGATTTAAAACACAAACCGCAACACAGATGATGAGGTAATGCTCCTGAAAATACACTCCTCTTGTGTGTTAGAAAATCAGTGATGGATCAGTCAAATAGAATTAGTTTTATTTTGATGCAAATGCATCCTTAATGCTTTGATTATATTTAATCCTAGAATATGTGATCTTCTTAAAATTTTAACTATATTCCACCCTCCTCAAGTAACTGACATTCAGTTTTTGAAAAATCAGGAAGCTCTTCAGCCCGTCATTCTGCTTTTTTTTTTTTTTTAAACTTTACAATATTGTATTAGTTTTGCCAAACATCGAAATGAATCCACCACAGGTATACCTGTGTTCCCCATCCTGAACCCTCCTCCCTCCTCCCTCCCCATACCCTCCCTCTGGGTCGTCCCAGTGCACCAGCCCCAAGCATCCAGTATCGTGCATCGAACCAGGACTGGTGACTCATTTCATACATGATATTATACATGTTTCAATGCCATTCTCCCAAATCTCCCCACCCTCTCCTTCTCCCACAGAGTCCATAAGACTGATCTATATACTGACTCTTTTTGTCCTTCTTTCAGCATAGGTTTTCCACTAACCATAAATTCTATCTGCCTCTCATTCAATCTCTATCAGATGTCAAAAGAACAGCAAAGAAATCTGAAGAAGTGGGTGATAACAGCAGATGAGACTTCCTTGGAAATATTCAAGTGGTTTACAGTCTGCTGGGACTATCTCATTGCTCTTAAGCTTTTAGCATTTTATGGGACTTCAGTTTTCACTCTTTATTTTTTGCCTTTCCCTTTTGGCTAGCAGAAGCTTTCTCACAGGTTTTTCAGCTTAAACTACAGGTCTGGTGGGAATCCGTCAGCATAGTGCGTGGTTGTTTGTATGACACAAATACATGTTCCCTTGACTCTTCCCTTACCAGGCAAATGCCAATCCATCTTCTGGGTGGAGAAGCAGAAAAAGTTGGGCTTTGGCATTCCATTCAACAAAATTGTTGAGTGCTCACTCTGTGACCAGTGCCCACGAGATGCTGTGTCTCTAGTGGCCACGTGCTGTACGTGGGCATCTTACATCTTGAGATAAAACAGCTTTACTTTCCATCACTTTGTTTTGGTTGCACACTAACCTTATTCTCTCTTAAGTATACAGAATTCATGTGCTGCCCAATTTGGGCCATGATATTGTCTCTTGATTACTTATTCTGAATCTCTGCCCCTAAATCAAAACTCACCTTCTCTGTGTCTCATTCTTTCCTGATCTTTCTCTCTAGTGACAAGAGCTGGAGTGATCTGTGACCATTCAGAGCTAGAAGGAATCTCGTAGCTCATACAGTCCAAAGTTCTCATTTTAGGTAAGAAGGAAAGGAGTCCTGAAATGTTCAGTTCAATAAACATTTAATAAGCATCTCTTTGGGGCCAGTGAGCATACCAGCACCTGGGTGACACATATAAGAAAGACAGGATTTCTACCACAATTCTTTTGTTGGAATAGAATCACAAAAAGGTAATTAGAATACTTTAAGTGCAAAGAAAAGAGGTATGTTTAGGGTAAGATGGTGCTCATGGAAGGACAGAGGGGAGGGCTTCTAGGAGATGATATCTAGGCCAAGTTATCAAGGATGAGACGGAATGGGTAAGATAAAAGTTCGGTGAGGAAAAGTGGAGGGTACTACAGGGAAAGGCACAATTAAATTCATGAACAGACTTAGCTTGGTGTGCGCATGTGTGCTACAGGGAGCTCAGGGTGCTGGGATGGCAGTCTGAAGCCGAGGGAGATAACGCTGAAGAGCAAGTAGAGGGTCTTGCATGCTGTTGAGAGCCTTTGCGCTTGATCCTGCAGGCCGTGGGGCTGGGGTTGGGAGATAGGTGTGGGGTGGGCAGCAATGAAGAATTTCAAGCTGAGACATAGTTAGATTTGCGTTTTAGCTGGATCATCATGGTAATACCATGGAAATGAATCTGGGGATAGATCAAGAGGCAGGAGGACTAGTGAGTCTAGAACTCTGGTCTCTTCTTTCTGAGTCCGGGGTTTCACCTACTACACCACGCTGAGTCCCCCAAGGACTCAGCTGGAAGCAAATATCTCCAGAAAGCCTTTAAGTTATTCCCTTGGTTTTCTGGGCATCTGCTATTTTTGCCTGATGGGCATCCATTCCTTTATTCTTTTTTTTTTATTATTTTTTTTTTCATTCCTTTATTCTTATGGCAATAGTATTTCAATTTCCTTTTTGGGGAACTATTCCCATCCCAAACTCAATCTGAGCTTCCACAGGAGGCCCAGGCTCCGTAGACTGGTACCTGACCCAGATCAAGCTACTCAATATATTCTGTCCTCCTAGAAAAGTGACCGGGTCAGTGACGGACATGGGACTAGGCCAGACCAGTGAGACTCAGTGATACTCAGGACTTTTCGGCTATGCAAAACACTCTATTGACTTCAGCTTCATTAGCTATTCAAAGGTTTCTAACAAATACATCAAGAAACATTTCTGAACAGTTTCTACATCCCTAACTTTCAGACCCTACACAGTGAGTTCAAGTTCCATGGCATGAGTCACAGCTCCTGTCACTGAGGGAGCCACTCGGTGATGACTGGTGGATTGAAGACATCACTGAGTGATCCCTTTCCTTGGTCCCTCTAAGGTGCAGTTTGAGATTTTAAGGAGCAGAGTAGCTTGGGAAACCCAGTAAGGCATAAAGAATAATAAAAGTATCACCACAGTCCCACTATGCAAAGTTACCTACTGTTAAGAGTTTTGTGTATTGACTTCTATGCTTCTTTTCTATGCAAACATATTGATGCATATCTCTAAGTACTTGAGCACATAGAGACACCCAGGGCACTGGATGCTGCCTCTGTTGCTTTGCCCCTGGCTTTTTCCACCGCACAGTGTAGCTTGGGCATTTCCCTCATACGCATGGCATTCTTAAGCGGGCTCATTTAACCTCCAAACAGTTCCAAGATGCCCTTATCTGACTCCCACATTTCTAAGTGTGTGCCAGCTGCCTGAAAGCAGTTTCTCTTGGCCACTATTCCAGGGGAACATCTGCCTGCTGCCTCTTTCTCCTGCAGCAGCCAAGTGATCCATGTAGTGGTGGTGGTGTAGTCGCCAAGTCATGTCCAACTTTTTTGCAACCCCATAGACTGTAGTCCACCAGGCTCCTCTGTCAATGGGATTTCCCAGTATAGAATACTGGAGTGGGTTTTCATTTCTTTCTCCAGGGGATCTTTCCCTCTGGGATGGAACCCTTGTCTCCTGCATTACAGGTGGATTTTTTATCATAGCCCGGAAAAAGTACAGGGCCAGGACCAGGGTCAGGGACAAACCTAGGCAAAGGAAGAGGAGGAAGCATCCTGGTAACTCAAATATGTATGACATGCTAGTTGCAGTAACCTTCACATGCTTATTGTTATTGTTGAGGATTCAAATATAAATCTGATCTTGCCATCCACCTCCTGCTTAAAATGCTCCTTGGCTGCTCAGTGCTTTTAGGATAGCTACCTATACCCTGATCAGCTGCGGGCTGGGGGGTGGCACACTGGGTAGTTGGCCTGAAGACCTCCCCAACCTGACCTTGTGGTCTGGCCTTTCTTCCTCATTCTTAGCAGTCAGTATGCACTCATTATATTTGCAAATGCACATCAGTCCATGTAATCGCCTGAATCTCTGTTTCTTCCTCTAGACTGCAAATTCCATGAGGGTAGGGAGACCATCTGAGCTGTTCCCTGGGTGATCTTTAGTGCCCAGGTCAGAGCTGAGTGTGTAGTAAGTTCTCAAAAGTCAGTGAAGGAAGGAAGAATGTTGGGAGAGGAAGGTGGCAAACAGAGAGAACTCTGCTTCATGGCTGTCCCTCTCTTCTTGCCTCTCTTGACTGCTGGGGCAGCTCCTCTGCCCCACAGTCCCCTAGAAAGGACTCCAAACTCCTTTATCTTGCTTTCTTCCTCTATTTCCCTGCTAGAAATGGGAGGCAGGAGGCAGGGGGGTCAGGACCACAGTATTTTGTTTCTCAAACACACATGTGAATCCCTGCTCACAACTGCCCTAAGGGCCTTGAGTGCACCAGAGCAAGCAGAGACCTCATGGTAGTCAAATGAGCCAAGGTCATGGAGGCAGAGGAGACTAAAGCCCTGCTGTGGGAACCCTGGACCCAGTACAGCCCCTCCTTATGTAACTCACTCAGTCAGAAATTATAAGAGGAGAGTTGTTACTGTTTTCCTACTTTCTGCCTGGGGCTCTGGTTTTTCTACTCTTTCTCTTGGAGGGAGAGGCAGTGGCTATTACTATAACAACAACATCTCTAAATAGGGCCTCCCTCGGAGGGTGGAGAGTTTCCCATCCATGAGCTCATAAGACGGTACAATAAATCTGCCCACTCAAGAGTGTTTTTGTCCTTTGTTACTGAATCTTAGCTTGATTTTGTGTTTCGGAAGTGTGCCTCCACCCAGTTCGTGAGTAGGACTGCATCTCCCATAACTACCAAGCATGTGTCATGGCTTTACAGAGTCACTTCTAGGCTCAGGAACCAACGATGGGTCTTTTTGGTTAGAAAGGAAAATCCAAGTTCTTTGCCAGACACCCAAGGCCCTCCTAGTCCAGGCTTCTTCTCCAGTGTCCCCTTCTGGAAGGTGACTAAATGGGAAAGTTCCACCGTGACACACGTCAAACCCCAATGGCTACTCTGCTGTCCGGGTTTTAGGTGGTGCTATTCCCCTTCCCAGAATGCCTGTGCTCTTCCTCTCCATGTCTGGGTACCATCCTCACCCTGCACTTCGCAATCAGCAAAAGCCCTGACCTCACCATCTCAAACTAAAGCTAGTAACCCCTTCCACACCCTCATTTACTTGGCATCTTGGCAGCATTCAACTCTGCTGACCTCTCCTGTCCCCCTACCTCTTTGTGATACCCACCTGTCCTCCTCTGCCTCCTCTGAGGATACACCATTTTCTACCCAGCATTTTCCCCAAGTACAGCCTTAGGCTCTCTCTCCTCCTTTGCCACATATGTACAAACAACTCACAAATTAGTATCCTGTCCCAGATATTCCCTCTATGCAATAAACTCTTATATCCAACTCTTGGACTCTCAATCATATCCCCAGTACAGCCAAGACAGATTCAGGATTGTTCCGCCTGTTGCCCGCTGCCTCTGCTGTCCATCTTGACCTTGCCAGAGTCCCTTCTCCCAGTGAATGGCTTTACCATCCACCCAGGCACAGAAGCTAGAACTCTGGACTCCTTCCTGGGCTCTCTCGTTACAAACACACTTAATGATGCTGACTATGGACCAGACTCTGGCTTCCATTCATATCTATGATAGTGTCTCTGTTCTCTATATATGTGACCTCTCTCTCTCCACTAAGGCCAAAAGTTCCTGGAGAGCAGTGACTCTCTTACGACCCAGCCAGGTCCTAACTCCAGCACACTGAAAAATTCCCAGCAGGCACTCCAGTAAGTGTTTACTGACCACCTAAGCGGCCATACAGCCATCTACGGTGTGCAAACAAGGCAGATATTCAGAGGAGTGCTCTTTGATTCTTCAGTGCCGCCCAATACCAGAGGCCTGACTTGCGTAAACGTAAAGGATTTTATGGTCTCCTCCTCTTTAAAATCTGTGATTCTAGGAGAAACCGTGTGTTTTTAAACCAATGGGGAGCCTAATTCCATGCTTGATGCTTCTATGTTTTCAGGTACATGTATGGTAACAGAATGTTTGGATTTGGAGCAGTAATTTTGTTCCTTATAAAGGAGTGCTGGGGTAGGAAGCCAGTCTTTCTTCACCTTTTCTTAAGCATTAGGGTGTAACACAATAGGTCAACTGCATGAAATAAAAGGTTGCGTCCATTCCGTTATAATGTGAAGAGTTATGTAACTTGAAAAGGCTATAAAGAAAATGATTTATGAAACTTATCACAGGCATAAGAAAAGGTCAGATTTATGGCATTTTGTGAATAATTTCAGGTATTTGAATATGAAAATCATCAGATGGACAGATATGAATTTTATACTTAATTATGAGCAATAGTTTTAAAAAGTGGAATCTTGAGTTAACTAAAATGATGCATTGCATTTTATAAAATTTCAGGGAATAGAGAAAGACCTTACGGTGCAACTCCTTATCTGATATTCTATTCCTTTTACAATGGGTTTGCTCAGTAGTTAATCAGGCTGTACTTGAATACCCCAGTGGTGGGGGTATTCACTACTCTATCTTTGAACATATCATTATTAGAAAGTTTCTGTTATGTTTGAGCCCATATCTTTCCATGTAGCTTTTATCTGTCTAAAATTACTTTTCCCTTTAGACTGATACAGAGTAAGTTTGAGGACTTGTCCGCACAAAGACCACAGAGACAGCTCTCAGATTTCTTAGAATTGTGTTTATTGGTTATTCATTCAACAACTCTCTTTATGTGCCAAACATACGTGAAGAATATAAAGACATAATAACAACTTCAGGGCAAGGATCTGAATCTCCAATGCTTCCACGGCGTCTAGCATATACACAGTGGATATTAACTGAATGAATGGTGGAAGCCCTGACTCAACTAGAGATGCTCACTAGTCTGGTTGGGGCAGAGAGATATAGAAAGATGTGAAAGATAGGGAAAAGATAACACACTCATGGGAAAATAGGCAAATGACATCAGCAGGAAATTAAATGAAGAGGAAAGCCAAATGGCCAATAAACATCTTGCATAATGCTCAGTCTCACTAGCAATCAGGGAAATTAAAGATAGTACACCCACACTCATGAGATTGGCATAATCTGAGAAGTCTGACAATGCCAACTGTTGATAAGAATGTGAAGCAATTAGAACAATAACACCTTGTGTTGGATGGCTAACTGAGAGACCAGTTTGGAGAGCCATTTGGCACTGTTTTGTAAAATTAAAAGTTGAGAGAACCTTTGACCCAGCAATTCCACCTCTGGGTATATGCCTCAGAGAAATAATTTCACGTAAGCAGAAAGAGGCATGTACTAGAAATTCATTGCAACATTTTTAGAGTAACAAAGAAATAAATAATAATAATAAATATAAATAAATATAAATAATTCAAATGTCTATCAATGAAGGAATGGGTAAATAAATTATGCTATATTCACCAAATACTTATTATACAGCTGTGAAACTGAATGAATTAGATCATATGTATAAGCATGAATCTAATTAGCTAAGACAGGAAGTTGAAGAGGGCAGGCTAAGTTACAGTATTTGCACAAATTTTAAAACAGCCCAAGCAAGATTATGAGAGTACCTATATACAGTGAAAATATGTGTGGGAATAATAGATTTCAAATTCAGGATAGTGATTGGTTATGGGGTCAGAGTAAGGAAGTGCAGCTGAGAAATATACAGGAGCCTTCAATTGGATTTGCAATGTCATTTTTTTTTTTTTAGCTGGGTATGCTTGTTTGGGTGATATTACAAACATTTTTTATAGTAACAAACCTGCAGTTGTGTCTGTATCTTAGCCATAGCTGATGAATCAGGGAGGATACTTGTCTAAGCTAGACCAGCAAGACTCTCTCTTTTGTATATCCTTGAAATATTTCTTTCCTTTTTTTTTCCCAAAGGGAGAGGAAATAATGGCAATTGTGGCAGATAACAGTGTTTGGCTGAAATACAGCTCTTATAGATCTCATTCTTCCTAGGTGCCTTCCACCCAACATATCCCCAGCTTTTCTTGCATTAAAGATGATTATGAGACACAGTTCTAATGAATGAGATATAAGGGAACATCTTCTTGGAGTTTTCTCAGAAAAAGCTTTTGCTTTTCTGATATTGTGAACAGATCAAGTCAATAGCCTGCCTTCTCCCCTTTTTCCTTCTGTGAACATAGATGACATGTCTGGAGTGCTGATAGACATTTTGCAACCACAAGGAAAGGTTAGCTGAATCACAGAGATGCCAGCCTTAACATCATTGGACCAATGACCCAATGCCAGAAAAAACCTTCTTAGACTCTTTGCTATGTAAAAATAAATAAATACATACATTTCTGACTGTTTAAGACCCTGTGGATTAGAGTTTTTTTTTTTTTTTTTTTTAAAGCTTTTCTAATTCATATGAAGATATGCTGTAAAGTAGCATTATTAAATTTCACCATGGTGGTGGTAGTGGTTTATTTGCTAAGTTGTGTCTGACTCCTATGACCCCATGGACTGTAGCCCACTAGGCTCCTCTGTCCATGCGATTTCCGAGGCAAGAATGCTGGAGTGGGTTGCCATTTTCTTCTCCATAGGATCTTCCTGATCTGGGGATTGAACCTGGATTTCTAGCACTGCAGGTGGATTCTTTCCCAACTGAGCCACCCAGAAAGCCCCAAATCCCAGCATATCTTACTTCAATTTGCCAATATCTATTTTAGTGAGGTATCTCAAACAGAAGACTCTATTCTAGGAGAATCGATTTTTATCCAATGGAAGAAGGTTGTCATTCAGTTCAGTTCAGTTGCTCAGTCATGTCCAACTCTTTGCCACCCCATGAACCCCAGCACTCCAGGCCTCCTTGTCCATCACCAACTCCCAGAGTACACCCAAACCCATGTCCATCGATTGGTGATGCCATCCAACCATCTCATCCTTGGTCGTCCCCCTCTCCTCCTGCCCTCAATCTTTCCCAGCATCAGGGTCTTTCTGATGAGTCAGCTCTTCACATCAGGTGGCCAAAGTATTGGATTTCAGCTTCAGCATCAGTCCTTCCAATGAACACCCAGCACTGATCTCCTTTAGGATGGAGTGGTTGGATCTCCTTGCAGTCCAAGGGACTCTCTAGAGTCTTCTCCAACACCACAGTTCAAAAGCATCAATTCTTCAG
>NW_011494863.1:4455180-4456160 GCF_000754665.1 Bison bison bison
TGCTTTTTAATATGCTGTTTAGGTTGGTCATAACTTTCCTTCCAAGGACTAAGCATCTTTTAATTTCATGGCTGCAATTACCATCTGCAGTGATTTTGGAGCCCAAAAAAATAAAGTCTGACACTGTTTCCACTGTTTCCCCATCTATTTGCCATGAAGTGATGGGACCGGATGCCATGATCTTAGTTTTCTGAATGTTGAGCTTGAACCCAACTTTTTCACTCTCCTCTTTCACTTTAATCAAGAGGCTTTTTAGTTCCTCTTCACTTTCTGCCATAAGGGTGGTGTCATCTGCATATCTGAGGTTATTGATATTTCTCCCAGCAATCTGGATTCCAGCTTGTGCTTTGTCCAGCCCAGTGTTTCTCATGATGTACTCTGCATATAAGTTAAATAAACAGGGTGACAATATACAGCCTTGACGTACTCCTTTTCCTATTTGGAACCAGTCTGTTGCTCCATGTCCAGTTCTAACTGTTGCTTCCTGACCTGCATATAGGTTTCTCAAGAGGCAGGTCAGGTGGTCTGCTATTCCCATCTCTTTCAGAATTTTCCACAGTTTATTGTGATCCACACAGTCAAAGGCTTGGGCATAGTCAATAAAGCAGAAATAGATGTTTTTCTGGAACTCTCTTGCTTTTTCGATGATCCAGTGGATGTTGGCAATTTGATCTCTGGTTCCTCTGCCTTTTCTAAAACCACCTTGAACATCTGGAAGGTCATGGTTCACGAAGCCTGGCTTGGAGAATTTTAAGCATCACTTCATTAGCGTGTGAGATGAAAGCAATTGTGCAGTGGTTTGAGCATTCTTTGGCAGTGCCTTTCTTTGGGATTGGAATGAAAACTGACCTTTTCCAGTCCTGTGGCCACTGCTGAGTTTTCCAAATTTGCTGGCATATTGAGTGTAGCACTTTCACAGCATCATCTTTCAGGATTTGGAATAACTCAACTGGAATTCCATCACCTCCACTAGCTTCTGT
>NW_011494863.1:4456260-4469427 GCF_000754665.1 Bison bison bison
TTTTCCAAATTTGCTGGCATATTGAGTGTAGCACTTTCACAGCATCATCTTTCAGGATTTGGAATAACTCAACTGGAATTCCATCACCTCCACTAGCTTTGTTCATAGTCATGCTTTCTAAGGCCCACTTGACTTCACATTCCAGGATGTCTGGCTCTAGGTCAGTGATCACACCATCGTGATTATCTGGTTTGTGAAGATCTTTTTTGTACAGTTCTTCTGTGTATTCTTGCCACCTCTTCTTAATATATTCTGCTTCTGTTAGGTCCATACCATTTCTGTCCTTTATTGAGCCCATCTTTGCATGAAATGTTCCCTTGGCATTTCTAATTTTCTTGAAGAGCTCTCTAGTCTTTCCCATTCTATTGTTTTCCTCTATTTCTTTGCATTGATCGCTGAGGAAGGCTTTCTTATCTCTCCTTGCTATTCTTTGGAACTCTGCATTCAAATGGGTATATCTTTCCTTTCCTCCTCTGCTTTTCGCTTCCCTTCTTTTCACAGCTATTTGTAAAGCCTCCTCATACATTACTCTCATTTTATTATATATACTTATTATGAGCCAAGATGATGATTGCTTTTTTTGGCAGCCTCATAAGACTTGTGATTCATCTTAAACTTATAGTCAACTTAGGTCCCCAATCCTTGACTAGTTGTTTAAAGTTTACAGAGCCGTGATCCTTACAATAGGAAGTTCAATCTAGTTCACTGAAAAGCTGTGGCTCACAGAGGTGAAATTATTTTCCCTGAGGTCACACAAGTGAGATAATTCCTTTAACCCTTCTTTCCTCTGAGAGTATCTTTTCAGTCACCTGGGTGGGCTCCAGGTACCCATGCTTGCATTCTTGGTCCTAGTTATTTGGCTCAGGAATGGATACCTGACTGAAGCTGGACTACTTATATTATCTGTTTAGAATGCCTTCAGGATTGGAAACTGGCTTTCGTTTTTTTAGAATTCACTGCTATGAATATGAAGTGAGACTCACAAGTCCAAGTATTATTTTAGGGACATGTTAATCTTATAGAGCTGGCATGCACAGTTAATCAGAGATGGAAATGAAAAATGCCTTCTGCAGAAATTGGTGTGCCTCTCTTATTCTGTCCTCACACCTCACCTGACCCAGCCCTGGTAAGCTGGGTCCATCCTGCCCAACACCACTGTGGTTTAGGTACCCCATGTCCCTTTCTATCTCCTGTTCTATTTGCCTCTCCACATCCAACCTAACATCTTTCTTTCTTCCTTTCTTGAAGCAACTGTGTGCTATCACATCTTTTATCATGGAGTAAGAAACTAACATCTTTTTCCTAAATAACGTATACTTATTTTGCCTCTCTATCTACCTATGGTCACATCTACAAAAAGAAAGCAATGGGAAGAAAACACTCTTAATGCCAACATAGGGAAAGACTGAACAAATTGCGAGTAATTAGGGATTGATTATATTTTCCCTCCTGGATTATTAGGAATTATAAGGCAGCTTTCACAGAAGGTAGAATTTAAGTGTTAGAGGAAAGTAGATTTTAGGGCCTCTGGCAACAAAGCGACAACACCTATGGGTTGGCCTCCCTTGCTTGTGCATGTGATTAGCCATGAGTACAAGCCAAAACTTTATGTAATAACTTGGGTGGATCTTGGACTTTAATTCTTGAGGAGTGCAATGAACTTTTTCTCCTCAGAAAGCCTACATTTGAATGGCATGTTTTAGATCACAAGAGTCCTCGAATTTCAATTAGATGAAGCAATCTGACATTTTTTGGCATAGAAGACTTGAAGAATAATGATTATTCTTTGTCTCTGGAATAGCCTTTAGGAAAAACAAAATAGTTAAAGTAATTTCCATAAAGACCCCTGTGCATGGCAGCAAACCTCACTGATAGTTAAACCCATTCAGAGAGATGAATATGGAATTCAGCTAAAATCTTGTTTTTCTGCAGGAAATGTTTAAATATCTCCATGCTGCTCACTTTCACTTGGGACTAAGAAAATTTTAGTCTATAAGGGGAAGACAGAAGAGACCGCTCGGAAGCAAATCAGTCTATTAGGTCAAGATGATCATGCAGAGAGCCCCAGTGGGTTTTGCATTGAATATAGCTTTATAGAAAATACAGATTGAGGCAATTAGTCCCTTCCAATTTTAAACAAGCAGTAGCAGTGGGAAGTATGCCAGGAAGGATGATTAAGGATTAAACAACAGCATGGGAACTTGATCAGAATTTCCAAAATTTCACTGCCAGCACCTGATCTTTCTACATCACCACCTCCTTGATTATGAAAGACGGGGGCCCTTCTCCTGGACCCCACCCCACCCAGTCCCTTACTGCTTAAGGGAAAGTTATGGAAGAGAAGGCTTCTGTCTCCACCAACTTCTAAGAGGGAACACAGCCAAGAGAGGCAGGAAGAAGCATGCTCACTTCCACCCTTTTTGGCAAGCTCAAGTGGGAGCAAAAGCCACTGCCAAATCTATTTTTTAATACAGATTTTAAAAGGGTTGTGTCTACACATGCAAAGGGAAGTGCACAGTGCGCTGTGTTAAACAACACAACAATTTTTAAAAATCAAACACACAAAAAAAGCCTAAATCTTTGCCTGACTATCCAGGTATTTGTTTGCCATATCGTAGGTGCTCACTAGGGTGAGAGTCTGGATTTGCAGCAGTGTCTTCTGCAGTCATATGAATGGGACCCAGCCGCAGAGCTTTCACCCTATCTGGCCCAGCTGGGCAAGACACAAACCCTGGTACTTCTTAATCTGATCCAGGAGGGAGGAACTCTCTTTGCTTTTGGAGATAGAGTTGAGTTCCTAGATCTGGTGTACCCAGACATGATTGGCACTTTGGTACTTAGAGTTGGATAGCCATCAAGTGAGAGGAAGATACCAAAGAGAAGGGGGGGGGGATAAATTAGGAGGCTGGAATTAACACATGGACACTACTATATATGAAACAGATATCCAACAAATACCTACTGTGTAGCACAGGGAACCCTACTCAATATTTTGTAATAACCTATATATAAGGAAAAACAGGGCTTCCCTGGTGGCTCAGATGGTAAAGAATCTGCCTGCAATGCAGGGGACCCAGGTTCAATCTCTGGGTTACGAAGATTCCCCTGGAGAAGGGAATGAGTAGCCACTCCAATATTCTTGCCTAGAGAATCCATGGACAGAGGAGCCTGGTAGACCACAGTCCATAGGGCACAGAGTTGGACATGACTGAGCAACTAATATTTTCTTTCACTTTCAAGGAAAAACAACCTGAAAAAGATTACATATATATATATTTTTTTTCATACACACACACACACAATTGAATCACTGTGCTGTACACGTGAAACTAATATGGCACTATGAAGCAACTATATTTCAATAAAGTAAAAAAAATAAGTTACAAAAAAAGAAGAGAGAGAAAGAGAATGAGAGGGAGAGATACATAAGTCCCAATTCTCTCCTCCAGTCTCTGAATATTTCCCATAGCTTGTTCCCCAACAATATTTAGAGAGTCAATTTTCCATGAAAATTTGTGCTTAAAAGATCACATGGGGAGAAACATTTATTTATTTAGTTTGTCCTAAATTTAACAGTCTTTTTAACAGTCTTTTTATATTCCAGTCTTTTTGCTGAAAATGTATCCTGGTCTGATGCCATCACAAATAATGTTGCAATGAGCATTATCCCTGGGCCTTTATGTACTTGTTCCAGTTTCAGTCCAACTCTTAGAAGTGAGACTGATGATCAAAGTACATTTCTGTCTCTTGAACACTCCACAATGCCCAGCAGCACTTGCCGAGTAACGGACACATGGCCTGTGCTTAACAAGAGGTAGTACAGCAATTGGAGCATCGGCTCTGTGACCAGCCAGTGCCAGCTCTGCCACTCATGGCCTGTGTGACCTCGGGTAAGTTATTCAACCTTTCAAAGCCAGGGTTTACCATCTATTAAGTGAACTAACAGTAATAACATATTGAGGGAGTCATGTGCCAGGTACTGTTTTAAGTGCTCCATTCATTACTTCTCAAACTACTTCATGATGAAGCTTCTATTAGTATCTCCTTTTACAGATGAGGAACTAGGCACAGGAAGGCTGCACACTTTGTCCAAGGTCATATAGCTAGTAAATAGTGAGGCCAGGCTTATCCCCAGAAAGTCTGGCTCCAAAGCCTGTCTTTTAAATACTTTCTTATAGGGGATTTGCATATGATAATGAGAACTGATAGTGAGAAGAATATGGGAAAATACGTAGGTAGGTGGGTAGGTAATAGACGGAGAGAGAGGGAGAGAGAGAGAATGGATTTAGCATGATGTGCAGCCCTCAGTGAATTCATGTGGCCTGGCTGGAGCAGAGATGTGATGCCAATCCTTCCTCCTGCAATGCGCATCTTTTAAGAATGGACCATCAGCTACTCTCTCCATTCATCTCACCCTCTCCTTCCTTCCCGTCTACCATATGCAAAATGGATAGCCAATGAAATTTGCTGTATGATTCAGGGAACTTACACTGGGGCTCTGTAACAATCTACAGGGTGGGAAGGACGTTCAAGAAGAAGAGGACATATATATACCTATGGGTAATTCATGTTGATGTATGGCAGAAATTAAACCAGTATTGTAAAACAATTATCCTTCAATTAAAAATAAATTTTTTTAAAAGAATGGATAAGCAGCAATATAAAACAAACAACTCAATTAAAAAATGGCAGAAAATCTAAATAGACATTTCTCCAAAGAAGACATGGGCTTCCCTTGTAGCTCAGTTGGTAAAGAACCTGCCTGCGGGGTTGCGAGAGTCAGACACAACTTAGTGACTAAACCACCAGCACCAAAGAAGACATACAGATGGCCAACAGTACATGCAAAGGTACTCAACATGCTAATTGTTAGGGAAATGCAAATCAAAACCACAGTGAGGTATCACCTCACTCCAGTCAGAATGGCTATAATCAAAAAGTCTACAAATAATAAATACTAGAGAGGGTGTGGAGAAAAGGGAACCCTTCTGCGCTGTTGGTGGGAATGTAAATTGGTACAGCTGTTATGGAGAAAAGTACAGAGGTTCCTTAAAAACTAAAAATAGAATTTTACAATCCAGCAATCTCATTCTTGGACACATATTTAGAGAAAACCATAATTTGAAAATAATAATAACCAATGGTTATTACAGGCTATTACATAGCTAAGACATGGAAGGAACCTAAATGTCCATTGACAGATGAGTGGATAAAAATGTGGTACATATATAAATGGAATATTACTCAGCCATAAAAAGAAGGAAATAATGCCATCTGCAGCAACATGGATTGGACCTAGAGATTATCATACGAAGTGAAACAAGCCAGACAAAGACAAATATATGATATTGCTTATATTTGGAATGTAAAAATAAAGACAAATTAACTTATTTACAAAAGAGAAACAGGCTCACATACTTAGAGAAAAAAACTTATGGTTACCAGGGGGTGAGGGGGGGCTAAGTGTGGGAAGAAGGAATAGATCAGGAGTTTGGGATTGATGTGTACACATGGCTATATTTAAAACAGATAGCCAACAATGACCTACTGCATAGCACAGGTAACATAGTCAATGTATTATAATAACCTATAAAGGAAAAGAATCTGAAGAATAATTATATATATACACACAACACACACACACACACACACATGTATATATATGAATTGCTGTGCTATATACCTGAAGCTAACATGATATTGGAAATCACCTACACTTCAAAAAGGAAAAAAATAGATGAGCTGACTTCACGGATTTCCTTAAGATTTCATTTCTAGGAAGAGGAAGGTTGGGAATGGAGAAGCATGTTACTCTGGAAATCAGTTAAATCTTCTAGCCCAGAAAGCAACAGAATCATTGGAATATGTATATTTTTTAGACTGGGGAGATTAAGGAAGTTGTAATGACTATAAAAAATTCATGTTGATATATGGCAAAACCAATACAATATTGTAAAGTTAAAAAAAAAAACAAAACAAAACCTTCTGTCCAAGGAAGCCAAAACAGGGGGGTGGAACTAGTTATGGAACATGACCTTGGCTGGGAACAACAAACTGTTGGGCCAGACCATCTGGGGAAATTCTTTCCTATCAAGTGAAGCATGATATTCCAGAAGGGGTGGGCGGGGTTCCTAAAGAGTGAGGCTGCTTCTTCCAGGTTAAATGCTTTACATGTATCATTTCATTTAATTCTCATAGCAGCTAACTGAGGCAAATGGGATTATTGTCCCTGTTTGATCAATGAAGAAACTGAAGCACAAAGAGGTGATATGACTTATCCTGGAGTCTGTGCTCTTATCCATCACAGTTAGCCTGAAGAAGACGTGCCTGTTTGTCATAAGGAGAGCACAGTCAAGACAACAGAGATGGGGGTTTGTCCAGGTGCGTAACCTTGGGCAACATACCTCACAGCTCCAAGCCTCTGTGTTCTCATCTATAAAATGGGCACAGATCTGGTATCCAACGTACAGGTAGAGTGATAGATAAGGGAATTCATATAGCACACTGAGCACAGTGGCTGGTATGTGGCTAGTGACTGGTACTGGTACACGGTACTCGTACTCTTGAGAAATACATTAAGAACCAGAATATACAGATTTCTTCTTCTGCTTCTTTTTTTTTTTTTTTAAACTGGTATCAAAAGTCACAGTGATTAAGATTAGGCCCTTTATATATAGATTGTAACTATTTTATATTGTAATGAGTACCAAAGTGTCTCCTGCTCAGGAAGTAGAATAGATACAGCATAGATCATACATCACTAGTTCTAATGATGCCAAGATGACAGTTATGGATTGACTGTTTTTACCAGCAACTTGCCAGACTCCATGTGGTTTCAGAATTTTCCCTCTGTGGGACTCAATTGTACCATCCACAGAATAAGGATTCAACTATAATTTCTAATTTCTTAACAAAACTGAGAAACCTAAAGAAAATTCTAAAAAATAATCACCCAGCATATAGAATAAACTCTTGCTTGGCTCTTACTGATGGAAGAGTTTGTTCTAGGGGTAAAAAGTGTGAGTTACAGAAGTTTTTTTTTTTTTTTTAAAGAGAAATGCTATTTCATCATGATATGATAATAGTCACTGTTTATGAGCCCTATGACTCAGCCTGGGCCATGTGCCTGACACTCATCAGTTTATTCAGTCCTCCCAACAGTCCTGCAAAGTCAAGAGTTATAGCTTTTCCTTCTTAAATAATAAAGAAGCTGAGGGTCTCAGAGAGAAGTGACTCACAGGATATACCAGTTTCTCTGTTATCTTGTTTCCCCCAAACCTTACCATAACAGATATTCGTATTATGAAGTCCCTATAACTGAAACAAGACAGCCAAAAGAGCCCTATAATGGATTATTTAAAAATTATTCTACATATAGTTTTTATTGTATGGCATGCTGCTGCTGCTGCTGCTCAGTCGTGTCCGACTCTGTGCGACCCCAGAGACAGCAGCCCACCAGGCTTATAAATAGTTTCCTGGCTTAGTTCAAATTACAGACATTCTCAATTATGTGCAATAATGAGCTTCAACCATGTATGCTATGCTTCTTTTGAAATCCTGAAACAAAGAAGACAGAGAAATACATTTGCTGAGTCTCTGTGCCCCTAACTCAGCAAGGTTTCCTCCTGGGTGAAGTTGGCCCAGGGTCATTCTCCCCTCCCACAAGCTCAGGAAGACCCCTTTAGGATAAGTCCCCCTGCCCTCCTTGTGTTTGCGCCGGCCAAGACTGTTCAGCCTTCTGCTTGTGCGCAGTGAGGGAAGATGAACAAATAAACACCCTTTAAGTTGTTAAAAGAAAAAGCACTTGGGAAAAGATTATCCTGGAACTAAGAACTTGGGGTCGCACAGAGTGGAACACGACTAAAGCGACTTAACAGCAGCAGCAGCAGCAAGAACCTTTATGGCGATTCCTAAGTCGAGGTCAGCAAGTTTCAGAGAAGCCAGCTTGGATGGAGATTCAGATCAGGACAAGCCTACTGCAAATAACAAACAGATGGGGGTGAAGCGCAGGCTCCCTGTCATCTTGGTGGACTGCCTTCACCCTAAGAGGACCAGGCTGCAGAGGAGGTGATAGACTCACCATGACTAAGGGCCAGCTCCAAAGGGTCGCAACAGTTACTCTGGCCTTAAATGGCTTCCATTATGTACAATTCTATGCATGATTTTCAGTTTTCTCCCTTACATTTCCTTGAGCACTTCATACGCTTGCTTTCTCAGTGGCTATTGGCTTGCATCTCCTCTGACAGAAAATGTTTTTCCTCAACTCCTCCTATTTCAGGTCTCCCCTCCTCACAGTTCTTCCCTGACCTTCTTCCCTGTAAGGTCGTTCCTGCTCTCCTCCCTTTACTGCTTGCTCCCTTCATGGCATGTGGTGTGAGTCTAATTCCAAATCTTTTTGTTTGTCTGTTTATTGTCTGTTTCTGCCATCAGTCTGTAAGTCCCAGAAGGGCATGTCTGACTGCTCACTGTTGATTCCAGGGCTGACTGCAGAGCTGGAGACAGAGTATGTGTTCAATAAATGTTAGCCAAGTAAATTGCTCCCAACTGCCCCCAACATATTTGGAAGAAAATTTCAGTGCAGCCAAGGAGTAAGGGATTATTAAGGGCCTTTGTAAAGATTTTAATTCAATTTTTACGGTATCCTCAGAGATGAATCCCAGGAGGAAAAGTCACATAAGTTGGTCTGTGGTATTTCCTGAAAATGTCTTGATGAGATTGCTTAGCTGGCATCCAAAAGCTATGGGAATGCTGCCCCTTTCAGAGTTTGTCTTTTCTCAGTCTTATTTCCAACACGTTTATCATGATACAAGTTCTAGAAATACCAGAAGAGTTAGGTTTTCCATTATCCTGGGATTACATTCATGGATTTGAAGGGCCGTCGTGGCAATGCTGTCATCTTGGCCACTTTACCACTTCTCAGAGTGAAAAAATGAACATGAAATCTGTTATTAACAATTCTAGTCAAGACGTGGGAGGAGAGGGTATAAAAGTTATTGGCCAGACTGAAGTTTATATTGAAGCAGTAAGTTTCATTTATTTGGATATTCCTAGGCCCCATGACCACATTCTAAGATTTCAGTCAGTTCAGTCGCTCAGTCGTGTCCGACTCTTTGTGACCCCATGAATTACAGCACGCCAGGCCTCCCTCCTCCATCACCAACCCCCAGAGTTCACTCAGACTCACGTCCATAGAGTTGGTGATGCCATCCAGCCATCTCATCCTCTATCGTCCCCTTCTCCTCCTGCCCCCAATCCCTCCCAACATCAGAGTCTTTTCCAATGAGTCAACTCTTCGCATGAGGTGGCCAAAGTACTGGAGTTTCAGCTTTAGCATCATTCCTTCCAAAGAAATCCCAGGGCTGATCTCCTTCAGAATGGACTGGTTGGATCTCCTTGCAGTCCAAGGGACTCTCAAGAGTCTTCTCCAACACCACAGTTCAAAAGCTTCAATTCTTTGGCACTCAACTTTCTTCACAGTCCAACTCTCACATCCATACATGACCACTGGAAAAACCATAGCCTTGAGTAGACGGACCTTTGTTGGCAAAGTAATGTCTCTGCTTTTGAATATGCAGATAGCATATCTAGGTTGGTCATAACTTTTCTATTTAGGAATATTGAATTATAAACCCAGCTCCAGAATGAGCCAGCAGTGGCTGTAGCTGTGATTGACTGGCGCTGGGCCTGGTGGAGCCTCACAAGTGGTTGCACTGACCTGCTGGTTGAAGTGCTGACCCTTAGCTTCAGGGCCATGATTAGGGCTGCAGAATTAATTTGAGCACAAGAGTGGACCTACTCCTTGGAATATGGGCCATGCATTCAGATGGGAAGGAATTGGCAAGGGAGGAAGGGAATATTCTCTTTCATCCCTAGTATTTATATAGAATTCACTCATTCCCTCACTCATCCAATTCAAAATATTATCTGTGAGTGTGTGTATAGAAACTAACTATACTACAGCAGTGCTCACTCTGTACAGTAGTGCAGGACCATAAAAATTGCCCTGCAAACTGAAATCGGAAAAGTGACCATTGGAATCAATGAGAAAAGTGTGACTGCTCCATGACCTTTAAAATTCTCTTACTATTAGTTATAAACGTACAAGGAAATGAAAAAAAAATAGTAAGACTATTATTTAGTCAGTACTCTAATTTAAAACATTAGAAACTTTGAGACTTAGTATAAAAAACTTCTCAAGAGTCATTCGAACAGAGCTTGCCTTCTCTTTTCATCATATAACAACACAGAACAAACACACTCTCTCTGTCTTGGCAAATGATCATATTCCCTTTAAAATCGGATCAGCTTCTAACAGTTTACCCTTTGCTCTTTTTATATCATTGTGAAGTATCTCTGAGAGTTCCTTCCACGTGAAATGGTTTGCAGAATCACTTCTCCTGGGACATCATCTTCCCTTCTGTCATGAACACTTTGCTTATTTATGTCAATAAATTTGCCTTCACCAAGTTCCTCTGGCTGCAAATCTAGACCATGTCCAATGGGAAAGATGTCATACAGTCCACGGCCAGCTATTTCTTCTACAACTACATTTACATTTGATTTACGTTTGACTTCTAGGATAATCACTCTTCATTTCTTTGCTGCACTTTATCTTTTTCTGGCTAATCTCCTCTTTCAATTATCCATATTCATAAATTGCCATATGGGTTTATCACCAGGAGACAAGGGGCAACACAAGTACTGCTTTTGCTGTTTGTGTGTTAAGTGAATAACAGAAGTGCAATGACCGCTCACCATGTCACTTCAAGAAGTGACATAATTTGTTACTGATCATCATAACAGTAACATAATTTGTTACTGATGTGAATCTGTTATTCACGAAGTGATCTCTGGACTGAAAACCCAGCTGGGAAGTTTATCCTGCGCATAACTATTCACAGTTCATATACCATGGCAACTGTATTGTTGGAGGACTGATGTTCTATAACTAAACCATGGTCCTGAGTTCATGCACCTGAGCTATGTAAAATGAGGACACACAACAAGGATAACTAGAGAATGTCACGGTGGGTACGCAATAGAAATTCCCAACTTGTAGAGGCACAGAAGGTTACTTGGAGAAGCTGACACACAAGCTAAGACTTGATAAATAAATAGAAACTAATCTGACACAGGAGGGGTGTAGGGAAGATTGTTCCGGGCAGAGATTAAAGTAGGTATAAAGCTCCAAATGTAAGACAGTGCATGGAGTGTAGGGTTGCAGTCATGGTTGTTTCAGGCTGATTGTGGGTGATAATCCCAATACATTATTTTCAGGCTGCAGGCTGTTGTCCCTGGGAACCAGGCAGCACTGGCTGGAATTGGGAATTTGGAAT
The DNA here is from genome assembly GCF_000754665.1 of Bison bison bison. Classification (NCBI taxonomy): domain Eukaryota; kingdom Metazoa; phylum Chordata; class Mammalia; order Artiodactyla; family Bovidae; genus Bison; species Bison bison. The sequence continues at coordinate 4,467,597 of NW_011494863.1, forward strand.
GCTGTTTCACGACAGTCATCTGAAGAAGGTGTTGAAGGACCATCAACTACTGCCCTCAGACCAAGAGGCCCACCTTTGGCAGCTAGGAAAGTCACCAGGAAAATGAAACCAAATCAAACAAAATGACCTTAGATGCTGGTTTGCATACATGACCCAGGGAACACTAATGGTTCAGATGCAAATGCCCTAAATATAGGATGGTATAAAGCAAAGAGAAAATTCCCTTTCAAAAGTCACAATTCAAAAGGCTGGTTCAAATCTTTAAATGACAAATTGTATTTCTAGTCAATACAGAGTACAGTATCTTAATATATTTGGCTAAAATCGGAATGGTTTCAGCCCAGGCAATGCACTGAAAATATTCTCACTTAATTTCCACCACACTCTTATGAAGTTGCTATTTTTATTCCCATTTTACAGATGAGGAAACTGAGGTTAAGTCACCATGGGATCACAGAACTGGTCACATGTAGGATTTATCCTAAAGCTTGTACCTTTACCTAATATACCATCAGTATGTTTTATTTCAATACATGGAGATAAACACAGATGCCAAACTGAGTGATTATTTTGTATAAGATAAACAGACCAAGATAAATGTTAAAGAATAGGGCAAAAAATTCCATTTGTATAGAAACTCTGAGAAAGGGAATGCACAAGAGTAGCAGTTTTAAGAAAAGTTTTGTACAACTGTGTGGCGTCTCAGACATGAGCAATGCATTTAAGATTCTCCTAGGAAAACAAAACAATGAGATTATCTCAATTATTGAGTTAACCATGAGATTTCACCATCTACGTTCTAGCTATGAGTGAGACATTTATTTGAATTAGATAAGAAGATATAATGTCATTTGAAGAAGGCCCAGTAAATTTAATAACAGAGATAAATGAAACTGACAATGATCTCACACTTTATAAATCTAAACATGGGACCAGGGTTAGACACAGGGACCCTAGCAGTTGATGAATGAGCTTGAATTCTGCTTCTTACACCATCAACTGGAGGCCAGACATGATTTTTAATGTTCCTTCTAACCAAGGGGATTAAAAAAGAATTAATTCAATTCCCTTTAAACCAAAGCACAGGAGCAAGAAACAACCCTGAACCTTCCGTCCTCAAACAGCAGCTCTGTTGATAATTTAATCACTAACTGAGTGGTGTAACTTGCCTATGACAAATGGTAAAACACCTACAAATGTGGAAATCTGCCAGAGCCTTCTTTCATAGGAAGGGGAGGGAAAACCTTATCCAGCTCACATATACTTTCTATCTCCCTGTCTTTTGCTCCCTGCCCACAACCGCTGAAACTGCTTCTGTATTAGCAGAGAATATGGGAACTGTTCTGGATCTAGCAAGGAAGTGAAGTCACTGAAACATTTAGGATTCTCTGCTTCCCTCCCGACCCTTCCCCACCCTCACTCTATACTTGTTAGCGTGTAGCCCCATACTAGGCTCCATCAAGCTGAAATGGCAGCACTATGGAGAACACCATGGAGATCCCTTAAGAAAGACAATCTCTTTAACAAGTCGTGCTGGGAAATCTGGTCAACCACTTGTAAAAGAATGAAACTAGAACACTTTCTAACACCATACACAAAAATAAACTCAAAATGGATTAAAGATCTAAACGTAAGACCACAAACTATAAAACTCCTAGAGGAGAACATAGGCAAACACTCTCTGACATACATCACAGCAGGATCCTCTATGACCCACCTCCCACAATATTGGAAATAAAAGCAAAAATAAACAAATGGGACCTAATTAACCTTAAAAGCTTCTGCACATCAAAGGAAACTATTAGCAAGGTGAAAAGACAGCCTTCAGAAT
>NW_011494863.1:4469545-4475502 GCF_000754665.1 Bison bison bison
CAGTCAGAATGGCTGCGATCCAAAAGTCTACAAATAATAAATGCTGGAGAGGGTGTGGAGAAAAGGGAACCCTCTTACACTGTTGGTGGGAATGCAAACTAGTAGAGCCACTATGGAGAACAGTGTGGAGATTCCTTAAAAAACTGGAAACAGAACTGCCTTATGATCCAGCAATCCCACTGCTGGGCATACACACTGAGGAACCAGAAGGGAAAGAGACACGTGTACCCCAATGTTCATCGCAGCACTGTTTATAATAGCCAGGACATGGAAGCAACCTAGATGTCCATCAGCAGATGAATGGATAAGAAAGCAGTGGTACATATACACAATGGAGTATTACTCAGCCATTAAAAAGAATACATTTGAATCAGTTCTAATGAGGTGGATGAAACTGGAGCCTATTATACAGAGTGAAGTAAGCCAGAAGGTAAAACACCAATACAGTATACTAACGCATATATATGGAATTTAGAAAGATGGTAACAATAACCCTGTGTACGAGACAGTAAAAGAGACACTGATGTATAGAACAGTCTTATGGACTCTGTGGGAGAGGGAGAGGGTAGGAAGATCTGGGAGAATGGCATTGAAACATGTAAAATGTCATGTATGAAATGAGTTGCCAGTCCAGGTTCGATGCACGATACTGGATGCTTGGGGCTGGTGCACTGGGACGACCCAGAGGGATGGTATGGGGAGGGAGGAGGGAGGAGGGTTCAGGATGGGGAACACATGTATACCTGTGGCGGATTCATTTTGATATTTGGCAAAACTAATACAATTATGTAAAGTTTAAAAATAAAATAAAATTATTTTAAAAAATTAATAAATAAAAAAAAAGAAAAGAAACATAAAACTACCATATGATCCTGCAATCCCACTCCTGGGCATTTATAGAGTAAACCATAATTCAAAAAAAAAATATATGAATGACAATGTTGGTTGCAGCACTATTTACAATAGCCAAGACATGGAAGCAGCATAATTGTCTATTGACAGATGGATAGATAAAGAAGATGTGATATATATACACACAATGGAATGTAACTCAGCCATGAAAAAGAATGCAATAATGCTATCTGTGGCAAATGGATGGACCTAGAGATGATTATATTAAGTGAACTAAACAAATATCATATCCTATTACTTATGTGGAATCAAAAAAGTACAAATGAACTTATTTATACAACAGTAATAGACTCACAGACACAGAAAAACTTATGGTTACCAAAGGGACAAGATGGGGTAGGGATAAATTAGGTGTTTGGGGTTAACATATACACACTACTATATATAAAATAGATAACCAAGGATATACTGTATAGTACAGGGAACTCAATGTCTTAAAATATTCTATAAGAGAAAAGAACCTGAGAAAGAAGTGTGTGTGTGTGTGTGTGTGTGTGTATCTGAACCACTTTGCTGTACAACTGAAACTAATAACATTGTAAATCAACTCAACTTCAATAGAAAAAAAAAAAAAACAAAAGAAATTGAAATGGCAATCAGGAAAGAATATGAGGCCCTGCATGATCTGGTTTCTTCCTCATTGTCCAGCTTTATCTCATGCTTCTTTCTGCCATGCTTGCTCCAATGTGTAGTTTTAGACATGGACACTTAGAATACAATTATTCTAGGCTGTTCTTCCTTTTCTTAATAACTGAATCTTTTCATTCTTTAGTCTCGGCTTAAGTTGCATTCTCTCTTGGAAGATTTCTTAGGTCATCTAAACTACACTGTCTCTATGTCACAGACTTCCATGCCAAAACCTGCTTCTTCTACATTCTCTACCAGATTAGAGGGTCTGTGACAACAGGTGGGGCATCTGCCTTGTCACCATGGACTCCAAAACCCAGCACAATGCCTGGCATAGTTACTGCCCTTAGCCAGAGTTTGCAGAGTGAACAACCGCCTTCTTCACTTTCCTTTCTGAAAAAGGTATTAAAAAATATTTAAGACATACACAAATGTGTAAAGAGGGAGAGGGTGGGGAGATTTGGGAGAATGACATTGAAACATGTATACTATCATGTATGAAACGAGTCGCCAGTCCAGGTTTGATGCAAGATACTAGATGCTTGGGGCTAGTGCACTGGGACGACCCAGAGGGATGGTATGGGGAGGGAGGAGGGAGGAGGGTTCAGGATGGGGAACACATGTATACCTGTGGCGGATTCATTTCGATATTTGGCAAAACCAATACAATATTGTAAAGTTTAAAAATAAAATAAAATTAAAAAAAATAAAAGAAAAAAAAGAAAAATATCACAACCCTCAGGTATCCACTATAGTTGTGAGTTTAAATCCCTGCTTATCACTCCTTGATTACATTCTGCTCTTTAGAGGCAACTAGCAGTCTGAATTTGGTTACTATTTCCATACATTTCTTAGTACTTTCATCACACACATATGCAAACCTATAATATTATTTTGTGTTTTTATAGTCTATGTAAGTGTTATATGTATTCTGCAACTGGCATTTTTCAAGTTCTTGTGATTCATCCACACCGTTGAATTTAGCTAGAGATTATTTATTCCACTGCCATGTAGTATTCTATCGTATGACTACCCCAATATTCATCGGCTTTCTTGGTGGGTTATTTTCTAAGTTCTACCTATACCACAATGCCATGAATATCCTTACTTGCAACGTTATTTTTCTTTCAGGTAGCACTGTGGTATCCAATACATTGAATCTTTACAGTATTTACCTGTCAAAACTGATAAGGATTGGGTCTCTGAAAGCTATATGAGACAGATAATTGAACAACCCAATTTATGTTTGAGTGAAAGCGTGCATCGATGGATTTTATGAGAAGCAGTATGGAATAGTGACGACTGATAGAGCACTGATTTGGGAGTTAAACGTGGTGGACTGCAGTACCCACTCAACTGCTTAGCCACTATGCCACATCCAAATACAAAGCCTCAGTTTTCCTTCTGTAAAACTGGAATGATGGTCTCCTATCTGCCTACCTCACAAGGGTGTTAAAATGATCAAATGAAATAATGTTGCTGAAACGATTTTGAAATCTGATGGATTATGCAACACTGGAACACCAACAACCAAATTTTATTACCCAAGTGTAATATCACAGAAGAGTTGTCATAAAATAACAAGACCATGAGAATATAAAATAATTTACCAACATCTGTATTTAAATTTGTCATCACCTGTATCTTATTATCTCCTATCCATATTTAATTGGGGTGTTTTAGAGATAATACTTTACCCCCAAAGGGCAGAACAGAGAAAACCAGGCTCTTGAGAGAAATATGCTTAGGTCCATGGACTTCTACTGTCTATAAAATCCTACCGAGATTACTGAAATGAATCACATTGGTTCCAGTAATGAATTTATTCCTAGTTCGCTTCACTGACTATGCAAAAGCCTTTAACTGTGTGGATCACAACAAATAGTGGAAAGTTCTTAAAAAGATGGGAATATCAGACCACCTTACCTGCCTCCTGAAAAACCTGTATGCGGGTCAAGAAGCAACAGTTAAAACCAGACATGGAACAACGGACTGGTTCAAAACTGGAAAAGGAACATGATAAGGGTGTATATTGTCACCTTGTTTATTTATATGCAGAGTACATCATGCTAAATGCCAGGCTGGATGACTCACAAGCTGGAATCAAGACTGCTAGGAGAAATATCAATAACTTCAGATATGCAGATGATACCACCCTTATGGCAGAAAGTGAAGGGGAACCAAAGAGCCTCTTGATGAAGGTGAAAGAAAGAGTGAAAAAGCTGGCTTAAAACTCAACATTAAAAAAACTAAGATCATGGTATCTGGTCCCATCATTTCATGGGGAATAGATGGGCAAAAAGTGGAAGTAGTGACAGATTTTATTTTTCGGGGCTCCAAAATCACTGTGGATGGTGACTGAGGCCATGAAATTAAAAGATGCTTGCTCTTGGAAGGAAATCTAAGACAAACCTAGACAATATATTAAAAAAGCAGAGGTAGCACTTTGCTGACAAAGGTCTGTGTAGTCAAAGCTATGGTCTTTCCAGTAGTCCTGTATGGATGTGAGAGTTGGACGATAAAGAAGGCTGAGCACTAAAGAATTGATGCTTTTGAATTGTGGTGCTGGAGAAGACTCTTGAGAAACCCCTGGACTGCAAGGAGATCAGACCAATCAATTCTAAAGAAAATCAACCCTGAATATTCACTGGAAGGACTGATGCTGGTGCTGAAGCTCCAATACTTTGGCCACCTGATGCAAAGAGCCAACTCATTGGAAAAGACCCTGATGCTGGGAAAGACTGAAGGCAAAAGGAGAAGAGGGCAGCAGAGGATAAGATGGTTAGACAAAATCACTGACTCGATGGACATGAGTTTGAGCAAACTCCAGGAGATATTGAAGGACAGGGAAGCCTGGCTTGCTGCAGTTCATGGGGTCGAAAAGAGTCAGACATGATTTAGGGACTGAACAACAAAGGAATTTATTCCAAAGGTTCTGTCTTCATGCTTAGATGTATGTTATGAACTTAAAATGGTTATAGGAAGGGGTTTAGAGCTTGAAAGATGGGTTCAAATCTTCCTCTACTTCCCTCTCTGTATTGAGGATGAAAAGATAATCATGTAGGACAATTGTTGGGAGGATTAAATGAGTCATGTATATAAGGCAGCATCCCCTTCAGGATGTGGCTGAAAATTAGCCTTAGTTGAAACTTCCCAACAGATGAGGCAAGGTTGTTGGGCTATTATTCTTAAATTGTGATCTCAGTTACCTCAGTTTAACTCCTCTTCACTTTTAAATTTAATTTTGTTTATTTACTTTACAAATTTATGTCTCACAGTTCTGGAGGCTGGGAAGTCCATGATCAAGATGCTGACTGAGTTGGTTCCTGGTGAGGGACCTCTTCCTGGCTTGTGCGTGAACACTTTCTTACTCTAATCCCCAGGTTTGGAGAGGGAGATCTCATCTCTCTTATTTTTCATGCTTATTTATTTTTTGGCCATGCTGCGTGGTATATAGGATCTTAATTTCTTGACCAGAAATGGAACCTGTGCCCCTTACACAGGGATCAAACCCATGCCCCCTGAAGTGGAAGCACAGAGTCTTAACCGCTGGACTGCCAGGGAAGTCCTCCTCTTCACTTTTTAAAAAGTGTTGGTCTAGCCCTTCTGTCAGGACCTTCAGCTATCATATATCTAACTGTCACTTCTGAGTATACGACCGAGGCAGCTATGATATGTTCAGTGTACAAAGAGTGTTGCCACCACTACAAAATTTTATAGGCGCCAAGTGCTTCTGAAATCTTGACTTCTGATTTTGAAATTGAGAAAGAGCAGCCTGGTTAATTTGTCTGATTCATTAGCAAGGAATCAGAGAGAGGTTTTCAAATAAAATCCAATTCTGGCCATGCCATCTTGGTCTCATGTAAATGCTGGAAATAGATAAGGTTAAAACACAGTGTCACAGCTCTAGGTTTCTGCAGAAATTTTGCTCTCCATATTCTGCTGTACTAGAATTCTGTTTTCTCTTACAGTGATAATGAGTCAAAGAATAGATTTACTCTGTGCATTTGCACACTGATAACTGGGTTCCTGGGAATTAGTTTGCTTTGCAAAGTACACGTTTTTCTCTGTAAGTTCAGTTCAGTTCAGTCACTCAGTCTGTCTGACTCTTTGTGACCCCATGAATCGCAGCACGCCAGGCCTCCCTGTCCATCACCAACTCCTGGAGTTCACTCAAACTCATGTCCATCGAGTTGGTGATGCCATCCAGCCATCTCATCCTCTGCCATCCCCTTCTTCTCCTGCCCCCAATCCCTCCCAGCATCAGAGTCTTTTCCAATGAGTCAACTCTTCGCATGAGGTGGCCAAAGTACAGGAGTTTCAGCTTTAGCATCATTCCTTCCAATGAACACTCAGGACTGATCTCCTTTAGGATGGACTGGTTGGATCTCTTTGCAGTCCAAGGGACTCTCAAGAAT
>NW_011494863.1:4475935-4528001 GCF_000754665.1 Bison bison bison
CCCGGCAATCTTGATTCCAGCTTGTGCTTCTTCCAGTCCAGCGTTTCTCACGATGTACTCTGCATAGAAGTTAAATAAGTAGGGTGACAATACACAGCCTTGACGTACTCCTTTTCCTATTTGGAACTAGTCTGTTGTTCCATGTTCAGTTCTAACTGTTGCTTCTTAACCTGCATATAGGTTTCTCAAGAGGCAGGTCAGGTGGTATGGTATTCCCATCTCTTTCGGAATTTTGCACAGTTTATTGTGATCCACACAGTCAAACATATCTCCTATAAAGGTCTCTCCATGACTAGGAAGGAGGTGAAAGAGCTAGGAAGAGGGACAACAGAACAATGTCCCTTCTGTTCTAGTAATATGGGGAGGATTCCTGGAGGGCATATGCCTGGAAAAGATGGGTGGAGATGAACAGATGGAATTTTACTGCCATAGATTTCTTTGTTGCACTACATATTTTGTTTACTCAAAGAAGTTTATTAAGGTCCCGCTACCAGGCAACACATCCTAGTAGCTTGGGAGCTAGACTCCTGTGTTTAAATCCCAGTTCTGCCACTACAACTTGTATGACCTTGGGCAAGTTATCTAATCTCTCTGTATCTCAGTGTCCTCATCTGTACAATAGGAATAATAATAGTACCTGTCTCAGAGAGTTGTTGTTGGGGTTAAGTAAATTAATTATTGATATCTCTCTATGTCTATGTCTTTTAAGCATGGCTAGGCCATTGTAGTGATAGTCGCTCAGTTGTGTCCAACTCTTTGCAACCCCATGGACTGGAGCCCACCAGGCTCCTCTGTCCATGGAATTCTCCAGGCAAGAATACTGGAGTGGGTTGCCATTTCCTTCACCAAGGCCATTGTAAGAGTTCAATAAATATTAGCTATTATTATTACTCTCACCTAATGTCTGTAATTGGTATTAAAAATAGGAGTTCTGTGGATCTTAAAGACAGAGATTTTATGATAGGTTATCAGTCTTCGGGGGTAAGAGGCTAAAGCAAAACAAAAACACTGAGGTTATAATCTCCTCAGTCATAACAAATAGTTCAAACTTGGGAGGCTGATGCCTAGAACTGATTTAGGAGGCAGAGACCAAACTATGTTTAATGGTAAAGAAAATAAATGCTATTATGTATCTGCTAAATAAGCCATCCTTTCAAAATGGAAAACATCATAGTCATTTCAGTTTGCCATTGAGCTTGGCCAATGCCATTTGAGCAGCACAAATGGAACGTAATACAAAAGTATACACATAATGTACTGTTCTAAATTCAGAGTGCAATTCTCTAACATGGCTATTCTCTGAAATTTTCAGAGAGATGATGCATAGAATAAGGTGGCTATTAAGCTAAAAACGAACAACAGTAAAACAGAGAAGGGACTGCAAGGCCTGATGGAGTTGAAGAGAAACCATTAAATATCTAGGTAGGAGACATGGAGGTGGACTGTAAGGAACTGTGTTTCCTTCTTACTTTACGGGAATGCTAAGCCTACTGCAGTTGGAGTTCACAGATAAAAATCTTTAAGGAAACTAAAAAACGAATAAGATGTCCACAGATGGAAAGCTTCCATGTTTGCTCAATAATCCACTGTTCAGCAATACTCCTAAGAAAATAACTTTTGTGTAACCTAAATTCCTTACCCTGTGGCCAACATCTGCCTAAAAGATGCAGCTTCAACTATAGGAAAAAACCCAGATAGCTAGAATTCCTGGGGAATGGGTTGGTTTTATTGTTGTTTTAGTTGCTCTGCTTAGTTTGGACTAAGAAGAAAATTTATTTCAAGCTTTCTGTTCATAGACTTTTTGGGAGTAAGGGAGAAGGCTTAGACATACAGTAGAGAGAATCTTCTGTACTTTTGTACAATTTTAATCTTCTTTGAATAATTCAGGACTCTCCAGGGCCTCAGGGCTCATCAGGAGGAAGGTGATTATGACTGGGCAGGACAGAAATGTAGAAAGTTTAGAAGACCTGAACTAATCTTCATTTCTACCCCCTCAATCTTGGAAGTAGTGCTTTTATGGGAGATGGAGGGGTGGAAAGACATTTAATATCAAAGTCTTTCCTCATTATCTCAGTGTGGGGGAAAAAAAAAAGCAGTTCTATCCTCCTACACTGTTGTTTGGGAATGTAAATTGGTATAGTCACTGTGGAAAACAGTATGGAGGTTCCTCAGAAAACTAAAAATAGAGTTACCATATGATCCAGCAATCTCACTTCTGGGCATATATCCAGACAAAACTCTAATTTAAAAAGACACATGCACCTCACTGGTCATAGTAGCACTATTCACAATAGTCAAGACATGGGGACAACCCAAATGTGCATTGGCAGATGAATGTATAAAACATATGTGGTACATACATACAATGGAGAACTACTCAGCCGTAAAAAGAAGGAAATGCCATTTGCAGCAACATGGACGGACCTAGAAACTATCACACTAAGTAACGTCAGTCAGAAAGACAACTATCATATGATATCACCTATACGTGTAATCTACAGTATGACGCAAATGAACCTACCTACAAAACAGAGACAGACTCACAGAGAGTAGACTGGCGGTTGCCAAGGTGGAGGGGGGTGGAGGAAGGGATGGAGCAGGAGGCTGGGGTTAGCAGATGTAAGGCATGATGCATGGAATGGATAAGAACCATATTCAGTATCTTGTGATATACCATAATGGAAAAGAATATAAAAAAAGAATACATATATGTGTGTGTATGTGTGTGTAGTGTATGTGTGTGTATATATATATCTACACAAAATATATATTGGAGTAGGAAATGGAAACCCACCCTAGTTTTCTTGCTGGAAGAATCCCATGGACAGAGGGGCCTGGCAGGCTATGGTCCATGGGGTCACAAAGAGTTGGACACAACCAAAGTGATTAGCATATATATATATATATATATGTATAACTGAGTCGCTTTACAACAGAAATTAACACAACATTGTAAGTCAATTATACTTCAAAAAGGCAGTTATAGTAAATTTGAGGATTGTGGCAGTAGTTCTAGTTCTAAATTTAAAAAAACTTTAGTGAAATATAATTTACATACTATAGAACTCATCTATTTAAAATGTACAACTTAGTGATTTGTAATATATTCACAGAACTGTGCAACCATTACTCTGGAAAGCAACCTATTAATATTGGCAGCCATTCCCCATCCCTGTGCCAACCTCAGGCAACCACTAATCTACTTTCTAAGTCTATGGATCTGCCTTTTCTGCAGAGTTCACACAAATCGAATCATACAACATAGGGGCTTCAGTGATTTGCCTTTTTCACTTAGCATAATGTTTTCAAGTTTCACTGATGTTATAGAGTGTGTCAGTACTTCATTTTTCTAACTGATGTATGATATGACTTTATAGTCTGCCCTCCATATCTTTGGGTTTTATATCCACAGATTTAATCAACTGTAGATACAAAATATTCTAAAAAAAATTCAGAGACTTCCAAAAAGCAAAACTGGAGTTTGCTACATGCTAGCAACTATTTACATAGTATATATGTTTTATTTACAACTATTTACATAGTATATATGTTTTATCTACAACTATTTACATAGTATATATGTTTTATCTACAACTATTTACATAGTATATATGTTTTATTTACAACTATTTACATAGCACTTATACTGTATTTTGGGCTTCCCTGGGGGCTCAGTCAGTGCTAAAGAATCCACCTCCCAATACAAGAGATGTGGGTTTGATCCCTGGGTTGGGAAAATCCCCTGGAGAAGGAAATAGCAACTTATTCCAGTATTTTTGCCTGGGAAATCCCATGGACAGAGAAGCCTGGCAGGTTACTGTACATGGGGTCACAAAAGAGTTGGACATGACTTAGTGACTGAACAATATACTGTATTAGGTATTGTAAGTTATCCACAGATGATTTAAAGTATACAGGGGAATGTGTGTAGGTTATATGAAAATACTATATGATTTCATATAAGGGAGTTGTGCATCCCAGAATTTTGGTATCTGCTGGGGTTCTTGGAACCAATCCCCCGTGGATACTGAGGGACAAGTGCACATGGATAGAATATATTTTATTTATCCATTCATCAGTTGATAAACATTTAGATTATTTCCACTTTTTGGCTGTTAAGAACACTATTTCTATGCCATCTTGAGAAAGAAAAATGGAGCTAAAGGAATCAACCTTCCTGACTTCAGACTATACTACAAAGCTATAGTCATCCAGACAGTATTATACTGGCACAAAAACAGAAATATAGATCAATGAAACAAATAGAAAGCTCAGAGATAAGCCCATGCATCTATGGGCACATTATCTTTGATACAGGAGGCAAGGATATACAATGGAAAAAAGACAGCCTCTTCAATAAGTGGTGCTGAGAAAACTGAGCAGCTATGTGTAAAAGAATGAAACTAGAATATCTCCTTATACCACACACAAAAATAAACTCAAAATGGCTTAAAGACTTAAATTTAAGGCCAGAAATTGTAAAGCTCTTAGAGGAAAACACAGGTAGAACAATCCCTGACATAAATCACAATAAGATCCTCTATAGCCCACTTCCTAGAGTAATGGAAATAAAAGACAAAAATAAACAAATGTGACCTAATTAAACTTAAAAGCTTTTGTACAGCAAAGGAAACTATAAATAGAGTGAAAAGACAACCCTCAGAATAGGAGAAAATAATAGTAAATGAAACAAATGACAAAGGATTGAATTCCAAAATATGCAAGCCGCTCATGCAGCTCAATACCAGAAAAACAATTTAATCAAAAAGTGGGCAGAAGATCTAAAGAGGTATTTCTCCAAAGAAGACATATACACAGCTAATAAACACCTGAAAAGATGCTCAACATCATTCATTATTAGAGAAATGCAAATCAAAACTACAATGATACCACCTCATACCAATCAGAAGGGCCATCATCAAAAAATCTACAAACAATAAAAGCTGCAAAGGGTGTGGAGAAAAGGGAACCTTCTTGCATTGTTGGTGGGAATGTAAATTGATACAGCCACTATGGAGAACAGTATGGAGATTCCTTAAAAAACTAGGAATAAAACTACCATATGATCCAACAACTCACTACTGGGCATATAAGCCTGCTGCAGCTAAGTCGCTTCAGTCATGCCCGATTCTGTACGACCCCAGAGACGGCAGCCCACCAGGCTCCCCCATCCCTGGGATTCTCCAGGCAAGAATACTGGAGTGGGTTGCCATTTCCTTCTCCAATGCATGAAAGTGAAAAGTCAAAGTGAAATCGCTCAGTCGTGTCCGACTATTAGCGACCCCGTGGACTGCAGCTACCAGGCTCCTCCATCCATGGGATTTTCCAGGCAAGAGTACTGGAGTGGGGTGCCGTTGCCTTCTCCATATAGCCTGAGGGAACCATAATTGAAAAACATACATGTACCCCAGTGTTCATTACAGCGCTATTTACAACAGCTAGGACATGGAAGCAACCTAGATGTCCACTGAGAAAAGAATGGATAAAGAACTTGTGTTACATATATACAATGGAATATTACTCAGCCATAAAAGGGAACACATTTGAGTCAGTTCTAATGAGGCAGATAAACCTAGAGCCTCTTGTACAGAGTGATGTAAGTCAGAAGGAGAAAAACAAACATCATATATTAATGCATATATGCTGACTCTAGAAAGCTGATACTGATGAACATATGTGCAGGGCAGCAGTGGAGACGCAGATGTAGAGAACAGACTTGTGGACACAGTGGGGGAAGGAGAGGTGGGACAAATGGAGAGAGCAGCACGGAGACTTACACGCTACCACATGTGAAACAGACAGCCAGAGGGAAGTTGCTGTGTAACACAGGGGGCTCAACCCCGTACTCTGTGACAACCTAGAGGGGTGGGATGGGGGGCAGGCTAGGAGGGAAGTTCAAGAGGGAGGGGAGTTATGTATATCTAAGCCTGATTCATGCTGATGTATGGCAGAAACCAACACAATATTGTAAAGCAATTATCCTCCAATGCTTCTATGAACATCTGTATACAAGGTTTGTTTTATTTTTTTGGCCATGCCACATGGCATATGGGATCTTAATTCTCTAACCAGGGATGAAACTCATGACCTCTGCAGTGGATGTGCAGAGTCTTAACCACTGGACCACTGGGGAAGTCCCTGTGCATAAGTTTTTACGTAGATATACATTTTCATTTCTCTCCATTAGAGTTGAATTGCTTAGTCATACGATAGCTCCACATTTACCAGTTTAAGGAAGTGCCAAACTGTATTCCAAAGTGGTTCACCATTTTATATCCCCATCAGCAATGTACATTTCAATCTCCACATCTTTGCCCAACATTTTTTTTTTACGGCCATCCTTATGAGTATGAAGTGGCATCTCACTGAGGTTTTGATTTTCTAGTTCCTAATGACTAATGATGTTAAGCATTATTTCATGCTTTTGGCCATCTGTATATCTTCTTTGGAGAAATATCTATTAAAATCCTTAGTGATTAAGATCACTAGTGTGATCTTCCCTGGTTCCTCAGTGGTAAAGAATCTGCCTGCTAATGCAGGAGATGTGAATTTGAACCCTGCATCTGGAAAACTCCCTGGAGAAGGAAATGGCAACCCACTCCAGTATTCTTGCCTGGAAAATCCCATGGACAGAGGAGCCTGGCGGGCTACAGTCCACGGGGTAACAAAGAGTTGGACACAAGTGAGCGACTAACACTTTCCACTTTTCTACACTTTCCACATTTTCCACTTTCGTCCACTTTAAAACTGGGCTATTTGTTTTTTAATCATTGAGTCGTAAAAGTTCTTTATATTCTGGATACAAGTTCCTTGTTAGATGTATATGATTTGCAAATATTTTCTTCTATTCTGAGGGCTGGTTTTCTGGTTTCTTAATAGGGTCTTTTGAGGCATCACCATTTTAGACTTTGAGAAAATTCTATTTTTATGATTGCTTGTGCTCTAGATGCCATATATAAAAAACTGTTCCTTATTCTAATGTCACAAGGATTTGCACTTATGTTTTCTTCTGAGGGTTTTTATAGTTTCAGCACTTATATTCAAGTCTGTGATCTATTTTGAATTAATTTTGTGTATAATGTAAAGGAGAGGTGTGACTTCATTCTTTTTTATGTGACACTCCAGTTTTTCTATCATCATTTGTTGAAAAGACTAGGAAATGGAAACCCACTCCAGTATTCTTGGCTAGGAAATCCCATGAACAGAGGAGCCTTGCGGGCTACAATCCATGGGGTTGCAAGAGTTGGACGTGACTTAGCAACTAAACAAAATTCTTTCCTCATTAGTTCATATACAGTTGATCCTTGAACAATGGTGGGGGGGGCAGTGGGGACTAGGGGTGCAATCGAAAATCCTCATAAACTTCACAGCAGATTCAACCAACCACAGATTGAATATTGATACGAAAAACTGATTTCATGGATTTTTTTTCCCCTCTCTAGTACATTTGTTTGACATTGGCTCAAACAGTTTTCACACATTTGTCCACTTTTTTCATTATTAGTGATGTGCTGAATGTGTATTAGGCAGCAGTGGGCACACAGTGAAGAACGTGACAGTGGGTGGATCCAGCCTGAGGCTAGTTCCAGACAAGGAGAAGGGATGATGACATTATATGCTTGTTTCAGTAGATTCTTGAATCTTCTGCCTCTTCCCCTCCAATATACTACTATTTCTTAATAAGTCGGGGTCTTCAAATATATTGCTATTCCCCTCTTTCTGAAATAGTTTCCCCCTTCCTCCTCTCCTGGTTAACTCCTTCTCACTTCAGTTCTCAACTGAACCATCACTTTGTCAGGGAAAAATATCCTGATTCCCTCAGGTCAACTCCTCCTGTCAACGTGTATTGGGGGTCCTCTACTTCAACTGGGTAGTATGCTCTATGGTGGTTTAGTTGCTAAGTCATGCCCGACTCTTGCGACCCCATGGACCATAGCCTGTCCAGCTCCTCTGTCCATGAGATTCTCCAGGCAAGAATACTTGAGTTGGTTGCCATTTCCTTTTCCAGGAGATCTTCCTGACCCAGGGGTTGAATCTGGGTTTCCTGCATTGTAGGCAGATTCTTTACCAACTGATCTATGAGGGAAGTCCCCAGTATGCTCTATAATGGTAGGAAATAATTATTTGGTTAATCAGTGGCTTACTGTACAGCTCTTTTGCTGTTGTGATAGATCCTATGAGGTGGGTATCGTGTCTATCTTTTCATGCACACTATTCCATAGCATTTGGGAGAGCAAATTCCAGAATCAACAGACAGACTTGGTGAGACTCCCAGCTACAGTTAACAGCTTTGACTTTCTTTTTTCCCATCTATGAAATAGAGATAATAATAGTACTTGCTTCTTAGGGCTCTTTTGAGAATTAAAGAATAGTAGTAGCATGTGAAATGCCCAGGTTGGTGCTTGGCACATGGCAGTTAGTTTGTTAAAATCTACTGAATGAATGAATGCATCAGCCCTATGGGGCACCTGCTATGCCCCATAGGGCATATGTGGGAATGTGCATTTCCCATGGCAGCTGGGCACAGAAGGCTGAATGACTGAGTGGCTCAGTGACTCCTTAATAACATTCTGGAATCACAGGCATTCCCCCGGCACCCTGAGTGGAGGTCAAATCTCTGTTAAGGGGGGGATGATGACTTTCTGAGGCACTGTCTGTAAAGCCATTAAAAACAATTAGCAAAGCCTAGATACCCTTTCTAGCTCCTTGACTCAACATCTAGGCAAGTTACACAGCCTTATTGAGCCTCAGTTACCACCTCTG
Source organism: Bison bison bison (assembly GCF_000754665.1). Classification (NCBI taxonomy): domain Eukaryota; kingdom Metazoa; phylum Chordata; class Mammalia; order Artiodactyla; family Bovidae; genus Bison; species Bison bison. The sequence continues at coordinate 4,484,699 of NW_011494863.1, forward strand.
TAAAACAAGATTATGCATCATATCTTCATTGTGAGTTTGGTGAGAAGATTTGGTGGGACAGAGTACACAGTGCACTTAGCTCAGTGCCTGACACATCCCACAGGCTCAGAGAGCTTGAGTTCCTTCCAGTTGTTAGTGTTGGAGAGGCTCTGGTTTCTTGTTATGAGAGATTTAAATCCCCAAGTATTAGTTTCATTAAACCCTTGACAATCTTCCAAGGAGAATGGGAAACAAAGGGCATATAAAACACCCATTTAGTGCTAGTTTATTGTAAGCCACAGTTAATCGGATTGCCAAATTTTCCATTCATTCTCAAGAAGTCATAATTAGGAAAACAAACTGTGTGTGTGTGTGTGTGTGTGTGTGTGTGTGTTATTTGGTGGTGGTTAAAATTCAGCCAATTTTTTGGTTTCAGTTTATAGAACATGAAACAAGCCAATCGCTTAAGTATTTCCATTGTCCCAAATTAAGGTAAAAAGTCAGTTTGCATTCCTGATCTTCAGGGAAATTTCTTTTGCTTTACGCCTTCCATGGTCATTTTTCCTTTTATCTTTGAAGAAAGCTGAGAGCTTTGCCGCTCTTTTCCTCCTTCCTTTCCCTCCCCCTCCCTCCATTCTTTTCTTTCCTCCTCCTTCCTTTTTTCCTCTGTTCCCCTACCTTCCTTTTCTTCTCTCTCTCTTCCTCCAAAGTGACAGCTTGGCATCTCTATGTCAAATGGGGATAATTAAAATAATAATGACTTCACAGGATTATTGGGAGAATGAAATGAGGCATATTGGTTCTTAATGCAGGGCCTAGCATATAGTAAGGCCTTCTACATGTTGGTCAAGATTATCACCATTTGAAAAAAGGCAGGTTGCCTATATTATTCCTTTCCTCTTGGTTATTCTGTTTTGTCTTTTCAAACTCCAAGTCTTGGGAACAATTTGCCTGTATTTCTTTCCCTAGTTCTTTCCACTGAGGCCTGCTAGTGGCTCTCAGTAATAGGAGAACAGCAGAACTGCTAATAAAATATTTCTGTATGAGACACCTTAGGAGACGGAGGATGAGATAGTTGGATGGCATCACCAACTCGATGGACATGAGTTTGAGCAAGCTCCGGGAGCTGGTGGTGGACAGGGAAGCCTGGTGTGCTGTAGTCCATGGGGTTGCAAATAGTCAGACACGACTGAGAGGCTGAACTGAACTGAACAGCTTAGGAGCCTTGCATTGGGCCAGCATCTCACATGAGAATTGGTTCCTGGCTGGATATGCTCACAGCATGGTTAGTGTCTGCTTAGGTCCTGGCTGCCACTGTCATGTTCAACCTGTCCCAAGGGTGCTGGGGCTATACAGCAGACAGGCAAAGGCAGGCTCAGAACCAAGGCCTGTTTCCATAGGAACAGGTCAATACCACCCAGGGTCAATTGTGAGTGCCTGCAGCCTTGTGCACCATATTAAGTAGCATCAATGGATCTCTGAAGTTCAATATTTTAAATTAATGCACAGAGAGGGGCCAAATTCAATTCTTCATTGTCTGACTGCCAGTTGTTTAGCTTATTGGAGATGTTTCTCTCTGGTCCTCAGGACTGGGGCCATAAGAAAAGTAGGAAAAGATGTCGGTGTTCTTCTCTGATTCTTCCTCTGTACTTTGCTAGGGGGAATAGTGGTTCCTAACTTCAGAGAGCATCTGAATCACCATGTTAAATGCAGATTTCCAAGATTCCATCCACAAGACTCATACTCAGTAAGTCTTGGGGCAAGACCAGAAACTGCACCTTGAGAAGCAACCCAGGTTTGCCACTTTTGAAATCCTTTCCTTATCTGTGGTCTGTTTCATCTCCCTCAACCAGTGCGGTGGCTGCTGGAAGGCAGGACTTTGTCTAGGCTGTTTACTACTGTATTCTTGTGGCCTGCCTTTCAGGAAAAGAGTGAAATGCAACCCAGCATCTCCCAAACTTCAATTGGCACACAAATCACCTGCCAGCTTATGAAAAGGCAGATTCTCATTGGTTAAGTCTGGAGCAGGTCCAAATACATGCATTTCAACTCTCCTTGGCAATGATGCAAGGTTGCCACTTTGAGTAGGTAGGGTGGCATCTTTCAGAGTATAAACCAGGGTCAGACCACCTGGATTTGAATCCTGCTTCCACCTCCTGCTAGTGGGGAAGCCCTGGGACACTCTCTTCTCCTATACAGTAGAGCCAGTAACAGCAACTTTCTCACAGGGTCCTTTTGGGGCACTTAGGAAGTAACATAGTGGAAGCATTTAGCCCCATATATGGTGAGTATTCAGTTAATATCAACTGTTATTATCACTGTCATGAAAAGTACCAGGAAGTTAAAGCTCAGTCACAATTTGAGAAACTGGCATTGTGGTCAACACACAAAGTTCAGCTTCAGATTGCTTGTATTTACATCCTGATTCCACCACTTACTGTGTGTCCTTGGGCAAGCTTCTTCACCTCTCCATGCCAGTTTCCTTATCTGTAAAATGGGGGAAAGTGGCAGCTACTTCCTATGGTTGTTGGGAAGATCAGATGAGATGATACATCCAAACTCCTTACTGTGGTACCAGGCATCTAGGAGCCCCTTTTACTGTTGTTATTATTATTACTGATCAGCTGTAGCTGAAGAAATTTGGAGTGAGGTTGTAACCTACTAGGACCTCTGGCTTGGCTGATCTACATCCTTGCCTCGTCTTAAGATGTCAACGCAGCTACCACCCTTCAGCTATCCCTTTAGATTAATCACAGTTGTATTTATTATGTGTGCTCCTTTGAGAGTTATTTAACGTCTGTGTACCTCACTTTCTTGATCTGTAAATAGGAAAAATAATAGCAGCTGACTCATAGTATTATTATATGCATATAAGCAAAGAATAAGTAGAAAGAGAATTTAGCACATGGTAAGTGCTCAATAGATGTTAGCTATAGTAGAAATATGCCAGCAAATTTGGGAAACTCAGCAGTGGCCACAGGACTGGAAAAGGTCAGTTTTCATTTCAATCCCAAAGAAAGGCAATGCCGAAGAATGTTCAAATTACCATACAATTACACTCATTTCACATGCTAGCAAGATTATGCTCAAAATCCTTCAAGCTAGGCTTCATCAGTACATGAACCGAGAACTTCCAGATGTACAAGCTGGATTTAGGAAAGGCAGAAGAATCAGAGTTCAAATTGCCAACATCCGCTGGATCATAGAAAAAGGAAGGGAATCCCCCCCCCAAAAAAATCTACTTCTGCTTCACTGATTATGCTAAAGCCCTTGACTGTGTGGATCACAACAAACTGTAAAATTCTTAAAAATATAGAAATACCAGACCACCTTACCTGCCTCCTGAGAAACCTTTACGCAGGACAAGAAGCAACAGTTAGAACCAGACATGGAACAATGGACTGGTTCAAAATTGAGAAAAGAGTATGTCAAGGCTATATATTGTAACGCTGCTTATTTAACTTATATGCAGGGTACATCATGCAAAATGCCATGATGGATGACTTACAAGCTGGAGTCCAGATTGCCCAGAGAAATATCAACTACCTTTGATATGCCAGTTTAATGGCAGAAAGCAAAGAGGAACTAAAGAGCCTCTTGATGAAGGTGGAAGAGAAGAGTGAAAAGGCTGGCTTAAAACTCAACATTCAAAAAATGAAGATCATTTCGATATTTGGCAAAACTAATACAATATTGTAAAGTTTAAAAATAAAATAAAATTTTAAAAAAATGAAGATCATGGCATCTGGTCCCATGACTTCATGGCAAATAGATGGGGAAAAAGTAGAAATAGTGACAGATTTCATTTTCTTGGGCTCCAAAATCACTGCAGATGGTGACTGCAGTCATGAAATTAAAAGATGCTTGCTTCCTGGAAGAAAAGCTATGACAAACCTAGATAGTGTATTAAAAAGCAGAGACATCACTTTGCCGACAAAGGTCCCTCTAGTCAAAGCTATGGTTTTCCAGTAATCATATATGGATGTGATAGTTAGACTATAAAGAAGGCTGAGCATCAAAGAACTGATGCTTTCAAACTCTGGTGCTGGAGGAGACTCTTGAGGAATCCCTTGGACAACAAGGAGATCAAACCAGGCTATCCTGAAGGAAATCAACCCTGGATATTCATTGGCAGAACTGAAGCTGAAGCTCCAATCCTTTGGTCACCTGATACGAACAGCCAACTCATTAGAAAAGATTCTGATTCTGGAAAAGAATGAGGGCAAGAGGAGAAGGGAGCAACAGATGTTGAGATAGTTGAATGGCATCACCAACTCAATGGACATGAGTTTGAGCAAATCTGGGAGATAGTGAAGGAGAGGGAAGCCTGGAGTGTTGCAGTTCAAGGGGTCTCAAAAGAGTCAGACATGACTTAGCAACTGAATACAAAAAAAATAATAGCAACTATTATTATTGTTAGATTACCATTACATTATAATATAGTGTATGAAGTAGATGTTAGCTATGATAATAATTAATGCATATGTTATACAAAGTATGTGTTATAATAGTATCATAGATTGAACTGTAATAGTTTGCATTATTTCACCTGAAAATATCTTATCTTCATTCAAAAAATCTCAACTGTGGTAAAATACACATAACATAAAATTTATCATCTTAACCATTTTAAGTGTACAGTTCAGTGGTATTGAGTGCATTCACAATGCTATTCAATCATCACCACCATCCATCTCCAGGACTTTTTTCATGTCGCAAAACTGAAACTCTATACCTGTTAGACAATAAATCCACATTATCGCCTACCCTCACTGTGCCTGGCAACCACCACCATGCTTTCTGTCCCTGTGAATTTGTCTACTCTAGGTACTTCATATAAGTGGAATCATACACTATTTATCTTTTGTTACTGGCTTATTTCACTTAGCATGATGTCCTCAGGGTTCAGCCCAGTTGCAGCATGTGTCAGAATTTCCTTCTTTTTTTAAAGCTAAACAATATTCCATTGCATATATTTTTTTTGTTTGTTTATCCATTCATCCACGAATGGACACTTGGATTGCTTCCACTTTTGCCTGTTGTGAATAATTGTGCTATGAACATGGGTGTGCAAAATCTTTTCAAGATGGTATTACTTTTGTGGTCAAAGAAGTTGTATCTGTTCTTATAACTTCTGACCCTAGTCAGAGATGTTTCTCCTTTACACTATTTATTATACATCAACAGAAAGGAGAAAGCTGAGAAACAACGAAAACTTCTCTCACTTATTTATTCAAGCTCTTATCTACTCATTCCCAACATTTCTTTGATAATCTCCTGCATAGTAAGGTATGTGCTAGGTGCTGCTGGACTCCAACAGTGGCCAGTATTATAGTTGGCCACTGTATAGTGTAGTAAAGTTATATTTAAATAGTGACTTTTCTTCTTTCTCACAGGGCTACCTGGAAGCTCCTTCCTTTGGGATATGGATAGAATTCCAGCCTTGGGCACACTCAGAAACTCTGCCTGAGTCCCAGATAGAATAGCCCTCTCAGATGAGGCTTTTTTTTTTTTTTAACCCAAAGCATTTAAAAATAGTCTCAATCAAGACTTTGCAGGAACTCCAGTCTGTAGAAGTAAAACTTGTGTAGAATTAAAAACTTGTGCTCATACTTTCTATCATTCAGAAACATATTTGGAGAGATTTGGGGTTGGGAGGGTAGACTATTTAAATTTAACTTCAGGGCAGTCACAGGCATAAACTTCTACACAAAAGCACTCTCTAGTCCTCTGTATCTTAATACTCTTGGGGTGGCAGGAACCCATGCCTTCGGGGAGGTACAGTGGCTAAGAATGTGAGTGTGCATGCCAGAAAGCCTGAATAGAAATCTCAGCTTACTTAAAAAAGGTGGGATCTTTGGTTCAGGTTTAATATCATGAATCCTAACTTTCCGGATTCACAGTTTCCCCTTCAGTAACACGAGGTGAACCACAGTCTCTAGCTCAGAGGGCTGCTGTGCAGATTTAATGAGCCAATACTCATAATGGGTCTGCTTGTCACAGGGCCTGGCACAGAGTAAGTGCAAATTAATGTTGGATATCCATCACCAAAATGAATGTGCTCCCCGCTGCAGCTGCACAGACCATTTTTTAATCCTTCAAATATGCCACGCTCTTGCTCCTCATATGGCCCTTTGCCCATGCTTTCCTCTCTCCTCTTCCCCAACTGTGAGCCCTACTGTCTTTCTAACTGTATTCATTCCTCCTGTCCCATCTGAGATATTTTCTCCAAGAAAACTGGTTACATGGTTCTTCCTTGAGCCCCACAAATACCCTGCATGTATCCCTGCCAGGGTACCCATCCCTCTGTACTGTTGCTCTAATCCAGTCACCCTTTCACTAAGCTGTGAGCTCCATGAGGCCAGATGGACATCTCTGGGGGATCTCAAATGAAAGGAATTAGTGAAAGTGGGGTCAGCTTCCACCAGCAAGACCGCTACTTTGGACCCCTATCTCAGGCACCGCAGAGATCCCCTGCTGCAACGTGCCTCATGACCCTCCCTCACAGCATGCTGTAGAAAGGGTGTTCATCAGTTCCCAGGGCACCCCTGGTTGGTTACCACAAGACCTAGCTTCTAAGGACTCCGATTCAGCTTTTAGAGGGAGTCATGAAGATTTTCAGATATATGTTCTTGTTCTGGGCCACTGGCCAGAGGTTCTGTCCACTGCAAATAGATTGGCCTTTTTTTTCTTCCTCAAGCCACTGTCTCAATCCTCATTAGCAATTCTCCATCCCAATTCTTACAATGGTGTATTTGTCTCCCTTTCATTTCAAATGAATTGTAATTAAGCTACTGGCCTTGCTGGGCAGATGATTTCTCAGAAAGGCTACGTTCTGTGATAAGACACTTCTGTGCTATTTCTACTCAATCTATCAACCTTCCTACCAAGTTAATTCCTCTCGGATTAATGTAAGACACATAGCTATAATAACAAGCATTCATTGCTTCTCTGTGCCAGGCAGTCTGCGAAGACTTTATCTGGGTTATCTCATTTAATTTTTATACCCACCCTGTTAAATATTATAGAAACTGCTAGTGTCGCCTTTACAGCTGAGGAAATTGAGGCACAGAGAGATTAAATAATTAGTTCAAGGCACACAGAAAGAAAGTGACAAAACAGGAACTCAAACTCAGTTCTGCTAAACCTCAAAGGCTGTACTCTTAACCATGAGGTTCCATCACTGACCTATAATTTTCAGTTATTATAATGTCCTGATTTGAAAGCACCAGGTACACTCAAAAATATACACTTTGTACCCAAAGTGACTTAGCTTCTGTGATCTTACTAAACCTGTGCTTTTCATATTGCATCCTAGCTTACGTTTTGTCTTTTGTTTGAAAAGTAAATGAGCAGAAATACTTCATTTTCCCCTTGTCTTCCTTTGGAATCAGGCACTGCTTTGTTTGTTGTGGATGAATGCAGATAGTTATAAGATTGTCAATGGATGGTTAGCTGGACTGGTACCTGGCTAAGCAAGATTAATCTGATGATTGTGTTTTTATGGGAAGCATTTTGCTCTTCTTTGATCCAGAGCTCTGGCCTAACACATACCTTCCATTTAGCCCCCAAATATTCTTGTACATGAGAGGAATCCAAGGGATAGTCTGGATAGTTCCATTTCTGTTACTGAACAAAGTACTCTGACATACTCACCAAACTGCCTCCATTGCCTGTGTGTGTGTTTCAAGGCGAAGAGAGATGAAAGGAGATGAGAGAAACTGAAAATCAGTAATTCCAATCTTTGATTTCAAAATAAATCTTTCTGATTCAGCAACTCCAGAAAAATAAATTTGATAAACAGCAAACCACCTTACCTGCCTCCTGAGACATCTGTATGAAGGTCAAGAAGCAACAGTTAGAACTGGACATGGAACAACAGACTGGTTCCAAATTGGGAAAGGAGTAGGTCAAGGCTGCATATTGTCACCCTGCTTATTTAACTTCTTTGCAGAGTACATCATGTGAAATACTAGGCTGGATGAAGCACAAGCCTGAATCAGGACTGCCGGGAAAAATACGAAAACTTCAGATATGCAAATGACACCACCATTATGGCAGAAAAGAGGAACTAAAGAGCCTCTTGATGAAAGTGAAAGAGGAGACTGAAAAGTTGGCTTAAAACTCAACATTCAGAAAACCAAGATCATGGCATCTGGTCCCATCACTTCATGGCAAACAGATGGGGAAACAATGGAAATAGTGACAGACTTTATTTTCTTGGGCTCCAAAATCACTGCAGATGGTGACTACAGCCATGAAATTAAAAGACACTTGCTCCTTGGAAGAAAAGCTATGACAAACCAACACAGGGTATTAAAAAGCAGAGACAGCACTTTGCTGACAAAGGTCCCTCTAGTCAAAGCTATGGTTTTTCCAGTAGTCACGTGTGGATGTGACAGTTGGACCATGAAGAAAACTGAGCACAGAAGAATTGATGCTTTTGAACTGTAGTTTTGAGGAAGACTCTTGAGAGTCCCTTGGACAGCAAGGAGATCAAACCAGTCAATTCTAAGGGAAATCATTCCTAAATATTCATTGGAAGGACTCATGCTGAAGCTCCAATACTTTGGCCACTTGATGCGAAGAACTGACTCACTGGAAAAGACCCTGATGCTGGTAAAGATTGAAGATGGGAGGAGAAGGGGACGACAGAGGATGAGACGGTTGGATAGCATCACTGACTCGATGGACATGAGTGTGAGCAAGCTGTGGTTGCTGATGGACAAGGAAACCTGGTGTGCTATAGTCCATTGGGTCGCAGAGTCAAACACAACTGAGCGACTGAACTGAAACATAGAAACTTGTTCATTTTTATTCAAACTGCTTTTATATAAAACTGCAACATAGGAAAAAGTTAATGCTACTCAGAAAAAAATAAATAATTGTGTAACGCTCATGTTCATTCATTCATTCAAACCACCACTAGCACACTCAGTATTGGGTTGTGGAGCTAAGTCAAGACTCCCACCTTCACTAAATTTACCGTCTGTATACAAATACTTAGAGGTGATGAACAAGATCAAGCTGACAGTGGAACATGAGAAAGCAAGAGCTATCTCACAGATGTTGATAATGCAATGGATAAGACTCTTGGATGGAATATAAAACAGAGGACACAGTCCTCTCTTGCCTTTGATCTATACAGTCTCTGGGTAGGAAAGTACTTTCCGTGTTTTTCACCTAGGCTTCTATCAGTAGAAATGGTAATGAATGTCTACTGCTTTTTATTTTTTCTTGACAAGTATTTGATTTGCTTGGGCTTTATCAGTCAAAAATTATGGGGGAAAACCCCACAAGAAGTTCCCACTGTTTTTCCAATGAGCAAATGGCCACTGATTGGTGATGTGGAAAGGATGAGAGCCTGGGAGAAGGTGCATCTGCCATTAAAACTAGGTGATTCGAAGGACTCCACTGTGTGTCCCAGGTTCTGGAAATAGATTTCAAATGACCTGAGCAGGCTTGCTATGGCAGAAACTCCAAGAGATCTACATCAAGAGACGTAGGTTACTTAAGATTGTAACCTTGACTGCCTATTTGTGAATAATTCCAATGAAGAGAAAGGTGAATACCTAAATCAGGCACAGTGAATAGATATGCTCTCAAATGCCAACTCAGAATAATTAGTAGCAGGCACTGGAACACTGAGAAGGATTCTGAGTCTTATCTACAATATCACTGATAACAGACTAACCACTAAATGCATGGATATTAGACTCAAATCTCCTTGGAAAATGTAATCTCCTCCTAATGTCTGACTGAGTTAGGATTCAGAATAATCTTAAGGTACTAAAGCAATGAATCAAAACCAACAAGATGAAGGCTAATGAGGATAACAATATAGACCTGTATTTAAATTCAAAATTAAGTCATGGTTTCCATTGTAGGATTGGGGAAATTTGGCTTGATAGCAGCTCAGGAGAAAAGACTCAACCCTAAACTCCATATGAATCGACAGGATGACTACAAAAATTTTTCAGAGCAATGGTGGGCTGCTAGAGTTGAACAGGGTAGCCCAATACTAGCTACTCCACTGGAAATGAATTTCAATTTCTCTTTTCCCCAGCCTGCTACTTTGCTTGTAGACTTGAGAGTATGGATAAGCTTCTTGTTTCTGAAGCTGGACATTTTCTCTCACTGAGGAACATGAAAAAGAAGGAAAAAAAAAAAAAAAGGAAAGTACTTGTATAGAAACAAAGGAGGAAGGTGCCTAAAAAAGATCAGAAATTCTTTGACCTTGAAATAGGCTAGATTTGGAATCAGTTTTTAAAATGCATCAAGTGAGTTTTGCAAATATATGGATTTTAGAAAAGCTTGGAAAGTCTTTTGCCCCTAAGTGCCCTACCCTCAGACACACCCACATGCATTTCAGGAAGATTTTCATCCATGTGGTATATTCACTGACAGTTAATGCATCAGTTATCTGTTGTATCAGAACCATTTGATTTTTAAACTTGCCATTTAAATCATTAAAAAAAAAACACACTCCTGAAAGCTTATTTTATTCAGTTAGGATATGGAGTTTGGTAAAGGAATAAAAAGAATGTAAAATTTTCAGTTTGAATTTAACTCAGAAAGAAGGTTCAAGAATTTTAAACTTGCTGGAATCTGTTTATTAAAACCAAGTTGACCTTTGCCACCATCTTATAAGGATGAAGATGATGATGATTGTGGTTATTTAACTGATTGGGTTTGGATTATTTTCTGATTGTTCTTGGAACAAGTTTTTCCTAACAATTATGCTATAAAAATAGAACAGGCATAGGAACTGGAAGGGAAAACTAAGAAACAGTCCGGGACGGTTGGGCTAAAAGCAATGGCACACATAAGGAACATTAAGTTTGAAGGCAGAAAATCCAGTCTGTGAACTGACTTCCTGAGGAAAAAGTATCTTACGAGCTTTCAGTTAGTCTCCTTGCTGGAAGGTAAGCTCCAAGGTTGGGAAGGCAGCAACTGGGTTAACTCCTATGCAGCAGCTATCTGTTTGACATTCAACTGATAAGAAGGAATAGGGACCTGGCTTAAGCTAAGACAGTAAATTCAGGTTGGAGCACAAATTTCCAAAGGCTGTTTAGTGGACATTTGCTGTTTTTTGATGAATTTTTACATTCTCCTCATTTAATTGCTTTTTAAAGAGCATATAAAAAGACTAGAGGAATTCTGGCATCTTGTAAAGTAAGTACAATTAACCCATGTGCAGAGCTGAATCCACAGTTTTAGTCTCATCAAGATTTGGTCTAATGATTGGTTATAGTCTTGTTTTCAGGTCAGAGCCCCAGCTGCCTTCTGACTTAAAAGATGGTAGGGAGAGAGGGGTAAGCAATTTTACTTTATAATCTTTGAATTCACTTTTCTCAACTGGTATTTGAAAAGAGGGTTACGAAGAATTTTACCTAAATTGAGATTCATGAAAAAAGTTACAGAACAGGTACCAAATCAGAAGAAAAGGCATAGGTGGTTGTAAGTACACCTGACTCTTGAACAACATGGATTTAAACTGTGAATCCACTTACACACAGAATTTTTCAACAGTAAATACTATCAGTTCAGTCACTCAGTTGTGTCCGACTTTTTGCAACCCCATCGACTGCAGCACACCAGGCTTCCCTGTCCATCACCAACTCCTGGAGCTTGCTCAAAATCATGTCCATCGAGTCAGTGATGCCATCCAACCATCTCATCCTCTGTCGTCCCCTTCTCCTCCCACCTTCAATCTTTCCCAGCATCAGGGTCTTTTCCAATGAGTCACTTCTTTGCATCAGGTGGCCAAAGTATTGGAGCTTCAGCATCAGTCCTTCCAATGAATATTCAAGACTGATTACCTTTAGGATTGACTGGTTTGATCTTGCAGTACAAGGGACTCTCAAGAGTCTTCTCCAACAATCTGCAGATGGCTGAGTCTGTGGTTGCTGACCTGAGGATATGGAGGGACCTTGAATACTGATGGCTTACTATAAACAGACTTTCTACTGTTAAGAGAGTCAGAACCCCTAAGCCCAGTGTTGTTCAAAGGTCAACTGTAATATCAACATGGGTATTTCTGTGATTACATAATGAAAGGCCATGGAATAATAGTTAACTGTTGGATGGTAAGGGATCAAGAGGATTATAGCATGTCACATTTCAACCCTGGCATCCTCTGGAAAGTATTATCTGTTATGCACTATATGATTATTCTAGAAGGATAGTTAACTTCAAACAGGCCATGCTTCATCTCCTACGCTTTGTCTAGCCAAGGAACTTTCAACATTTTTAGTGACAAGAAGTCATCACTGTAAGTTGTAAGTTATAATAGATACAAACAAGTTGCAGGTTTATGGCTGCTAGGTGTTCATATTCCCAAGGATGTCATAAAAAATACATATTTACCCTAGCAATTCTCCATAATATTCTGTTCTATGCTTCCTTGTGATATTTTAATATTTTCTCTAAGGCCAATGGAACTGTTAAACTGGCTTCAACATTTTATAAAACAGCAAAGGTGGTTTTGTTTGAAAACAAAAATGTAAATATACTTGTCCAGTGGAAGAAAACTCACTGTCTTAGGAAGAAACTTCCAAGTACCTGGCTAAACCAGACTTACTTCACGAACAATTTCTAAGAGAAATCTAGACTTTTTTAAAAGCCTGAGATCTATTCATGCACTATAGATTTTCTCACTGATCTATTGGTTTGGTCACTGGTTCCAACCTCTTTTGGGCAAAGAATGTTAAGTAAGTGAGAGAGAAGGGAAGCTTTTGGTTACCATACTACCTGGCCATAAAGAATCAGATTTCAAGGAGCTTACTTTTCCCATATTGTCCAATGAATTCTCTGACCAACATGGTAGTGTTCTTTGAATAAATAAAAAAGCACTGAGTTGTTTTTGTTGCTGCTGCTGCTAAGTCACTTCAGTCGTGTCTGACTCTGTGCAACCCCATAGACAGAAGCCCATCAGGCTTCCCCGTCCCTGGGATTCTCCAGGCAAGAACACTGGAGTGGGTTGCCATTTCCTTCTCCAACGCATGAAAGTGAGAAGTGAAAGTGAAGTCGCTCAGTCGTGTCCGACTCTTAGCGACCCTATGGACTGCAGCCTACCAGGCTCCTCCATCCATGGGATTTTCCAGGCAAGAGTACTGGAGTGGGTTGCCATTGCCTTCTCTGAGTTGTTTTTAGGAAATTGAAAATCATATAAAAATGGTAGAGTTCTGTTTTGCAGTGACTGAAAACTATCACTTTCTTTGGCAAGCTCTGTTTATTTTCCTTTCTTAATGTTTAAAGATCTAGCCTTATTTCCCTTTATTTTACTCTTCCCTACTTCTGTCATTTCTAAATCCAATTTAAAAATTTTAATTATGTGAATTGCTATGTTTATTACTATTTTTCCTTCTATTAGCATTAAATCACTCTTTGAAGCACATTTATAGCCACAGAATAGGAAATCATAACATATCCCCTAAGAATAGAGGAAGTTCTCAGTAAAAGTTTGTTATATCAAGTAGGAAAAATAAGGTCTAATGGAGGAATCTATTTACCTAGGAATGTTTCATTCATTCATTTGTTTATTAACTTAGCAAATATTTGTTGATCACCTATCTACAACCAGACACTGTTGTGGGTGTTGAGGACTTGGAGGTGGACAAGAAAGATAAGGTCCTTGCACACATGGAGTTTACTTTCTAGTAGAGGGAGACAGACAACAAGCAAGCCAACCAAACAAGAGTGTGCCATGCATCATTTAATTTTATTAAAGAAGGTGATGAGATAATTGGGTTACTGCTTTAGACTGGGTGGTCAGAGAAGGCCTTTCTGAGGCCATTTAAGCTGAGGTCTTATTTCAGCTACCTGTGGCTGCATACTGAAGTACCATGAACTCAGTAGCTTTAAAACAACAGCTTCTTACACACATGGATTCTCTGGGTCAGGGATTTTCAGAAGGCACAGTGGAGACAGCTTGTCTCTGCCTCATAATGTCTGGGGCCAAGCTGGAGGACTCAAAGTCTGGGTTTGGAACCACTTCAGGGCTTGCTCAATCACATATCTGGTGGTTGCTGAGTGCTTAACTGGGACTACTGGCCAGCACATCTCCTCAGTGTCTCTCTACATGTTTGGTCTCCTCACAATACGGTGGCTGGGGTCCAGGGGTGAGTGTCCCGGGAGAGTGAGTGAGTGGTGAGCCAGGCAGAAGCACTATCGTTTCATGCGGCCCAGCTTTGGAAGTCTCTTCTGCTGTGCTCTGTTGGTTAGGATGACTGAAAAGATCAATAGGGAGCAACAGAGACCCCACCTCTTGAAGGAGGCCTGTCATCCTTACATTGTAGGATATATAGTGGTGTGGCCATCTTTGGAAGGTCTAATCTGCCACAGGTCTGAATGACAAGGACAAGGAGGAACATGAAAGTCAAGAAGAACATGCCAGGCAAAGGCCCTAAGTGACAGGTAACTTGAATATTTGAATCACAGCTAAGAGCCAAGAGTAATAAGATAAAATGAATAAGAGAAAGAATAGTACAAGAGAAGTCAGGAAGGTAGGTAGAGCAAGATCTTAAAAATTAAGAACTACCTCTATTCTAGGCAAAAGGAAAATGAAGGCTGGGTTTGTCTTGGAATCATTCCTACCTTCTTTGGGGAAATCTTACTTCTTTGGGCCAGTGTGTCAATTTGGACCTATAACTTTTTAGATCCCCACACTACTCTTCTTGGCAGTGTTCTAATTTGAAATTGCCCCAGGTTTAAATTTTTTCCCTTTCTAGATACTGGACACTGTGGAGTGGGGTATGTAAAAAAGCAACTCATTCCTTCAGCCATTCAAGCTGCTTTTCATATAGTTGAAGAGATTAATATGCACACAGACACACATACATAGATGTTAACTAAAATATGAGTCAGTAAAAGTATCAAATTTGGGCCAAGAATCATACAATTTGAGAATTCTGAATTCTTGACTTTGATTTAATAATCACAACATTCTGATTCCAGTATCAGAAGTCATAAGAAGAAGATATCATCAAATGCCTGACTAAAATGAATATATCCCAGCATTCATAAAGGAAAACCACATAAATGAAATACTTCTGTAGTATAAAAATGCCATAAAGTAAAAAAAATAAATAACAAACTAGGAATACAAATTTGCTGCACACATGACAAAGGTTATCTTTGTATAGAGATAGCTTACACTGTACAAGACAGAAAAATTTTTAAATGAGCAAAAATTACAAACAAGAGGCTCATGGGAAAAAAGTGACTAATAATCACGAAAACATGTTCAACCTCATCATAATGAAACACAAAGCAAAGCAACATACCTCACTAGATTGACAAAAAAGATCAAACAAAATCATTTTTACTAACTTGACAATAAATACAATGCTTGATGAAACTCAGTATCAGCGAAGATGCAGGGGTATATTGGTACTTTTGTACACCATTGGTATAAATGTTTTCAAAAACTTGGTAATGTTTATGAGTTTAAAATGCATATTTTCTTTGCTCTAGGAATGCCACTGTTTGAGAATAATTTTATATACATACTCAGATCTAGATACAATTACATATACTTGAGGAAGTTGATTTTCATATTATTTATAATAGCAAAGTAATTAAAATTATTCAGATGCCTATAAGTAGGGGATCAGATTTCTAAGTTATGGTCTATGGACGTCTGACATACCATGCAGCTGCTTAAAAGAATGTGGAAGATAAAAAAGTACTGATTAGAAAGATGTCCAAAATGTATTAGGTGAAAAAGTAAGGTATAGACAGTATAGATAAGATGATATTATTTGCTTAAAGGGCTTTTATGCACTATTTTAAGCTACCACTAACATTTATACATCTGTGTATATATCTCTCTTTATACATTATCTGATTTCTGAAAGGATATATGGTTTATGAAAGGTCAGTGGTAGCTTTTAAAGTATGGAACTCAAGGCTGAAGGAAGTGAAGAAAGAATTTTAGCTTTAATCATATAGCTTCTGTAAGGTTAAATATTTTTCTGTATAATCTTGTGTATATATTAATTAAAAATTAAAGACTAATACTAAAACATCATGAGCATGTCTCCACTAGGCCCTTAGATGGTGAGGTTAATGGCGGGAATTTCAGACACTGATTGTTGTCATACTTTAGGCCCTTTGGTGCCCCTTAAATTATACCATTTGCCATCCTTGCTGGCTGGGTGTGCCAAAGTGCAGACCACAAACAATACTCTCAGTTGAAAGTAAAAAAGTCATAAACCATTGTTCCTTCCTCTTTGACTCCTATTACCAAATCTTAAACGTTTCCATCCTCTAGGAAATTATACTCCAAGGTATAATTGCAAAATGTCCCCTGCTCTAATTTCAGTGACAGACGCTTATGTCACAACTCTACTCCTTCATTTTAGTTTGGGATCAGAGTTGTGGGGGGAGTCGGGAGTGAAAGGGGAGGTATGGGAGGTGGGTGGACAGAAAGAACTGTATTATGAAAGAGGAGGCATTAGTCCTTCTTGGGTCTCCCTGAACCTTTAGCACCTGTAGATGTTGGTCTTTTGCTTACCCATTTTCTAAAGTTCCATAATATGACACAGCATCATAAGACCTCGGTGCCTACATTTTGCAAGAGACAAGTATCATGAGTCACGGTGGGCTTACAATTATCTATAGATTTAAAATTTTTAATTTAGATTTAAAAATGTGAAGTCTGAGGTTTAAATGTTCTTGAGTTTAGAAAACCTAATTGAATACAAATAGCTTACTAGTTTCTTCCGTGTAAACATCCTACTGCTCTCCAGTGCAAATCTATCATCTTCTGTGAAAATTCATCATTGTGACACGTATATTCTTTTTTTTTCTTTTTACTCAGTTTAACAGTATGTGAGTTGGCTGTCACTTATCCACTTCTTTCTTACTAAATAAGAATTCTTTAGTTTCCCTCAAACATAATTCAATGTCATGTTTCAGTTCAATGGTAAACTTTCAATGATAATACATGTCTATCTTCCTCACCCACATGTGTGCACACACACACAGTCAATAGCAGGTTAGATCAAGATACCAACTTAAGAAGAATACGAAGGAGAGTCTGGAAGGAAAGAGGAAAGCCCAGAAAGGCAGAAGGCAGCCTTTGGGTTGAGAAAAAGTCACCACAGCTTTAATCTTGACAGTGAATTGGTTTTGGGGGCTATTGGCATGAAAAAAAAATCTCAGAGAACTTTCAAATCAGCTAATACATCCACATCCTTCATCTCCTTTTTGACTTTCTTGAGTCCTTGTGGAGAGCCCTTCCCTTGACCCTCTTACAAATAAGAATGCTTTGCTCACAGCTTGGCAACACCATTTAAAAATAAATATGTGACCCATGACCCAGCAGTAACATCTCTAGGAATCTACCCCAGTGATCCCTTGATTGTGCTCAGGGGACCACAGACAAGGATGCTCAGCACTGAATAGCCTAGAACAGTCCCACTGTGGAAATAACCTCTTGGTCCAACAGAATGGAAATAGATAAACTATGGTGAAATCATAAGAGGAGATGCCACAGAACACTTGAAAGGAATGACTGGATATGTATCATTACAATAGATCTCCCAAACACATTTTGCACTAAAAAAAAAGCGAGGTGTAAACATATGATACTATTACTATAAAAAATCCAACTCTATATATTTTATAAAAATTATAAATAAGTGTGTTCATACAAGTATATGGGTGTGCTGTATATGTACAAATAGGGGACAAAACACTCTTTTTTCCTCTGAGACAAGGGAGATGGGACTGGGAGTAAGAAGACTGGCCAAAGGGGATCTTAGTTTTATTGGCAACACTTGTATTTTTTAAAAAGAGAATTAAGTCATGTGTATTACTTGGGGAATAAAAATAATTTTAAATACTTAAAGAATCCTTAACATTCCACCTTTACATATGTCCTGGATAAGGTAAGATAACATTCCCCAAACTGGGTTCTATGACACATTTGTGCTCTGTCAGGGGTCAGTGGGTATTTGTTGAGTTTTAAAGGTATTAATCTAACAGAAATCAGAAGTTAAAATAGAATTAGCAATAAACTCAGAGGAAGCAGAAAATTCTTAAACTTTCCTCCCATCTTTAACCCCTGCCAGGATGATTCTGATGGCTGCAGCAGCTTCCCTTTCTTTTAACTGCCTTAGAATATTTCTGTTAAACAAACTCCTCTTTAGAGGTTGGGACGTTAGGCCTCTGTAAATATGGGTGAGGAAGGTAAAGAATGCATGTCACCATCTACCTATATACTCACTATTCTGAAATCTAGTAAAGGTTCCGAGGAGCCTTGCCATGGCCTGCATGCAATATTAAAAGAAGAGATGAGACCTAACAGGAGAGGGATTCAGTCTTTCTTGGTAAGCTTTGCCTCCTCCTCCCCAACTTCATGTCGTCATGACAGTGTCAGTTAGTAGTAGGTTGGAACTAACTGCTGGAGGAGACTGTGGGCATTTGTTTTCATCCTGGATCATTGTGAAAACCTTTCTGGGTCAGTATGTTTCAGGACTCTCAAGAAGGAGGTGGGGTGCCATGAAGTCAATGGAATTCCTTACAATTCCCCAATTCCACTGGCCTCTGTGTGAGTGCTGTCTTCTTCATTTTCATGATCCCAGAATCCAGGGGCCATGGACACTCGGGAGAACGTGGCTTTAGAGCCACGTTTTCCATTCTGCAAAAGATTTGGGTACTCAAATAAGGCTGGGCAACACCAGAGAAAACAAAGTTAATGGGTGTCCATGCTGCAGGTCTCCTCAGAGGTTTTGATATGTCAACTCCCACCAAGAATCTCTAAGAGGGGAGGAGCAAGTGTAGTGAGTTTCCAACTGTTTTTGACCTTTTCTCTTCTGGCTCCTTGCCTCATCCTATAGCAGAGAGCACCTCTGGAACACAGGTTGGTAAAAGGCAGACTCAGGAAGGATGATCTCATCTCAGTGAAAGTAAAGTTCCCAAATTGCCTACTAAAAGTTAGACATCCTGGTCTTGGTAACTGGCTCCCACTTTGATTCTAGTGAGAAGAGATGAGACTGTGTTAAACTTTGCTAATAAGAACTTTATGGCAGAAAGTGAAGAGAAACTAAAAAGCCTCTTGATGAAAGTGAAAGAGGAGAGTGAAAAAGTTGGCTTAAGGCTCAACATTTAGAAAATGAAGATTATGGCATCTGGTCCCATCACTTCATGGGAAATAGATGGGGAAACAGTGAAAACAGTGTCAGACTTTATTTTTTCGGGCTCCAAAATCGCTGCAGATGGTGAATGCAGCCATGAAATTAAAAGATGTTTACTCCTTGGAAGGAAAGTTATGACCAACCTAGATAGCATATTCAAAAGCAGAGACATTACTTTGCCAACAAAGGTCCGTCTAGTCAAGGCTATGGTTTTTCCAGTGGTCATGTATGGATGTGAGAGTTGGACTGGGAAGAAAGCTGAGCACAGAAGAATTGATGCTTTTGAACTGTGGTGTTGGAGAAGACTCTTGAGAGTCCCTTGGACTGCAAGGAGATCCAACCAGTCCATTCTGAAGGAGATCAGCCCTGGGATTTCTTTGGAAGGAATGATGCTAAAGCTGAAACTCCAGAACTTTGGCCACCTTATGCGAAGAGTTGACTCATTGGAAAAGACTCTGATGCTGGGAGGGATTGGGGGCAGGGGGAGAAGGGGACGACAGAGGATGAGATGGCTGGATGGCATCACCGACTCAATGGACATGAGTTTGGGTGAACTCTGGGAGTTGGTGATGGACAGGGAGGCCTGGCATGCTGCAATTCATGGGGTCGCAAAGAGTCGGACATGACTGAGCGACTGAACTGAACTGAACTGAATAAGAACTTGCAATTCTTCTCGTCTAAAAGCCTGCTGTCAAGGACCACTGAAATACAATGCTCTTGGTATGTGCGGCTGCTGCCAACATGGTTGGCACATGGCGGGCACACATCAACTGTACTCCTGGCCTCTGATCATGAGGTGAGGAATCGGGTAGCCAAGTGGGCAGCTCTGCTCCACTCAGGGAAGCAAGTCATGGGCAGAGCTAGAGCTCAGGTTTGGGAGTTTGGGAATTTGCGGGCCATGAGCAGAATTCAGTTCTGCTCTTTCTTCATTTCCTGTAGGACACTGTCATTTTAGCCATGACTGACGGCTGAGCTGTATGGGAGCCCATGATGACAGATAACCAAAAAGACTGAGGCAAATACACATTTAATTTAGGCTAAGCACCTACAGAAGGTGATAGCACCCCACTCCAGTACTCTTGCCTGGAAAATCCCATGGATGGTAGGGCCTGGTGGGCTGCAGTCCATAGAGTCGCTACGAGTCGGACACGACTGAGCAACTTCACTTTATTTTTTCACTTTCATGCATTGGAGAAGGAAATGGCAACCCACTCCAGTGTTCTTGCCTGGAGGATCCCAGGGACGGGGGAGCCTGGTGGGCTGCCGTCTATGGAGTCGCACAGAGTCGGACACGACTGAAGCGACTTAGCAGCAGCAGCAGCAGCAGCAAGCACCTATATTATCTTCGATTCCATAAAAACGGCTTTTTGCTCGCTATAGAGCTCATCTATTACTGTGACTGCTGTGTAATAAAAAATGATGATATAAAGCAGAGGATGCCTGGGTCTTGAAGTCTACATCTGCTGGCTGACAATGAACAGCTCAGATAAAGTGTGACAGGTTGTAATTAACACAAAGTGTCTAAATACATCTGAACCTTGCAGAATACAGTATGTAAATCTCAGAATGGCCATCAGGGCAGTGGGAGCTTGTGGAGGATTTCCAACGTCTATTTTCTTTTACCAGTGCTCTGTGTTAGATGATGTGCAGAGATGTGGTTCCAAGCAGGCTCTGGAGTCAGGGACCTGAGGCCACTTCTCAGGCCTGCCGTGTTCTGGCTGTGCATGCTTGGATACTTGGGCAGGATTTGCGTGTGTACGTGTGTTTGCCTTACAACACAAAACCCGTGGCTTGTTGAAAGAATGACAAGGGTCAGTGTGAGCATCCTAGTGACTGGTACAGGAAACAAAAGGAGTCACTGCTGCTGCCATCACCACCACCATCATCATCATTATCATTGTGTAACCATCACAAGGAGCTGTCTGGATAGGAGTACAAACTAGTTTGATAGAACTGTTGAATAGATGTTCCAAACTGATCTAATCCTAGTCAACTATCTACGGGAAAGTGGCTTTTTCCTTATTATGTTCCAGAAATGTTTTTTTTTTTTTTACATTATGGTTTAGTGGTTTAGGTGGGTGTGTGGAGGGGAAAACACAATTTCTTATTCTCATGAACTTGGGCTTGAATTCTAGCTCTGCTGCTACTGCTGCTAAGTCACTTCAGTTGTGTCCGACTCTATGCGACCCCATACATGGCAGCCCACCAGGCTCCCCCGTCCCTGGGATTCTCCAGGCGAGAACACTGGAGTGGGTTGCCATTTCCTTCTCCAATGCATGAAAGTGAAAAGTGAAAGTGAAGTCGCTCAGTCGTGTCTGACTCTTAGCGACCCCATGGACTGTAGCCTACCAGGCTCCTCCATCCATGGGATTTTCCAGGCAAGAGTACTGGAGTGGGGTGCCATTGCCTTCTCCAATTCTAGCTCTACTCCTGAGCAAGTAAGTGACCGTGGGCAGTTTGCTTCACTGCCCTGAGCCTCAGTGGCCTTATTGGCAAAATGGGGATAATGGTTTCTTGGTGTCAGGGAGAATTATGTGTCAGATAACATCTAAATGGTAAATTCAAGCACACCCATGTTCCATCACTCTTAGTTCCCATTTCCAGGGGGACCTGGATGAGATCATGGGAGTTTTAAGGGAGCATTTTGAATTGCCTTACAACATGAACACCTGGCTCACAGGTGGCTGCATTTAGTATTTCAGCAAACCTTAACACCACTGCTAAATCACAGTTCAGCTGATCCAAGCCATGGGTGTCCCTTAACCCAGAAGAAATACCCATAATGACACAACAGAGCAAGATATTCTTCTGACAATGCATGAGTCCTCTGCCCATAAAAAGCATTCTTATTCCTGAAACAGGTTAAATCTGTGGCTGGGGTCCCTGCCAGAGTTGTTCTCCAGGTCATGGATTAAAACATCTGGGCTACATCTACAAACTGACTGCTACATCTACAAACTGACTGCTACATCTACAAACTGATTGCCTGGGTATTTTTTTGTTTCCTCATCATAGTCAAAATGCCTTCCTGGTACATTTCTGCTGGTTCCACCTTCATTCCCACCCCTGGCATCATAACAGTAGTGTAACTTCAGGATGACGGTGTCGCAGGGGCTCTGCCCTCAGCAACTCAGCAGCCAGCTGGTTCTCCTCAGGACTCAGAGGGCTTTTGCTCTGGTTTGGCCAGCCTGACAGGGGAGGGATTGAGGAAGGGGGCAGCAAGGTGGAGGTGACCTGTGCAGGAAATCCTTGACTGAGGAGGGGTCTGGGGCAAGGAGCAATTAACATGCAAAAGGGGAAGGGCAGAACAGGCTGCCTTGAAGGGCTGAGGGGGACAAGGATGCTGCTGAAGCATTTGTAGGGGTAAAGATCCGGACCCAAGCAGAATGCTCATCAACTGGGGAATGGCTCACTAAGAAGGGATGCATCCCCGCTATTGGGGAATATTACCCAGTTCGCAGAGTTAGTGATAGCTCTATCCTTCTACCCAGAGGAAGGTCAGTGCTGCAAGGAAAACAATGCTCAGAGACATGCATGTAAGAATAACCTGTATATGTGCAAAAGAATAATGGTTTACATTTAGTATCGTATGCCAGGGAGCATGCAAAGTGCTTCTCATGTATTAACTAATTTGAATCTCACAGCCATCTGACTGCAGGTGTTATTGTTATTCTGATACAGACAGGAGAAAGATTCTAAGGCCTAGGGATGCCTGTGGACACAGAGTTGCTAAGAGATGAACCAGAATTTGAATCTGGATGGCAGCCAGAGCTCTTGACCTCTTCCTGTACTATTTCTCACATATGTTTATATGTGCACAGAGGAAGCTGTGGAAGGATTTATATCAGAAACCAGGCCACCCGTGGTTAGCTGGAGGAGATAAGGAGAATGTATTCTCCAACAATATGCTAAAACTTTATGATTTTTTTCTACTGTTATCTATAATTACTGCAAATATGAAGAAAAAAAACCCAAAAAACTAATGTCCACAAGGACAAAGTTCAGAAGGGAATGGAAACAAATGAAAACTTGGATTTGACAGGAAATTAGGCTATGGCAATTTAAACTTTGGATTTAACTGATTATTTTAGTTTTGTTTTGGCCATGTAGTAATTTTTAAAGGGGATAATCCATATGGTTACATTTGTGATATGCAAGCTGCTCATTTCTGTTCTCAAAGCCTGGTCTCTGGACCAGCAGCGTTAGCATCAGTTGGAAGCTTGTCAGAAACTCAAATTCTCCAGGCCTAAGCAATCAGAAACTTTAGGGGATGGGCCCAGTCACCTGTGGTTTCACAAGTATCCTAGGTGATTCTGATGTACAGAAGTTTGCAAATCACTGGGTTAAACAAACAAATGAACCAACATACCATTCCAAGGGAGAAGAGGTATTAATAAAAGGTGGCACTTACAGAAAAGACAGAGGGCACCTCTTTGCTAGTTTTTTCCCTTGGCAGAATGCATTTCATTCTTTGGTCATCTCTGAAAGTACTCAAGTCATTTTGGCCAAGTCCAGCCTTTGGCTATGCATATTTTCATGTGGTCCTGCCATTATTTTAGATGAGTCATAGTACAAAATGCATTGGTAGATTCCACCACATCCTCTTCATCTGGGGCAGAGCAAGACTAACAGTCACTAACTAATGGACTTCCCTGGTGGCTGAGATGGTAAAGAATCTGCCTGCAGTGCAGGAGACATGGGTTTGATCCCTGGGTTGGGAAGATCCCCTGGAGAAGGAAATGGCTACCCACTCTGGTATTCTTGCCTGGAAAATCTATGGACAGTGTAGCCTGGCAGGCTACAGTCCATGTGGTTGCAAAGATAAAGACATGACTGAGTGACTAACAGTTTCAGTTTAATGGTCACAAAAATGGTGACTTGTTAGCTGCTGCTGTTTCAGGTCACAGAATTGACTCTGAGGTTCAAATTTTTTAATTTGGTTGAACTCAGTGATCAAATTAATCAGACACTTGATTAATCTCCCTTTCTCACACTTTGGAAATGATCTTTTGACTGTCTTCTATTATGAAAATAATAGATGCTTATTTTTAAAATTTTAGAAAATACAAGTAACAATAAAGAAGAACATGAAAGTCACCTGTAGTTTTATAACCCACCAGAGGTAAACACATTAACATCAGCTCAACATTTAAGATACAGATTTCTAGGCTATTTTTTTAAATCAATGTGCACATTATCTTGTAAAATAAAAATGTGATATCATCAATTGTCTTATAGTATGATTGTTTTCATATAACAACACAAGTATCTTTCCATGTCAACAAAAACTTATTTAATGACTACAAAATTATTCCAATGTATGGATAAGGTATTTTAACTAGTTCCCATACTTATGCAGATTCTAATGCTACTTATATACAACATATGATTATAATTTATACATACATATTACAAAACATTAGCCTGATTATTTCTTTAGGCAACATTATTAAAATCGATGTTTCCAGGCCAAGGGATTTTTAAGGATATTGATACATATTGCTAAATTGGCCTTCAGAAACATCCTAAAATATACTCCTATGAGGTATATATATTGAGTTGGCCAAAAGTTCGTTTGGGTAAGATGTTATAGAAAAACCTGAAAGAACTTCTGGCCAGTCTAATACATAGACTGTCGCTCCAACTCCTTGGTAATACTGTGTTATCACTGCTTGCATCTTTGCCATTCTAACAGGTCAAATGTGTTTTTTCATTATTTTAACTACCATTCTTTAATAACGTTTTAGGTAGACAAATTGATACATTTTCTGGCCATTTATAATTGTATCTTCCATTCTTTTACTGATTTTTCTATCAGCTCAGTCCTTCCTTCACATAGTACCATACTGATAAGGTAATTTCTTTGAATGTCTTCCTTTAAAATTATAGTCCATAATAGTACTTACTGACCAGTTATGTAAGTAACAGATGTGGTAGTAGTAATAATGACAATATCAGCTAGAATTACTCTAAGTATGTTTAAAATATTAACTAATTTAATCTTCACAACAACCATATAAAGTAGATACTATTATTATAGCCATCTTACAATAAGGAAAGTGGTTACAGTTCAGAGCTAGTGTTCTAAGAGTCAACACATGCAGCAGGCTCCTAAAGCCTTTACTTTGAACCACTGCACTTCACTATCAGCCTTCTACCATCATCACCACCATTGGCAACTTGACCACCACCATTTCTACTGCCTGTAATCATTGTCATTCTGTACTATTTATTAGGTACTTACCAGGTACATTTCAGTTAGTAAATGCTCTTTCTTTTTATTCAGCATTCATTCAACACATGATACTTTTGTTGAAAGCCTACTATATCCTTGGCACTATTTTAGTCGCTGGAGATGTAATAGTGAACAAAACTAACAAAGTTCCTTGCCCTGATGAAGCTCACAGTTCAGTGGGGGAAACAAACAAAAGTTATATACATAACTATGCACTATAACCATATAAAATATGGTGACTTAATAGGTTTTCTCTAGTCAGCCATAAAAAGGAACAAATGTGAATCAGTTGAATTGAAATGGATGAACCTAGAGTCGTTTATACAGAGTGAAGTAAGTCAGAAACAGAAAAACAAATATCATATATTAACGCATCTATATAGAATCTAGAAAAATGGGGCTGACTTATTTGCAGGAAAGGAATGGGCACGCAGACATAGAGAACAGGACTTGTGGACATAGCAGGGGAAGGAGAGGGTAGGACTAACTGAAAAAGTAGCATTGACATATATATACATTACCATGTGTAAAACAGCTAGAAGGGAGGCTCAAGAGGGAGGGGATATACATATATATACACATACACATATATAGTTATGATTGATTCACATTGTTGTAGTGTAGAAACCAACACAACATTGTAAAGTAATTACCCTCCAATTAAGAAAATTTAAGAAAGCAGGTTATCTCGGTCAATCCCTATGGCAACCACATGAGTTAGGTGCTGTTATTATCTCATTTTGTAGATTAGAAGACCTAAGCTAGAGAGACTGAGTATTTTGCTCAAGGTCACTGAGCTAAAAGTTGACTGAGCCTGTGCCTTCAGACTCTTCCTCCTTTAACATTTTATATGTCCATCTAATGGTGAGTTGGACACATCTGTCCTGTGCCACATTCCCAAAACCATGTTCTCTTTTGGAAGATGAGGGCAGAGAGTTCTGTGATGTGTGGTTTCTGTTGCTGCTGCTGCTGCTAAGTTGCTTCAGTCGTGTCCGACTCTGTGTGACCCCATAGACGGCAGCCCACCAGGCTCCGCCGTCCCTGGGATTCTCCAGGCAAGAACACTCGGGTAGGTTGCCATTTCTTTCTCCAATGCATGAAAGTGAAAAGTGAAAAGGAAGTCACTCAGTCGTGTCTGACTCTTAGTGACCCCATGGACTGCAGCCCACCAGACTTCTCCATCCATGGGATTTTCCAGGCAAGAGTACTGGAGAGGGATGCCATTGCCTTCTCCAATATATACACATGCATATATGTAAAATATGTATACTACATATGTACATAGGTATACCTACATACACATATATACATATATATAATATGTATGTCTAGAGAACTAAAGACATTTAATTGAAAAAGGAGGATGGTAAAAATGCCCCCCTTATACATACTCTACCTCTCTTTTTCGTTTTAAAATGTATGCTAACTAGCTGAATTTGTTTGTCTATGTCTATTCAATAATTAGATTTAAGACCTGCTGTCCAACAGCTTTTTCCACCAAAAAAAAAAAAAGAAGTAGATTCATTGAATCCTCAGGACCTACACACAACACACACTAAAAACCAAGTATAAGTAAGGTACCATTCACTCCAAAATACCATCAGAGGTTTTTCCTCAAAAAGTAATTTTTGAAGCCTTAAGTGAAATATACACTGCTTAATAAAACCCATACTTGAGTGGAAAATGTCTGCATGCTCAGTCACATCTGACTCTTTGCAAACCCATGGACTGTAGCCCGCCAGGCTCCTCTGTCCATGGGATTCTCTAGGCAAGAATGCTGGAGTGGGTGCCATTTCCTTCTCCAAGGGATCTTCCCAATGAAGGGACTGAATCCCATGTCTCTGGCATTTCCTGCATTGCAGGCAGATTCTTTGCCACTGAGCCACCTGGGAAACTCCCTGTGTAGAGAGTAAAGGCAGTAAAAAGACAAACAGGACCAATAGTTGTTGTTCCAAGAGTTCAAATGCAAATTAAAAAAAAAATACCCATGATTAACTATGTTAATACATCTTTTTATATCAAATAAACTGGTTTAAACTCAAGAAAGCCAAATAGCACTTGTTAATTATTATTATTTGTAACATATTGGAAGTGCACAGGGAGATTAAGAGCCATGTAGAGGTTATGGTCTCCCCTTGGTAGTGTTCTGTTTGTTTACAGGTAAATTTAGTGCCGGAGGTTTCACCAAGATCCACCTCCCAATGGGGCATGACTGTTTGAAAATATCTTCTGAAACTAGGTAGTTTTGTGAATTAATTTCAATGCAAAATGAAAATGCCTAGGTTATTTCTGATTACATAAAAGCAATACCCTATGCATGTAAAGTATAATGAAAATAACATGGAACAAATTAAAACATAGAAACTATCTTTAATTCTACCCTCAGAGATCATTTCTAACATTTTGCTATATTTCTATCTATTATCATAGTAAGTTTTATGATCAGTTATAATCCAATAATTTTGATGACCTAGTTAAATGGATGAAGTCCTGGATAAATTCCTACATAAACTATGATCTGCCAAAATCAGTATAGAGAAGAACTATAGAATTTGATACATCAGTGTGTACTGAATAATTTGAAATGATGAACAAAGACTTGTCTTCCTCAAAAAACTCTAGGCTCAGATGGTTTGAATGGAAAGTTCTACCTAATTTTTAAGCAATATTAACTTCTACCTCATACAAAGCTTTAAAAATAGAAAAAGGGAAATATCTATGCACATCACCTTACAAGGCTAGCATAGTCTTATTCCAAAATTAGATAAGGACAACATATAGAAGAAAATAATAGGCCAACTTTACTTATTTCAACATAGATTAAAAAACCGTAAATAAAATATTAGTTAATCTACTATAAATCTGATAATAATATATTAAGATCAAGTAGAGTTTATCTCCTGAGAAAGCAATGGCGCCCACTCCAGTAATCTTGCCTGGAAAATCCCATGGACGGAGGAGCCTGGTAGGCTGCAGTCCATGGGGTCGCCAAGAGTCGGACACGACTGAGCGACTTCACTTTCACTTTTCACTTTCATGCATTGGACAAGAAAATGGCAACCCACTCCAGTGTTCTTGCCTGGAGAATCCCAAGGACGGGGGAGCCTGGTGGGCTTCTGTTTCTGGGGTTGCACAGAGTTGGACATGACTGAAGTGACTTAGCAGCAGCAGCAGAGTTTATCTCAGACATACAGGAGAGTTCAACAGAGAAAATGTATTTATATATGTTAGTATATTAACATACCAATGAATAAAAAATTGTATTATATCAATCAAGATAAAAATACATTTGATAAGATTCTATTCAAACTTATGTCTAAAATTCTTAGCATTAGAAATAGCAGAGAATTTCCTTAACTTGATAAAGATTATTTATACTAAGAACCTATAGTAAGTATTATACTACCAGTAGAAGCTCAGGATTCATTCTAAGATAAAAGTAAAGCAAGGATGCTTACTATTATCATTAGAAGTCTTGGCTAAAGAAAAAAAAAAAAAAACTAAAGACAAATAATAAGAATGAAGGTTAGAAAGGGTGGTAGATTATAGTCTTGTAGACAATTATTTACTATCCTTTTCTCTGTCATGTAATTTGTAGAGCCTTTCTCTGGGTGGAGGAAACTTTAAACCCTGTTGTCATCAGCCTTGACCATGAGATTTGCTTTTGCCAATAAATATGAATGGATTTGATGCTGCGCCAGCTGTGTGCAGAAGCTTTAACAGCCATTGTGTGGATTAGCTGGCTGCCTTGTGCATTTCCTGATTAGGCAGAGCTGTAGCCAACATGTATTTCAACACATTATATGAGTGAGAAACAAATTTTTGCTGTTGTAAGTCATTGGGATTTGGGGAACATTTGTTATCATAGTATAACTTACTGAGAGCTGACTAATAGAGAATCAAGGTCAAGGTTTAGTTGCTAAGTTGTGTCCAACTCTTGTGACACCATGGACTGTAGCCCGCCAGGCTCCTCTCTTCATAGGATTTTCCAGGCAAGAATACTGGAGTAGGTTGCCATCTCCTTTTCCAGGGGATCTTCCTGACCCAGGGATTGAACCTGGGTCTCCTGCACTGCAGGCAGTTTCTTTACCGACTGAACTACCAGGGAAGCCCCAATAGAGAATGTAAGGGATAAAATTATCTTCATTTGCATATGATACGATCATTTATCTAGAAAAACCAACAGATTCAAAGGACAGACTATTAGAACAAGCCTAGAACTAAGTAAGTTCACTGACTACAACATCAACATTTTCAACACTTGAAACAGTAATCAGAAAATGTAACAAATAATAATATACCATTGTCTATCAAGAAATCTGTTAAACATCTAGGATTTAATTATATTAATGAACAATGTAGATACAGAGAAAGCAGAAAACTTTAAAATATTAATGAAGGACATAAAAGATGATCTGAATAAATGAAGAGAATCCTTTGCTTTTGGATGAGATAACTTAATATTATACTATAATGGTATTACTTCTCCCATTTAATTGATAAATTTAATACAACTCCAACAAAAATTCTACTTTGACTTTTTTGAGGAACATGATAACAACTTACTTTAAAATTTATTTGGAGGAATAAGAGTTTATGAATGGCTAATTTAAAAAAAAGAACATAAATAGAAAGGAAGCTTGCCCTACTGGATGTAGAAACACAAAGTGTTAGCCACTCAGTCATGTCTGATACTTTGTGACACCATGGACTGTAGCCCACCAGGCTCCTCTGTCCATGGAATTCTCCAGGCAAGAATACTGGAGTGGGTTGCCATTTCCTTCTCCAAGAAACACGAAACAAAGCCATAACAACAGAAACAGTGGTGCACTGGTAAAACAACAGATAAGTAGGCCTATAAAATACAACAGAGTTCAGATACTGATCTGTATATGTGGAAAGCTAAATATGATGAAAAGGATATCATAATTTAGTACCTAGCAGTTCACGCTGGGAAAACTGGCTCACTGTAAAGACAAAATAAAATTGAATCTTCGTCTCATGTCATACAAATGTGAACTCTACATGGATTCAAAACCTAAGAGAAAAGGGTAAAACTATAAAGTTAATGGAGCATAATGTAAGAGAATATCTTGGTGATCTAAGAGCAAGGAAAAGCTTTGCAAACAAAATTTCAAAAGCACAAATCATAAGGCAAAGTACTGATAACTTTAGTCTATTTACATCAAGGCTTCCTGTTCAAAGCCATCATGGACACATTTATCACACAGAGGCAGTATGAGAATACTCAAAATGTCTAAACCCTACTACATTAGTAATACAAGTAACTCCTGAAAATTAACAAAAGAAAGGCAGTAACCCCAATAGAAAAGTAGGCAAAGGATACAAAAAGGCAATTTACAGAACAGTAAATGTTAATTACTACTACACATGTGGAAAGAAGTAGTACCTCAAATTGTTAGTAGTCTGAGAAATTTTAAAGAGATTGCATTGAATCTATAGATGGCTTTGAGTAGTATGGATATTTTAACAATATCAATTTTTTTGGAATATCTTTTAATTTGTTTGCATCTTCTTCAATCTCTTTCATCAAAGTATTAATAGTTTTCATTGTACAGATTTTTCACTTTTTTGGTTAAATTTATTTCTAAGTATTTTATTGATTTTGATGCTATTGTGAATGGGGTCATTTTATTTGCTTTACATTTCACTGTAAAAAGCATGTAAATGCATTTTTTATGGAAAAATGCAACTTTATTAGTGTATGTTGATTTTATATCCCATAACTTTACTAAATTCATTGCTTAGTTTTGATGGTTCTTTGATTTAGTCTTTAGAATTTCCTATATTTAAGATTGTATCATCTGCAACTGAAGACAATTTTACTTCTTCCTTTCCAAATTGAATGCCTTATATTTCTTTCTCTTGACTGCTGTAACAGGACTTCCAGTACTATGTTGATTAAAAATGGTGACAGTGGGCACATCTGTCTGTTCCTGATCTTAAAAAGCTTTCAACCTTCCACCAGTGAGTATGATATTAGTTATGGGTCTCTCATACATGGTCTTTATTATATTGAGGTGTGTACTTTCTATACCCAATTTGTGGAGAAAAATAAAGTTTGAGGCATTACTTCCTGATTTCAAACTATAATACAAAGCCTTAGAAATCGAAACACTATGGTACTGGCATAAAATTAGGTGCATAGAACAGTAGAATAGAATAGAATAATGCCTCCCTATGGCAACCCACTCCAGTACTCTTGCCTGGAAAATCCCATGGACGGAGGAGCCTGGTAGGCTGCGGTCCATGGGGTCGATAAGAGTAAGACACGACTGAGTGACTTCCCTTTCACTTTTCACTTTCATGCATTGGAGAAGGAAATGGCAACCCACTCCAGTGTTCTTGCCTGGAGAATCCCAGGGATGGGGGAGCCTGGTGGGCTTCTGTCTATGGGGTCGCACAGAGTCGGACACAACTGAAGCGACTTAGCAGCAGTATATGGATAACCAATATTTGACTAGATAGCCAAGAATACTCAGTGGGAAAGGGTAGTCTCTTCAATAAATGATGTTGTGAAGACTGGATAACCACATGCAGAAAAATCAAATTAAACACCTTCTTACCCACTCACCGAAATCAAGTGAAAACTTAAACATAGAACTCAAAGATGTAAGAAGTCTATGGAAGCTTCCTGATGGGAGAGACTGACTGTGGGGGAAACTAGGTCTTGTTCTGATGGGTGGGGCTGTGCTCAGTAAATCTTTAATCCAATTTTCTGTTGATGGGCGGGGCTTTGTTCCCTCCCTGTTGTTTGACCTGAGACCAAACTATGGTGGAGGTAATGAAGACAATGGCGGACACGACTGAAGCGACTTAGCAGCAGCAGCAGCAATGAAGACAATGACGACCTCCTTTGAGAGGTCCCCTGCACGCACTGCCACAGTCAGTGCCCCTGACCTTGCAGCTGGCCACTGCTGACCCAAGCCTCCGATGGAGACTACTGGACACTCATAGGCAAGTCTGGATTAGTCTCTTGTCGGGTCACTGCCCCTTTCTCCTGGATCCTAGTGCACACAAGATTTTGTTTGTGCCCTCCAAGAGTCTATTTCCCCAGTCCTGTGTAAGTTCCGGTGCCTCTAAGGTGGGGTTAAAACCCTTCAAGAGTGCTTATGCCACCCAGGTCTGTTGCACCCAGAGCCCCTGCCCCTGCAGCAGGCCACTGCTGACCTGTACCTTCATAGGAGCTACTCAAACACCTAAAGGCAGGTCTGGCTCAGTCTCTATAGGGTCTCCTGGTGTGCACAAGGCTTTGTTTGAGCCCTCCAAGTGTTTCTGGCAGGTATAGGGTTTGATTCTAATTGTGATTTCGCCCCTTCTACCATTATTACTTTGCCAACAAAGGTCCGTCTAGTCAAAGATATGGTTTTTCCAGTAGCCATGTATGGATGTGAGAGTTGGACCATAAAGAAAGCTGAACACTGAAGAATTGATGCTTTTGAACTGTGGTATTGGAGAAGACTCTTGAGAGTCCCTCGGACAGCAAGATCAAATCAGTGAATCATAAAGGAAATCAGTCCTGAACATTCATTGGAAGGACTCATGCTGAAACTGAAACTCCAATACTTTGGCCACCTGATGTGAAGAACTGACTCACTGGAAAAGAGTCTGATGCTGGGAAAGATTGAAGGCAGGAGGAGAAGGGGACAACAGAGGATGAGATGTTTGATGGCATCACCAACTTGATGGACATGAGTTTGAGCAAGCTCCAGGAGTTGGTGAAGGACAGGGAACCCTGGCGTGCTGCAGTCCATGGGGTCATAAAGAGTTGGACATGTGTGAGTGACTGAACTGAACTGAAATGAAAGATGTAAACCTCCTTGAAGAAAATATAGAGTAAAAGCTCCTTGATATTGATTCTGGCAATGATTTCTTGAATATGACATTAACAGCTCAGACAACAAAAGCAAGAGTCAGCAAGTGGGACTATATCAAACTAAAAACCCTCTCTACAGCAAATAAAACAATCAACAAAATGAACAGGCAACCTACAGAATGGAAGAAAAAACCTGCAAGACATATATCTGAAAAGGAATTAACATCCAAAACACAGAAAAAATTCATACAACTCATTAACAGAAAAAGAAACAGATTAAAAAAAGAGCAGAGGAACTGAATGGACATTTTTCCAAAGGAGACATAAAAATGGGCAACAGACACATGGAAAGATACTTAATATTACTAATCATCAGGGAAATGCAATAAAAACCACAATGAGATATCACCTACACTTATTAGAAAGGCTATTATCAAAAAGACAAAATATAAAGTTTGGTGATGATGTGGAGAAAAGGGAACTCTAGGTGGGAATGTATATAAATTGGTGCAGCCACTATGGAAAATAGCATGGAGGTTCCTCAAAAAATTAAAAATCCAAGTAAGTACCGTATGATCTAGTGATTCTACTTTGGTGTATATAAGCAAAGGAAATGAAAACAGGGTATTTGCACTCCATGTTTATTGCAGCATTAGTCACAGTAGTTAAAATATGGAAACAACCTAAGTGTTCATCAGTGAATGAATGGATAAAGAAGGTATAAATGCACACACACAAACAATGGAATATTATTCAGTCATGAGAAAGAAGAAAATTCTGTCATTTGTGACATCCTGGATGGAATTTGAGGGTATTATGCTAAATGAGAGAAATCAGACAAAAGAAAGACAAATACTGTATGATATCACTTACATGTAGAATCTGAAAAAGCCAAATTTGGAGAAACAGAGAGCAGAATGGTGGTTACCAGGGGTTGGGGTGGGGGAATTGGGAAGATGTTGGTCAAAGGGTACAGAGATGAATAAACAGTACAAAGCTGCACTGTGATTACAGTTATTGATAACAATACTGTATTATATATTTCAAAGTTGCTATGAGATTAGATCTAAGATGCTCTCACCTCAAGAAAGAAATGATAATTACGTGACAGGATGGAGGTGTTAGTTAACACTGTGGTGCTGATCATACTGTAATATACAAGCATCAAATCAACATGTTGTATACCTTAAACTTACACACTGTTCTATGTCAGTTACATGTCAATTAAAAAAAAAAGACTTCTGGGTGATGTTGAAAGATGCTGAAGGAAGATGATAAATTTCAGTCATGTGGGTTAATTTTAGCAGTCTAAAAACAATAATGCCCTCAATGAATTTTCTGGGCATGGCTCACAAGAGCTTATTCTTCTCAAGTAGATAATAATAGCTTCAAAGGATATAAGCTCACCAGAAGAGAAGTATTTTAACAGATTGTGCTGGTTATTCTTTGTAATAATGACAGCACATTATTACATTCAAACAGATCTTTACACTTCTCAAACTAGCACAGACACTGGTCCATCTGATCCTCACAACAACCAAATGAGAACAGGCCAGGGATGTGACATTATCACCTTCTTGAAGATGAGGAAATTGAGGCTCTAAAGATTTAAGAGATGTCCCCAAGTTCACAGCAGTATCTTCCTAGGAACTTCAAGTCTAGTATTCTTCCTACGACCCCAATACTTGCATACTTCCCCTGAACCTGAAAGGGAACAGCATTACTTATGCTGAATTATACAAACTTAATAACTTAAAAAAATGATGTAGAGGATGTACAGTGGCAGGAAATATCAGAACTGATTTCTGTGCTTGTTTACATGAACCTGTTGGGTAGTGCATAGGTATAGCAAGCTGATGTGCAAACAAGCATTTTAACCAGCAGAATGCAGTTCAATAGTTAATAACTTGTCTGCATTCCCTCAGGGGATTTTGGTTGCAGAGTGAGGTGAGAGATGGTGGGAATTTTATATTGTTTTGAAGTACACAGGGTGGAGTTTATCTGAGAGGTCAAGTGTTACAGCTTTTGTCTTTTGGTTCCCTTGTGGGTTGGACAAAGGTCATTCTCTGTGATGTCTTGTCAAACAAACCCAACAACAATGCAGATTTCCTTCAGATCTACTACAAAGAGCAGCTTTATAGAAGACTTTATGCTGAGAAGTAACAGTCCATTTAAGACACCAATGTTGAGTACCTGCTCAATTATCAGTGTGGTATTTTGCAAAGGTAGCAGAAATACTTCAATTGATATTTGGTAAACAGAAGAATACAGCTGGTATTCCATTAAAATTAGAGGTACCAGGTACTATCGGAGAAGGCGATGGCACCCCACTCCAGTACTCTTGCCTAGAAAATCCCATGGACAGAGGAGCCTACTAGGCTGCAGGCCATGAGGTCGCCAAGAGTTGGACACAACTGAGTGACTTCACTCACTTTTCACTTTCATGCATTGGAGAAGGAAATGGCAACCCACTCCACTGTTCTTGCCTGGAGAATCCCAGGGACGAGGGAGCCTGGTGGGCTGCCGTCTATGGGGTCGCACAGAGTCGGACACGACTGAAGTGACTTAGCAGCAGTAGCAGCAGCAGCAGGTACTATCAAAACAGAGCAGAGAGATGGATCACAATGCGGGGAGGTGGGAGAGTAGGGAAAGTAATCTGAATTGGACTCTCAGGTCTAGGAAATAGTTTAAAAGGAACAGATGGAGGGAATAGGTAGGATGGGATTGTATGACCACCTAAGAGGTCAGAGATGGGGTACTTGAAGGTATTATCAGCAAATCCCTGTCGAGCTGGTACAGCTGTGGCCTCCTAAATGTCCCATAGTTTGTCCTATACCCATTCTGTTCCTTCTTCCTCCTTGCTCTCCTAGAAAATCCCTATTTATCCTCAAGCACAGGCATCTCCAATTTTTGAATGACCCTTTTCTGACCATCCCAAACATTGCTCATCCCTCTCATTGTATTTAAAAATACCTTCTGTAGTACTGGGATTCCGATAGTTCAGTTGGTAAAGAATCTGCCTACAATGCAAGAGACCCTGGTTTCATTCCTGGGTTGGGAAGATCTGCTGGACAAGGGACAGGCTACCCACTCCAGTATTCTTGGGCTTCCCTTGTGGCTCAGCTGGTAAAGAATCTGCCTGCAATGTGGGAGACCTGGGTTCAATTCCTGGGTTGGGAAGATCCCCTGGAGAAGGGAAAGGCTACGCACTCCAGTATTCTGGCCTGGAGAATTCCATGGACTATATAGTCCGTGGGGTTGCAGAGAGTCAGACGTGACTGAGCAACTTTCATGTTCCTGTAGTATCTTATCCATTTACTTGAGCACTAGTTTCTTCCACCAGCCATTTGGCAGAGGACAGTGGGAACACCACATCTTATTAGCTTCTTTATTTCTACTATGCAGCAGCATCCTAGCACGCTGTAGGCACTTAGTAAAACATCCTTAAATAGGTTTCTAATTTTTCTTTTTTTATTTGTAATTAACTTTTATTGCAGTATAGTTGCTTTACAATCTTCTACTAGCTTCTGCTGTATAGTAAAGTACAGCAAAGTACTTTTTTACAGTACTGATTTACAGTAAAGTAAATCAATTATATGCATATGTGTAATTTTCTACATAAAGATTTACACATCCATTGTAGGACTTGCTCCTCAATACCTTCTATTTCAGTATTATAGTGGTGTCGTTTTAAAAAACATACATTTTCTACCTGCTTATAGCTGTCATTAGATTTGCAATTGACTTTGGTATACTGATCTTATATCCAGTAACATTGCTAAACTCTCTCGTTAATTTCAAGAATTTGCCTGTAGATGTTTTGGTGCAGTCTATGTAGATAATTCTATCTGCTCTAAAAATGAAAAAATTAAGGTTTTTAATACTTCAGTCAGTCAGTTCAATCGCTCAGTCATGTCCGACTCTTTGCAACCCCATGAATCGCAGCATGCCAGGCCTCCCTGTCCATCACCAACTCCGGGAGTTTACTCAAAATCATGTTCATCGAGTCAGTGATGCCATCCAGCCATCTCATCCTCTGTCGTCCCCTTCTCCTCCTGCCCCCAATCCCTCCCAACATCAGAGTCTTTTCCAATGAGTCAACTCTTTGCATGAAGTGGCCAAAGTATTGGAGTTTCAGCTTTAGCATCAGTCCTTCCAAAGAACACCCAGGACTGATCTCCTTTAGGATGGACTGGTTGGATCTCCTTGCAGTCCAAGGGACTCTCAAGAGTCTTCTCCAACACCACAGTTCAAAAGCATCAATTCTTCGGCGCTCAGCTTTCTTCACAGTCCAACTCTCACATCCATACTGACCACTGGAAAAACCATAGCCTTGACTAGACGGAACTTTTTTGGCAAAGTAATGTCTCTGCTTTTCAGTATGCTATCTAAGTTGGTCATAACTTTTCTTCCAAGAAGTATCTTTTAATTTCATGGCTGCAATCACCATCTGCAGTGATTCCGGAGCCTGAAAAGATAAAGTCTGACACCGTTTCCACTGTTTCTCCATCTATTTCCCATGAAGTGATGGTACCAGATGCCATGATCTTTGTTTTCTGAATGTTGAGCTTTAAACCAACTTTTTCACTCTCCTCTTTCACTTTCATCAAGAGGCTTTTGAGTTCCTCTTCACTTTCTGCCATAAGGGTGGTGTCATCTGCATATATATGGGGTGTTTAATCCAAAGTTCCACCTGATCGTGCCTTATTCAAAGGCCTCTAGTGACTTTCTGTCATACTTAGAACAATATCCAAAGTCCTCACTGTGGCTGGGAAGCTTGCAAAATCCGACTTCCTACTGCTCCTCCAACCTCATCTTCTCTCCCTTCCTCGTCATTCATGAAACCATACTGGCTTCCTTCCTGGTCCTTGAGTATGGCCAAGAATATTCCTGCCATAGGGCCTTTGCCCCTGTTCTCGCATCCACTTGGAACTCTCTCTAGATATTCATATGCCTTGCACTCTCATTTCATTTTGGTCTCTTACCTAATTGCACCTTTTCTGAGATGCATTCTACTTTTATATCTCTATCATTTCTCATCTTTCTTTATCCCCTTTCTCTACTCTGTTTTTCTTCACAGTAGATGGCCTTTTATATCTACTTATTTGTGCATTTGCTTTTTCGGATGTAATCACTATGAAAGTGTGTCTGTGTTGTTTGCCACTGCCTTCCCAGTGCCTAGAACAGTACTGCACACAAATAGGTACTCAGATATTTGCTCAATCAACAGATGAATATCACTGTAATAAAAAATTGAGTCATTTTCTTTTAGAAGGGAGCTATATTCTAGGGCATGTGGCTTAGAAACTAACACTAAAAGAATATCATGTAACACATGGAATAATTTTTTTTAATGGGTCAACTTGGTCCTTGCAAAATGCACCATTTCCAAGCAGTTGCTTAAAAATGAGGCAATTCATTTCCAAGTGGTTTCCTGCAAGTAATTTGATAGGGTTAAATATTTATTAAGTGCCAGGGTGCTAAATTAGGTAATGTTGGAGAGTGATCACATTTCAATGCAGCTAGTGTGGGTCTGGAGAACACGGAAGAGAGCTGTGGAGTTGGCCTGGCTCCCTTCCTCAGAGCCTTCAGGATTCACTCCCCAGGTGGGGAGGGATGGTTTTAGAGAATGCAATTATTATAAGTTGAACGCTACAGTAGCCCCAAGTGTTTTGCCCCAGTTCAGTTTTCCTTGTTGCAAAAGTAATTTAGAGAAGAAAGTAGGTTGGGACATTCTTCCAGGCCACCTTTTGTTCCTGGAATGACTAGGTGCTTCTAAGTAGCAGGAAACTTAATGACTTCATGGTATAAGCTTGCCACACATTCCTGAAAATGGGCATTACACCTGATTCTGCTCAGAACGGAGCTGTTAAAGTATGGTCCTGGGACTGTGCTTTCACACGTATTTTCCTAGTTCCTTTAAATCTTCCAAGTCCTGACTTACTGTGGATTCCAGCTGCTTCCAGCTGCAGGTCATCCTCCCAGATGACAGTGACGTTTTCTACGTTCTAGGTATTGGTGCACAATTTCCATAAATCCCCAATTACCTGCTGAACTTAGCCCCCTGTTTTGTCAACCATTTCCTCAAAAACACATTGAGCCTTCATAAAACTTGCATTTTAGCATCGTGTTCTACCTTCCTTAATTTCTTTCCTGTGAGTCCAGCTCCATTATCTGCCAAACTTGTGAGCCATTGTGAGTCAGAATTGTCCACCAGGGCTTAACTGAACTGCAGGAGGAGGCCATTCATGTGTGGTAACAACCCACTCTGTTGGCCCACACTCAGCTCAAGATGGTGCAGTGGGGCTCCATTCAGCTGAGAGGGTAGGCTGTGTGGTGCAGTGAAATTTAACAGCTAAAGTGGGGGAGTACTATCTCCAGTTCTGATTCGAGTTTAAAAGTGTACATTCAGTATACACTGTAAAGGATCATTTTACCTCTTCATTTAGGAAAAGTTTCCAGAGGAATACAAAGAATTGGTACTATACACAGTGGCTTTAACCAGAAAATGCATATCGTAGCTGGAATTCTATTATACAACTGACTTTAGCTGTGGTCACACACAAATGAGTACTATGGGCTTTTTATAGTTTGTATGTGGGAAGATACAGGGCATGGCCTGTCCTTTTAGGATATCCACCCATATAGGAGATTTATATAATATGTACATGTATATAAGCATATATTAAAATATATATACCTTTTTGCAGGAATCCAATTTAGTCCAGTAAAAATGCACTGTGTGCAAGACTATTTTCTAGGATACAAAGATGGATCAGGAATAGATTCTGCCCTCAAGGAATTCACTGACAGACACTCCTTCACTCCTTCTTGGCAAGGGTAGGTATAAGTTTCCAAGACTCAAGAGGGGCTGAACCATTGATTTATTGTTACAATAACCACTTTGCTTCCAAAGTTGTTATTTGGCTTGGGTTGGTGGTAAGTTACAGTTTGGGTTTTTCTTATATTTTTTCATAAGCTTTCAGCTAAAAAGTATCCAAACCGTGCAACTGATTTAAATAATTAAATTATTGCTTAAAGTTTTTTTTTTTTTTTTTCTATTTTGGCATATAGCATGGAAAATCTTTGATTATATAAAGTTAAAAACCACTTAGGTTGAGTGTTTAAACTAGACTCACACCAGCTTGGTTCCACTTATCCAATATCACAGATAGTTAAGAAAAGAAGGAAGGGTGGGAGGAGAGGAGGGAAAACAAAAAATGGAGGAGGAACAAACAGAAATGTATCTGTGAACTGATGATACTTTCCATGTCCTTAGAAATAATCTTTGAAGGCAGAATATGAACTGAAGAACACACTGGGTAGAAGATAAGCTCTCTCATCTCTCCCTTTTGCAATAAACTTTCTTTTTAAAATTAATTTTTATTGTAGTATAATTGTTTTACAATATTGTGTTAGTTTCTGCTGTACAGCAAAGTGAATCAGACATACATAAACATGTATTTCCTCTTTTTTTCACTCAATAGACAATGAGCACTCACTATGCCAGGCACCTTGGTGGGCACCCAAGAAATGGAAATAAACCAATTATAGTTCCTATCTTCAAGGAATATATGCTTTAATAGGGGGTACTAGTCACATAAAAATATATACTAAGTGAAAAAAAGAGGACGAAGCAGAGAGAAAGAGATTTTTTTTTAATTAAAAAAAAATACCCATTTATAAGGATAATCCTGATGATGGTCAGAACTTTTCATCTCTGTAGGGACATGATAATTTTTTTTTAAATAAAAAACCTTGCTCATGGCATTTCATGTGAGTAATCTACTCCATTTGACTAAAGAGAGTACATGTCATAGAAATGGACTATGACCAGAGTTCTAGCTTATGGCTGAGTAGCCGTGGAGCAGTCACCTCACCTCTCTGAGCACATTGCCTCACTCGACACAGATGGAGTCAGCTTTGTATGGGAGGATGCTGATAGGAGAGAAGTTCTTCTCGAATGAGAAGTATTCTAAAGTATGACTACATTCTTCACTAGATGACCCTTCAGCAGGATGAATTCTAATATTTCCAGCTGCCCATCTTTCATGTCCAGTAGATCAAAGGGTCTTAACCAAGGTCCACTGATTGATTAATTACTGTCTCCCAAATTTCAGATACTAGCTAAGATCATTGTAAAATTTTGTGTATATATTCACATGAACATTTTATTAGTTCTACAGTTTTCATCAGATTCTCAAAGGGGTCCATGGCTGCAAAAGAGGTTAAGAACTGCTGGTCTAGACAGAGTCATTTGGGGGTGGGGGTTGGGGGGTTGGGGGGTGGCATCCTTGGTGGCTCAGCAGTAAAGAATCTACCTGCCAACATAGGAGACATAGGTTCGATTCCTGGGTAGAGAAGATCCTCTGGAGAAGGAAATGGCAACCCACCCCAGTATTCTTGCCTGGGAAATCTCAAGGACAGAGGAGCCTGGAGGGCTACCATCCATGAGGCTGCAGAAGAGTCGTACATGACTTAGCAACTAAGACAACAAATGGTATCTTATTTATCTCTGTATTCCAATATCTGTGTCACAGTGCCCTGTACATGGTAGGGGCTCCTAAAT
Source organism: Bison bison bison (assembly GCF_000754665.1). Taxonomy (NCBI): domain Eukaryota; kingdom Metazoa; phylum Chordata; class Mammalia; order Artiodactyla; family Bovidae; genus Bison; species Bison bison. The sequence continues at coordinate 4,526,464 of NW_011494863.1, forward strand.
TTGTTATAACAATAAATATAAAAACAGATAATTGTTATGATGGCAAATATTAACACTCATAAATGAGTCTGGCTTTATCCTAGGGATGACATATTGACTTCTGATGAAGTCTGCATTGGTCAGTAGGAACAGGTGCCAAATTTAGCCTGCCTGACAATGGCCCAATTTTAAGCAACTGTTTTCAGAAGTCTTATTTCTTTCCTTGTGTTCTCAACCAATTTGGAAGCTCCATCTTTCCTCTTTGTTGAACTTTCAGATGCTTTAATTTGTTTGTTTGTGTCAAAGCTGAAGGATGCTCAGTCATGCAGGCCCTCTAAGACTCTCCTCCCAAAACAGGGGAAGGATCTGATAAGCACGTTCTCCCTCCAGGAGAAACCACAGCTTACAAGCAGGGTCAGCTTCAGGGGAGGAGATGCAAGCCTTTCAGTAAGTTGCTTAAGTTTGCTCTGACTATACATTTCTTGTGGTGGTGGTTTATTCACTAAGTCATGTCTGACTCCTGTGACCCCATGGACTGTAGCCTGCCAGGTTCCTCAGTCCATGGAATTCTCCAGGCAAGAATACTGGAGTGGGTTGCCATTTCCTTCTCCAGGGGATCTTCCTGACCCAGGAATTGAACCTGGGTCTCCTGCATTGGAGGCAGATTCTTTACCAACTGAGCTACGAGGGAAGCAAAAATGCAAATCTGCTAATAGAAAAACTTTCCTGGACATAGTTACCAGTGATTGTAAAGTTTAAAAATATGACTCATATAGAAAAACAACTGAATCACAGGTAGAGGTAAATGGACAAGGCCTTCCATGGCATCATTATCGTAATATTGAAAAACTGGAAAATAACCTAAATGTCTATCAATAGGAGACTAGCTAGAACAAGTACTGTATACTCTAACAACAAAACGTTAGTAACGCATTCAACAGAATGAGGTAGCTGTAACGTACTGAAGTGACCCTCTAACTAGGATAGATACATTTTTTAAAAGTGAAAAGTTTACTGCTTTTTAAAAAACATCTTATTCTGAAATATTTATGGACTCAAGAGAAGTCAAAACTAGTGAAATAAGTTGTATGTACCTTTCATCCAGTTTCCCCCATGGTACATTTAAATAGGTTTTAAAGACAAACAAAATAGGTTAAAGAATGGCATATATGGTAGGATTCTATTTATGTAAAAGAAAATCAAAAAAACAAAGTAATCAAATTGTTAGCACTGGTTTGTTAGCACTCTCTGGGTATGAGATGTGATAGGCAGCAGTAGCAGGAGAAAATGAATTTCAGTTTTTAATTGGTAAATATATGTACTATTTAGTGTAGATACATTATATATCTATATCAGTCAGATCAGATCAGTCGCTCAGTCATGTCCTACTCTTTGCGACCCCATGAATCGCAGCACACCAGGCCTCCCTGTCCATCACCAACTCCCGGAGTTCACTCAGACTCACATCCATCGAGTCAGCGATGCCATCCAGCCATCTCATCCTCTGTCGTCCCCTTCTCCTCCTGTCCCCAATCCCTCCCAGCATCAGAGTCTTTTCC
>NW_011494863.1:4528101-4528207 GCF_000754665.1 Bison bison bison
TTAATTTTTATTGTAGTATAATTGTTTTACAATATTGTGTTAGTTTCTGCTGTACAGCAAAGTGAATCAGACATACATATACATATATTCCCTCTTTTTTTGATTT
>NW_011494863.1:4528307-4532997 GCF_000754665.1 Bison bison bison
TTCTCCTGTCCCCAATCCCTCCCAGCATCAGAGTCTTTTCCAATGAGTCAACTCTTTGTATGAGGTGGCCAAAGTACTGGAGTTTCAGCTTTAGCATCATTCCTTCCAAAGAAATCCCAGGGCTGATCTCTTTCAGAATGGATATATCTATATATAGATGTATGTTTCAATGAGCATATATTGCTTTTATGTTTGAAAAAACACCCAAAATAGTATATTTAGGAGAATCATTTCTCTGATGCAAATCCATGCAAATTAAATCAAGCTTTAAAAAAATCAGTGACTCTAAGTTTGTCAAATTAAAAAAAAAAAAATGAAAGCTATAATTCAGAACTGTATTATGGGCATTTGATGCCTCTTGCCCCAGAACTCACCACAACACTTCTCATAGAATATGTCCTGGAAAAGACATATTTCATGAAACACAAAACCCATTTTCCATGATTCCATGGATGTTGGACCCTTCAGGCATGACTATTTACAAGCTTGGAAGCCAAAGTATAAGGGAATTCTAAAATGTCTTCATTTCTATATTTAAATATAATTTTACCAGCAGAATTATAATACTATGATGATTTCTCCCTAAGCCAGATTTTGAATGGGCACAAACCATTCATAGCTAGAATTCAAACCTGGCCTTGGTATGCAATCTTGACTATTTTAAGCTCTCTGGTTCCCCACATGCTTTTTCTCAACCTTTCTCAATTCTACATCTATTTGAATTATCTGGTATACAATCAAAAATGCATTCCCAGCTGTATTGTACCAGTCAGTAGAGAATGACAGGGCTTTCCCATATCATTTCTCATTAAGCTTCAGCATCGTATTTGGGCTCTTCATTCTATCTACTTGGAGCTGTCCCAAATTCCACAGGCTGCTCCACTGTGGGGAGGTGGAGAGGAACAGGGGAAATGAAGAGAAGTGACTGCTGCTGTATGTGCAATGTAACACTCCATCGGACACTATTAATGTATTTGAATGTTTGTTTATTGAGTAATTTATTTGTGGCACTTTAGAAGGTTGTTAATGGTGTTAGAAAGGAGTAATTGCTGTTTCTGTGATTAAGTGGAAATGAACACAGACACATAGTTAAAACAAGATGTGATATTTATATGATATTTGTGAATTGTATAAATAGATTTTTCTTCCTTGAATGTTAACTAGAGGCACATGAATCATTCATGATGTTTATGTGACTGAATGAATGCTGATTCCATAAGTAAAATTAGCAAAGAAGTTGATTCATATGAAGAATACTAGCATTTTTACTTTTCATTGATCAGAATAGCCTTAAAGAAAACCAAAAATATATATTCAGCAAGTTACATTAACAATATTTCCATTTACACACACACACACACTCTTTCTCACACACACATACACTCGAACACAGTCATGTGTATTTATCCATCCAACGTTAATTGCAAGCCAACAATGTATCAGGCTCTCTGTACAAGGTTGACAACCTGATGCTGAGCAAAAATAGATCCAGTCTCTGTTTCCACTGCTGCTGCTGCTGCTAAGTCGCTTCAGTCGTGTCTGACTCTGTGCGATCCCATAGATGGCAGCCCACCAGGCTCCCCCATCCCTGGGATTCTCCAGGCAAGAACACTGGAGTGGGTTGCCATTTCCTTCTCCAGTGCATGAAAGTGAAAAGTGAAAGTGAAGTTGCTCAGTCGAGTCCGACTCTTAGCAACTCCATGGACTGCAGCCTACCAGGCTCCTCCGTCCATGGGATTTTCCAGGCAAGAGTACTGGAGTGGGGTGCCATTGCCTTCTCCATCTGTTTCCACAGGGCTTACAAATTCTGGGGTGGAGACTGCCAATGATAAAGAATTACCCAAATTGTTATATAATTGCCAACTGAGTCAAGTACTTTGAAGGAAAAAATAGGTTTTGTAAAAGTGTATTAAAAAGCTAATCTAACATGATAGGCTTTCCTGTAGAAGTGGTGCTGATATGAAGGGTGACAGTCAAACAGGTAGAAGAGGATTAGTGACTAATGAACGTGTGTGGTTGGTGAGTGTGTGTGTGTTTACGCATATGTGTGAGCTGCCCAGCACTGGGAACTATATGTACAAAGGATCTAGGATAGGAGGGAAGATGATGGTGTCAAGGAATTGAAAAAAATGACAGGTGACTGGACTACAAAGAAATTGGGTCAGGTGACTGAGCATGAAACGAGAAAAAATCAGGGAGATCAGGCATGGCATTTTAAGCTGTAGCAAGAAACAGATGAAACAGGAAAAATCTTAAGAGGTCTAAGGGTAATAAAAAGTGCTTCCCTTTCCCCATTTCTAATATACATTACACACAAGATAAACAGAAAATCTATATTCAAAAGTCATTGGGCACTATGCTATATTCTAGACACCTGCCCATTAAAATTGGCTCATATTCTTATTCAGGGTTCTGTGTACAACCATAGCAGGACAATTCCCAAGGAATATTTTTTATAAATGAAACTTTCATTTATTTTTGTGGTCTGTCCATCACAGAGCTCCTTTATAAAACTGAGACACATAAATATATATGACTACCCTGTAGATATCAAGAGGGTACAAAATTCCCAGCTGGACCCATAAGGCTAGTTAAGTACCTACTTTGGGTGTTTGTTGTGCTTTTAGAACTGGTAGAATCTCACCTTCATGGAGACAAATGGGAAAATCAATAGAAATTGAATGTGCTACAAACGGAGTTAGAACAACAGCTACGAGTGTGGGCATTAAGAGACCCCAGAACAATATCTTTGGTGTCAGACAGCCCACTGTATGCTCATTCTATTATTTTACTTCCGAAGAGTATTGATGATTAAGATGTGTTTTATTGGCTGACACCTTGCCAAAGCATTTCTCCAGAGAAGATAACCACAGCCTCTCAATTGCTTTCATAAGAATAGCCCACTAAAACAATTTTTTTAAAAAATGAAAAAGAATTGCCCACCATCTATAGGTTCACCCACCCAAGAAAAGTTGTTGCTACAGTCAAAGGAGGAAGCCTGATGTGGTGGAGTCCACGTTCTGTTTATTCAGTCATCCTACCTTTATGACTTGGGAATATCTACTGAGATATGCATCCATCAGTCACCATGGCAGGGCTCCAACAGCCCCCTGTGTCACAGAAGGACACATCTTGAATCTAGAGAATGAAAACCTCCTGAAACTTGTGAATAAACCCTCTGTGAGCTCATCCACAGCATTCATGTCAAAGAAATAGAAATAGCAACTAAAACCCATCACTGGGCAAGCTCAGAAGGGCTGTCTAGCCAACAAGTTCTGAACAAGGAAGTTAGGGGAAGAGGAAAATCTATGCTTCATACATATATATGAAAATCATCTCTGCTACTAGCTTTGAAATCAAAATAATAAAATAACAGCAAGTCTTGGAGGACAGAAAGATGAGAGGAATTTTATTTGTAATTTATAAACAATAGTGTCTGCCTTCAGCAACTAATTTCAAGAGAATCACTTTCAGAGTCCATAGTGGAATAACACTTAACTTGGATATTGCTCACTATAAATATTAATCTGATGGTCCACAAAAGTCCATAAGGTATGAAAGCTATTTTAACCCAACTAAACAACTCAATCAATAGTTGTAAATATCTGTGCACCTAGTTCTCTGCTAACACCCTTGTGTGTGTGTCTCTTAGGGATAGAGAGTAGGTGCATTCATTCAGGTACAGGAAAGGTTTTTTTTTCCTCTTCTGACAGAATGGATGAAACAGACTGTTATGGTGTCATGGAAACCTAATAGAAATATCAGGAGATTAAGGGAGAGACTGTTGAAAAAAGCATCAGAGACTGCTGCCAATTTATTCCTGTAGATATTACAAAAATAAACACTCTTATCTCCCTATTGTCACTGAGAGAAATCTCACTATTTAGAAAGTCATGCTTGCTGTTCTGCAGCTTTTCTCCACAAATAGCTAATAAACAACTTGGAAAACACTCTCTCATCTTGAATTGAACTGAACTGAATAGGATGTCTAGCTTGGAGGGCTGAGGAAATGAAGCTCACCTTCCTATCTGTGCCCTCTCCCAGCCTCCATATCAAGTACATCAGCAAGTCCCATTCATCTTATGTCATCAACATGCCTTGAACCCACTTCTCTTCTGCCTCCTAGCTACAACCATTATCATCCTCCCTACCTTTAATCATTTTCTCTTCAATGCTTTCATGGTCCTCCATGCTTTTCTTTCATAGCACCCACTGCCCTTGATGTTTATTTATGTGATACTTCACTCATTCACTTGTCCCTGCATTCATTCATTAACTCATTCTTTCATGTATCACTAGTGATACAGGAGAAAAGAGGCAAGGTCTTGGGAATTCCCTGGTGGTCCAGTGGTTAAGACTCAGCATTTTCTCTGCTGTGGTTCTGGGTTTGATTCCTGATCTGGGAACTAAGATACCACAAACGAAGTAGTGTGGTTAAAAAAAAAAAGAGAGAGAGACAAGGTCCTTCCTCCCAGGGAGTTGACACTTGATGGGCATCAGTTCAGTTCAGCCACTCAGTCGTGTCTGACTCTCTATGATCCCATGAATCGCAGCATGCCAGGCCTCCCTGACCATCACTAATTCCCAGAGTTCACTCAGACTCACGTCCATCGAGTCAGTGATGCCATCCAGCCATCTCATCCTCTGTCATCCCCTTCTCCTCCTGTCCCCAATCCCTCCCAGCAGAGTC
>NW_011494863.1:4533192-4533298 GCF_000754665.1 Bison bison bison
AAAAGTGAAAGTGAAGTTGCTCAGTCGAGTCCGACTCTTAGCAACTCCATGGACTGCAGCCTACCAGGCTCCTCCGTCCATGGGATTTTCCAGGCAAGAGTACTGG
>NW_011494863.1:4534086-4534561 GCF_000754665.1 Bison bison bison
CAGAAGTAGATGTTTTTCTGGAACACTCTTGCTTTTTCCATGATCCAGCAGATGTTGGCAATTTGATCTCTGGTTCCTCTGCCTTTTCTAAAACCAGCTTGAACATCATTGATAGGTATAAGTGAATAAACAGCAAAAAACAATGGTGCCAGCATCCAATGGGGAAGACAGACATTCAATTCATGATTCCCTCAGTACTCAGCATGAGCTGTAACACAAACCAGCTCAGGTCAAACCTCTCCCCAAACCTTTAATGGTTTCTTGTTGCATTCAGAATAAAATACCCCAACATAACCTGTGTAAAGCCATGGAAGAGAGTACTTTGGTCTGAATATATAATTCAATTCATTTCAGTCACTCAGTCATGTCCAACTCTTTGTGACCCCATGAATCGCAGCACACCAGGCCTCCCTGTCCATCACCAACTTCTGGAGTTCACTCAAACTCACGTCCATCGAGTTGGTGATGCCATCCC
>NW_011494863.1:4534661-4536012 GCF_000754665.1 Bison bison bison
CCATGTCCAGTTCTAACTGTTGCTTCCTGACCTGCATATAGGTTTCTCAAGAGGCAGGTCAGGTGGTCTGGTATTTCCATCTCTTTCAGAATTTTCCACAGTTTATTGTGATTCACACAGTTAAAGGCTTTGGCATAGTCAATAAAGCAGAAGTAGATGTTTCTTTGGAACTCTCTTCATTTTTCCATGATCCAGTGGATGTTGGCAATTTGATCTCTGGTTCCTTTTCTAAAACCAGGTGACCATATAGGGTTTCAGGTCTACTTCATGAAAACAAAGTGAATTCTCAAAAGAAATGGTGTCCTCTCCCAAGCTTCATTTTCAATATCCACAGTATTTCACACCAATACTTTTCTTAAGTTCATCTATTTTTTAAAAGGTTTTTTTTTTTTTTTTAAATCAGATCATCTCCTGGAAAACTGCTATATAATGACTTATTTATGAAGCTTTATGAAGTTCAGTTTCTTCATCTGTAAGATGGGATGGTCATATTTTACTTCATGCATTGCTTTGAAAGTTAAATGACCTAAAAGGCAAAATACTTGCAACAATAGGAATGTTGAATTATGGATCCTTTCCTCTGTGCAAATGAAACAGCATACATCCTTTACTTTTGTAAATAAGCTTACTGACATTGGAATAAGAGAAGTCACTGAAATAAGAATAGCTGTTTAGTAATTGTTGACTGCACAACATGGTGACAGCTGGGGCAAGGAGGTGTCTGTAGCCCAGGTCACTGGTAGGTTGTCACAGTGACTGAGTTGACACCAAGCCTTATTCCGAAGCAGGTATTTTTGTGCAGTTAACCTTCTCTGGGCTGGTGATTATGCAACATGTTTGTTCCCAGAGCACACACTGTTCTCACACAGCTAGCATGGTCACTAAAAATTCTACCTACTTAGAATCTTCCTATTTGCAAATACCAGGCAGTGTCACCAAAAAGGTTTATGGCTGGACAGAGAAGCTGAAAGAATCCTAAAGTCAAGAGGAATCTACCTCTTGTGTAGTACTTAGGGGAAGATGTCTTCATCTGTCAGACCTCAACACAAATAACAGCTCCAGCCCCACCAAGTCAGCACCTCCACTGCTTCACTCCTTCAAATCTACTCCTTCAATGCTTTATAACCGTATCGATTTTTTCTCATTATACAAGTAAAATAGAAGTAGACAGAGATAGGTGGGGAGAGGGAGGGAGTGGCGGGGGTTGGGGGAGAGAGAGACAATGAATCAGAATATAAAATATATGGCAAGAATAAAATACAGGTCACTAGTCATTCTACTTCCAAACAACAATATAACTTAAAAAAATTTATTTCATTGAAGTATAGTTGATTTACAATGTTAATTTATT
>NW_011494863.1:4536112-4537199 GCF_000754665.1 Bison bison bison
AACCACAAGTTTGTCTTCTGTGTTTGTGAGTCTGTATCTGTTTCGTAGGTAAGTTCATTTGTGTCATATTTTAGATTCCACATGTAAATGGCATCATATGGTATTTGTCTTTCTTTGTCTGACTTACTTCACTTAGTATAATAATTCTAGGTCCGTCCATGTTGCTGCAAATAGCATTATTTCATTCTATTTATAGCTGAGTAGTATTCAATTGTTTATATGTACTACACCTTTTTTATTCATTGATCTACTGATGGATATTTAGGTTGCCAAACAACAATATAACTTTGATTGACATTTGGTTAGACTTTCAGATTTTTCTCTAGTCATCTACATTTGGCTTGGGCAAAACTTTCATTCGGGTTTTTCTGTAACATCTTACAGAAAGATGTTTTTCTGTAACGTTTTATGCCAGCAAATTTGGAAAACTCAGCAGTGGCCACAGGACTGGACAAGGTCAATTCTCATTCCAATTCCAAAGAACAGCAATGCCAAAGAATGTTCAAACTACCGCACAATTGCGCTCATCTCACATGCTAGCAAGGTAATGCTCAAAATCCTTCAAGCTAGGCTCCAACAGTAGATAAACCAAGAACTTCCAGGTGTTCAAGCTGGATTTAGAAAAGGCAGAGAAACCAGAAATCAAATTGTCAACATCCATTGCTGCTGCTGCTGCATCACTTCAGTCGTGTCCGACTCTGTGTGACCCCAGAGACGGCAGCCCACCAGACTCCCCCGTCCCTGGGATTCTCCAGGCAAGAACACTGGAGTGGGTTGCCATTTCCTTCTCCAGTGCATGAAAGTGAAAAGTGAATGTGAAGTCGCTCAGTCATGTCCGACTCTTAATGACCCCATGGAATGCAGTCTACCAGGCTCCTCCATCCATGGGATTTTCCAGGCAAGAGTACTGGAGTGGGGTGCAATTGCCTTCTCCGAATATGCTATCTAGGTTGGTCATAACTTTCCTTCCAAGCAGTAAGCGTCTTTTAATTTTATGGCTGCAGTCACCATCTGCAGTGATTTTGGAGCCCCAAAAAATAAAGTCTGACACTGTTTCCACTGTTTCCCCATCTATTTCCCATGAAGT
>NW_011494863.1:4537415-4540366 GCF_000754665.1 Bison bison bison
CCCTGGGATTCTCCAGGCAAGAACGCTGGAGTGGGTTGCCATTTCCTTCTCCAAGGCATGAAAGTGAAAAGTGAAAGTGAAGTCGCTCAGTCGTGTCCAACTCTTTGCAACCCCATGGACTGCAGCCTACCAGGCTCCTCTGTCCATGGGATTTTCCAGGCAAGAGTACTGGAGTGGGGTGCCATTTCCAACATCCACTGGATCTCAGAAAAAGCAAAGGAATTCAAGAAAAACATCTACTTCTGCTTCATTGACTATGCTAAAGCCTTTGATTGTATGGATCACAATAAAGTGTGGAAAATTCTTAAAGAGATGGGAATACCAGACCACTTCACTTGTCTCCTGAGAAACCTATATGCAGGTCAAGAAGCAACAGTTAGAACCAGACATGGAACAACAGACTGGTTCAAAATTGGGAAAGGAGTATGACAAGGCTGTATATAGTCACCCTGCTTATTTAACTTATACGTAGAGTACATCATGCAAAATGCCAGGCTGCATGACTCACAAGCTAGAATCAAGACTGCCGGAAGAAATATCAACAACCTCAATATGCAGATGATACCATTTTAATGGCAGAAAGTGAAGAACTAAAGAGCCTCTTGATGAAGGTGAAAGAGGAAAGTGAAAAAGCTGACTTAAAACTCAACAGTCAGAAAAACTAAGATCATGTTATCCATCATTTCATAGCAAATAGATGGAGAAAATTTGGCAACAAAGATAGATTTTATTTTCTTGGGCTCCAAAATCACCACAGACTGTGGCTGTATCACAGAATTAAGACACCTGCTCCTTGGAAAAAAGTGAAAGTGAAAATGAAGTCGCTCAGTCGTGTCCGATTCTTTGCGACCCCGTGGACTGTAGCCCACCAGGCTCCTCCATCCATGGGATTCTCTGGGCAAGAACACTGGAGTGGGTTGCCATTTCCTTGTCCAGGGGATCTTCCCAACCCAGGGATCGAACCCAGGTCTCCTGCATTGCAGGCAGACGTTTTAACGTGTGAGCCACCAGGGAAGCCAAAGAAAACCTTGGAAGAAAAGCTGTGACAAACCTAGACAGAGTATTAAAAAGCACAGACATTACTTTCTGACAAAGGTCCATATAGTCAAAGCTGTGGTTTTTCCAGTAGTCATGTACAGATGTGAGAAAAGTGAAAGTCACTCAGTCATGTGCAACTCTTTGCAATCCCATGGACTATACAGTCCATGGAATTCTCCAGGCCAGAGTACTCGAGTGAGTAGCCTTTCCCTTCTCCAGGGGATCTTCCCAACCCAGGGATTGAACCCAGGTCTCCTGCATTGCAGATGGATTCTTTATCAGCTGAGCCACAAGGGAAGCCCAGAGATGAGAGAGTTGGACCATAAAAAAAGCTGAAAGCCAAAGAATTGATGCATTCAAATTGTGGTGGTAGAGAAGACTCTTGAGAGTCCCTTGGACAGCAAGGAAATTAAACCAGTCAATCCAAAAGGAAATCAATCCTGAATATTCAGTGGAATGACTGATGCTAAAGTTCCAATACTTTGGCCACCTGATGCAAAGAGCTGACTCACTGGAAAAGACCCTGATCCTGGGAGAGACTGAGGGCAGGAGAGAGGGCAACAGAGGATGAGATAGTTGGATGGCATCATTGACTCAATGGACATGAGTTTGAGCAAACTTCAGGAGATAGTGAAGGACAGGGAAGCCTGGCGTGCTGCAGTCCATGGGGTTGCAGAGAGTTGGACATGACTGAGCTGAACTGAATGGAAGAAAAAGTTGGTAGAATAAGACCTCTTGGCTTAGATCCCAGGTGTGTAACTTATTAGGGAGAAGGCCTAAAGAACTACTTTTCACTCTTCTGTCTCAGTTTCCTCATCTATAAAATGGCAATTCTCCTGGAGTATTGCAAGGGTTAATTAGATAATATATGTAAAATGGCTAGGACAGTACCTAGCATACAGTAAGTGCTCAATAATCTAGGTATAAGATAATATACAAAACTGAGTTGGGAACATTTAATTGTGTGTCTCAGGAAAGTGAAGAATGTCTCTTTTTCACAGCTGAGTTCCTAGGGTGCATAGCAGGTATATTTATAAGGTGAATGAGAGAGAAAGCCAATGAATGGATTAATAAAAAGTATGAGTGGATCAATTATAAGAATGAGTCAATGGAGTATAAATGCAGGGAACCCAGAGGAAAAATACTGGCTGAGGGGAATTTTTGTGTGCTGGTGATTTTTCTGAAAATATCAGTAAGAGTTGCTTGTATATTTTTGAGATTAGTTGTTTGTCAGTTGCTTCATTTGCTATTATTTTCTCCCATTCTGAAGGCTGTCTTTTCACCTTGCTTATAGTTTCCTTTGTTGTGCAGAAGCTTTTAAGTTTAATTAGGTCCCATTTGTTTATTTTTGCTTTTATTTCCAATATTCTGGGAGGTGGGTCATAAAGGATCCTGTTGTGATATATGTTGGAGAGTGTTTTGCCTATGTTCTCCTCTAGGAGTTTTATAGTTTCTGGTCTTACGTTTAGATCTTTAATCCATTTTGAGTTTATTTTTGTGTATCCTACAGCTCAATTCCAGAAAAATAAATGACCCAATCAAAAAATGGGCCAAAGAACTAAATAGACAGTTCTCCAAAGAAGACATACAGATGGCTAACAAAAACATGAAAAGATGCTCAACATCACTCATTATCAGAGAAATGCAAATCAAAACCACTATGAGGTACCATTTCACGCCAGTCAGAATGGCTGCGATCCAAAAGTCTACAAGCAATAAATGCTGGAGAGGGTGTGGAGAAAAGGGAACCCTCTTACACTGTTGGTGGGAATGCAAACTAGTACAGCCACTATGGAGAACAGTGTGGAGATTCCTTAAAAAACTGGAAATAGAACTGCCTTATGATCCAGCAATCCCACTGCTGGGCATACACACTGAGGAAACCAGAATTGAAAGAGACATGTGTACCCCAG
>NW_011494863.1:4540466-4544212 GCF_000754665.1 Bison bison bison
AGGACATGGAAGCAACCTAGATGTCCATCAGCAGATGAATGGATAAGAAAGCAGTGGTACATATACACAATGGAGTATTACTCAGCCATTAAAAAGAATACATTTGAATCAGTTCTAATGAGGTGGATGAAACTGGACCCTATTATACAGAGTGAAGTAAGCCAGAAAGAAAAACACCAATACAGTATACTAACGCGTATATATGGAATTTAGAAAGATGGTAACAATAACCCTGTATACGAGACAGCAAAAGAGACACTGATGTATAGAACAGTCTTTTGGACTCTGTGGGAGAGGGAGAGGGTGGGATGATTTGGGAGATTGGCATTGAAATATGTATAATATCATATATGAAATGAGTCACCAGTCCAGGTTCGATGCACGATACTGGATGCTTGGGGCTGGTGCACTGGGACGACCCAGAGGGATGGTATGGGGAGGGAGGAGGGAGGAGGGTTCAGGATGGGGAACACATGTATACCTGTGGCGGATTCATTTCGATATATGGCAAAACCAATACAATATTATAAAGTTAAAAAATAAAATAAAATTAACAAAAAATAAAATAAAAATATTAGTAAATGTACATCAAGCACTTGAGGCGTTTTTGAGAAAAGCAGGATGGCACGGAATCTCTCTGGAGGGCAGTGAAAGGAAGATAGGTGACTGAAGGCTGGTAGGGGTCTCCTCATTTGTTACCATGATTCCTCCTGCTCTTTGAAGTCATGTCCATATTCCTGAGGGAAGCTGAAGGTTTCTGTTCCTGAGTGTGGCTCTTGCCTCTTCACAGGCTCAGATAGCATGATCTGCAAAAGCTAGAACACTCTAGCAAATGCTAGAATGCCCCTGGGGTGTATTTAAAGTAATGCATCTAGTCACTCGCCAGGAGGCCTCCAGAAGATCTCTGCAGAATCTCCTCAAGCAGAACTCCCCATCTGTCTCTCCAAATCAGACCAGGGAAGTGGACTGCAGAGAAGGAGTTCTCCACTCTCCAGAGCACTCTGCAGTGCTCTGAGTTCTACGGGAACTGAGAATGGACCCAGCCTTCATCCTTTCAGTCATGGGGCTTGCAGAAGGGCACAGTCTCGGGGGGCTTGGAGAGTGGTGTGACAAGGTGTGTGTGGCTGAGACTGACGGTAGAGCCACGGGGGCCTGTCTGGGGCCTGGCAGGATAGAGGGGGAGTTTCACACATTTCTCACAGCGAGGCCTGTTTTCCACCCTGGTCCAACACCATGACATCACTCTTTTCCAGTTACAGGAAATCCAGTGAGTGCCAGCCACAGAAATTCCCTGTGATCCAAGGTAAACAAGCTGCTCCTCCTCAGTCCTGGAGGCTGACAACGTGCAGAGAAAAAGCCAATTCACAGTATCCTTCTGTTGGGCCTGAGAGACTGAGAGTGAATCTGCTGGGTGGGCAGGTGGACAGTGGGCAGCTTTCAGAGTGCAAAAATGACCAGGTAATTGGGGACACACACTCCTGTCTTTTTCCTTCTTTTTAAAGAAACATTATTTGAATCCCATTTTTCCATCTGACAGTCTGCCAGGGCTGACAGCCTAGGTCTGCTATTTCTAATCTGGGCAAGTCCCTTATCGTGCTAAGCCTCAGTTTCTGCATCTGTAAACTGGGGCTAATACTAGGACCAATCCTCATAACACATGTGAGAATTAAATGAGAACATCCACATAAAGTATGTGGCATAGTGCCTGTCGCAGGTTACACACACTATAAATGTTTTCTTTTACTGTTATCACCAATGAAGATGGTCAGATCATATTATTCAGGGATTTAACTGCCTTCTCTGTCTCAAATACAGCATATTTTTTAGAGTAAAGTTTTTCTGAGGTAAAAAATCCACACTCGGAGTGTCAGAAACCCTAAGCGAGAAGTTTGATGAATGTTTAAAAAGCAAATGGCCCCCATGGAGTCACCATCTAGATCAAGATATGTAACATCACCAGCCCCAAGAAGCTTCCTAGAACCCTTCAAATTCATTATTTTCACTGTTCAGACTTCTATTGCTATAGATTGACTTTTTAAAAGTGAAATAATTGTCCTAACCAGCACGCAAATAAAAATATAGAACATTTTCAGCCATCCAGCTGGATCGCCCATTCCACTCAAAAAGAGCTGCTCTTTTGACTTCTATTACAATAAATGTTTCTGAATTTATATAAATAGAATTATACAGATTGTGCAGTATGTGCTCCTTGGTGTCTGGCTTCTTTTACTCAACCATATGTTTACTTGAGAGATTTATCCATGCTCTTGCATGGAGCAGACATTCATTTCTTCTCATTGCTCTGTAGTGTTGCACTGCATAAATATTCCACAATATTAGTCCATATTATGGTTGATGAATATTTGTGCTATTTCCAGTTTTTTTCTTTTGCTATTATGAATAATGCAACCGAGTAGTATTCCATTTATATACATGTACCACATCTTCTTTATCCATTAATCAATGGACACTTAGGTTATTTCCATACCTTGGCTATTAAAAATAAAGCCTCTGTGAACATAGGGGTGCAGATATCTTTTCTAACTCATTTTTACTTTCTTTAGAGAAATACTAGAATTGGAATTTCTAGGTTGCATAACAGTTTTCTTTTCAAGTTTTTCAGGAATCTCCATACTGTCTTCCATATTGGCTACATTAATTTATACTCCCAATAATATATTGCAATAATAATGCAAGAGTTCCTTTTGTCCACATCCTTGTCCCAACATTTAGTTGTCAGGTTTTTGATAACAGCCATTTTGACAAGCGTGAGGTATTATTTCACTGTATTTTGATTTGCATTTCCCTGATGGTTAGTTATCATGGAAAAAGGAAAAGAGTTCCTGAAAAACATCTATTTCTGCTTTATTGACTATGCCAAAGCCTTTGTCTGTGTGGATCACAATAAACTGTGGAAAACTCTGAAAGATATAGGCATACCAGACCACCTGACCTGACTCTTGAGAAACCTATATGCAGGTCAGGAAGCAACAGTTAGAACTGGACATGGAACAACAGACTGGTTCCAAATAGGAAAAGGAGTATGTCAAGGCTGTATATTGTCACCCTGCTTATTTAACTTCTATGCAGAGTATATCATAAGAAATACTGGGCTGGAAGAAGCACAAGCTGGAATCAAGATTGCCGGGAGACCTATCAATAACCTCAGATATGCAGATGACACCACCCTTGGGGCAGAAAGTGAAGAGGAACTAAAAAGCCTCTTGATGAAAGTGAAAGAGGAGAGTGAAAAAGTTGGCTTAAAGCTCAACATTCAGAAAACTTAGATCATGGCATCTGGTCCCATCATTTCATGGGAAATAGATGGGGAAAGAGTAGAAACAGTGTCAGACTTTATTTTTGGGGGGCTCCAAAATCACTGCAGATGGTGATTGCAGCCATGAAATTAAAAGATGCTTACTCCTTGGAAAGAAAGTTATGACCAACCTAGAGAGCATCTTAAAAAGCAGAGACATTACTTTGCCACAAAGGTCCATCTAGTCAAAATTATGGTTTTTCCAGTAGTCATGTATGGATGTGAGATTTAGCCTATAAAGAAACCTGAGTGCGAAAGAATTGATGTTTTTGAACTGTGGTGTTGGAGAAGACTCTTGAGAGTCCTTTGGACTGCAAGGAGATCAAACCAGCCAATCCTAAAGGAAATCAATCCTGAATATTCATTGGAAGGACTGATGCTGAAGCTGAAGCTCCAATACTTTGGCCATTTGATGTGAAGAACGGACTCA
>NW_011494863.1:4544312-4545939 GCF_000754665.1 Bison bison bison
ATGTGAGGGTTGGACTGTGAAGAAAGCTGAGCGCCGAAGAATTGATGCTTTTGAACTGTGGTGTTGGAGAAGACTCTTGAGAGTCCCTTGGACTGCAAGGAGACCCAACCAGTCCATTCTAAAGGAGATCAGTCCTGGGTGTTCATTGGAAGGACTGATGCTAAAGCTGAAACTCCAATACTTTGGCCACCTCATGTGAAGAGTTGACTCATTGGAAAAGACTCTGATGCTGGGAGGGATTGGGGGCAGGAGGAGAAGGGGATGACAGAGGATGAGATGGCTGGATGGCATTACTGACTCGATGGACGTGAGTCTGGGTGAACTCCGGGAGTTGGTGATGGACAGGGAGGCCTGGCATGCTGCGATTCATGGGGTTGTAAAGTGTCGGACGTGACTGAGTGATTGAACTGAACTGAACTGATCATTAGTTATGTTGAGCATCTTCCATTCGTCTGTTGGACATCTGTGTGTCTTCCTTGGGAAAAGTCTGTTTTTGTCTGCTGCCCATTTAAAAATCAGATTATTAAAAATATTGAGATGTGTGAGTTATTTATATATTTTGGATATTAACCTCTATCAGATAACATTTGCAAATATCTTTTCTCATTCAGCAGTTTTGCTTTCTTGTTTTGTTGATAGTTTTCTTCATTGTGAAAAAGTTTTTTGTTTGATATAGTTCCATTTGTTTAGTTTTGCTTTTATTATCCTTGCCTACGGAGAAAGATCCAGAAAGATATTGTTAAGACCAATGCCAAAGAACTTACAGCCTATGATTTCTTCTAGGAATTTGATGGTTTGGGGACTTATATTTAAGCTATTAATAAATATGCGGGGCTTCCCTGGTGGCTCAGCAGTAAAGAATCCACTTATAATGCAGGAGACACAGGATTGATCCTTGGGTTGGGAAGATCTCCTGGAGAAGGAAATGACAACCCACTTCTGTATTCCTGCCTGGGAAATCCCATAGACAGAGGAGCTTGGCAGGCTCCAGTTCATGGGGTTGCAAAAGAGTAGGACATGATTTAGTGATTCAACTACCACCACCACCACCAATCTACTGAGTTTGTTTTGGTATATAGTTTAAGAAAGTGGTCCAGTTTTAGTCTTGAATTGAAACCCATTTGCCACCTTTAACAAAGAATTTCTGATAGCCCTTAACTTCACTAATCCTTAAAACTCCTAGGAACTTACTCCTTTCAACATAATCACTCTAAATTTTTCTCTGAGTTCAGCTGTGATTGAATTGTACTGCATTTAAGGTAGTATAAAAGAAGGTAAAAATTCTGTAAAACTCAGTGGTGGCCACAGGACTGGAAAAGGTCAGTTTTCATTCCAATCCCAAAGAAAGGCAATGCCAAAGAATGTTCAAACTACCGCACAACTACACTCATCTCACATGCTAGTAAAGTAATGCTTAAAATTCTCCAAGCCAGGCCTCAACAGTACATGAACCTAGAACTTCCAGATGTTCAAGCTGGATTTAGAAAAGGCAGAGGAACCAGAGATCAAATTGTCAACATCTGCTGGATCATAGAAAAAGCAAGAGAATACCAGAAAAACATCTACTTCTGCTTTATTGACTACACCAAAGCATTTGACTGTGTGGATCAAAATAAACTGTGGAAAA
>NW_011494863.1:4546039-4564084 GCF_000754665.1 Bison bison bison
AGACTCTTGAGAGTCCTTTGGACTGCAAGGAGATCAAACCAGCCAATCCTAAAGGAAATCAATCCTGAATATTCATTGGAAGGACTGATGCTGAAGCTGAAGCTCCAATACTTTGGCCATTTGATGTGAAGAACGGACTCATTGGAAAAGACCCTGATGCTGGGAAAGATTAAAGGTGGGAGGAGAAGGGGACAACAGAGGATGAGATGGTTGAATGGCATCACTGACTTGATGGACATGAGTTTGAGCAAGCTCTGGAGTTGGTGATGGAAAGGGAAGCCTGGCGTGCTGTAGTCCATGGGGTTGCAAAGAATTGGACATGACTGAGTGACTGAACTGAAAAGAAGGGAACTGGCTGGTTGGCTAGATGCCTGCAGCAGGCCTGCTCAGGTAGGAAATTCCTTGGTAATGTAATCTCAGGACAAGACCTAACCCTCAACTTTGTAGTTTTAGACACATTATTCTATCATTTGTCCCTGAGCTTATCAAGTTCCCAGGCACTGACTCATAAGAAAACTTAAGTAGAGACAGATTTATAAATCAGTGTGCAACTGAGTGATAGTAGAAACATAAAACTTTTCCATGGGTAGAATACAGGTTTCACTCTTTCACACTGAGCTACCCTGGAAACTGAATTAGGAATTTGAGGGTTAGTGATTAAGGACTAAGGCTCTGGAGTGGAATTCTACATTTGAATCTAGGTCTTGGTGATCTCAGGCAAGTTGTCTTTAGCTTCTAAATCTCAGTTGTCTCATCTGTATATTGAGGGTGGAGGCGAGGGTGGTAATAGCAATTACTTCTGAGGATTCAAAGCATATACATCATTTAATAGTTTAGGATTAGGAACATAGTAAAAGTCAATAAATGATAAATTATTAGTACAGACTCAGCACAAAAGGAATAGAACACTTTTAAGAGATGCTTTGCCCAGACTATGGAAAAGCTTTGAACTGTTTCCTCTCCAAAATCATTAGCTTTATCTGATGAAGTATCTGTCACTTTCTTTTTGTTGGATAGTTCTATATGAATATTAACAACTCTTAAACACTGAATCTTCATTCTCTAGATTTCCTGCCTACTTCTATCCTCTTCTGATGGCAGTCACTATAGCACTAGATCAAATAAAAGGACTACATCATAACATTTATATTGGGCACATTCTACCCCTGAGGATAGAAGCTGGGCATCTTGGTTAGATGACAGACTGAGAGATACTTTGGTCCAAGAAGATACCTTGACTTCTGTGGTAAAGCCTTGGGAGAGGTCAGGAGGAGCACACAGGTGCAGACATGCTTATTTTGACCGTGATTTTACTGGAGATGGGGTGAAGAGGAAGAAGGAAATGTTTCCAGAGTGATTGATGTGTGTTATCACTTCACATATGCTACCTCAGTTAGTCTTTATAATAGCCCTGTAACTTTGGTCTTTTACCCACATTTTATGGACAGTGCTACAGAGATGTAAGTAATTAGCCTGAGACCTCACCAGCTAACAGGTGGTGGATTTGAATGTTTGGTGGACTTGAATCTGGAGCCATTTAATATGAGAATCCATGCTCTCTCCATCACACCCAACTGACTAATTTTAGCTGATGTTTCAGAGGTTGACATTTCTTCTGACCTCATCTTAAAAATGATAGTTTGGCTCTGTGGCAGTTAGCATGATCAAAAATCCTCCATGTATATCAAGATTATAGGACAGAGAGCTGTGAGCAGATTCAGGAGAATGAGCCTCAGTAGGAGGAAGGAAATTATTTAAACTAGTGGTTCTCATATTTGAGTGTGCATCAGGTTCACCTGGAGGTCTGGCTAAACCAAACATTGCTGGGCCCTACCCAGAGAGAGACAGTGAGTCTTAAGTGGGACCTGAGGATCTGCATTTCTGACAAATTCACAGGTAGTACTGATAATGCTGGTACAGTCACTACACTTTGATAAGAATTGGCTGATTTAAACAACGAGAGGGAAAGGAACAAGAATGGAAAAGACACTGGACCAGAGGACTAATTATTACCCAAGGGAATCTACAGATGTAACACAGTCCCTATCAAATTATCAGTGGCATTTTTCACAGAACTAGAACAAACTTTTTTTAAAGTGTATGGAAATACAAAAGATCTCAAAGAACAAAAGTAGTACCGAGAAAGAAAAACAGAGATGGAGGAGTCAGGCTTCCTGACTTCAGACTATATTACAAAGTTACACCAATCAAAATAGTATGGCACTCATCACATCAAAAAGAATAAAATATCGAGGAATAAAGTTACCTAAGGAGACGAAAGACCTGTATGTGAAAAATTAAAGGATGCTGATGAAAGAAATCAAAGAAGACATAAATAGTTGGAAAGATATACCATGTTTGTGGATTGGAAGAATCAATACTGCCAAAATGACTGTACTACCCAAGGCAATCTACACATTCATCACAATCCCTACCAAATTACCAGTGGAATTTTTCACAGAACTAGAAGAACAACAAAAAAATCTCAAATAGCCAAGGCAATCTTGAGAAAGAAAAACAGAGCTGGAGGAATCAGGCTCCCTGACTTCAGACTTTTACAAAGTTACAGTCATCAGAACAGTACAGTACTGGCACAAAGATAGAAATATAGGTCAAAGAAACAGAATAGAAAACCTAGAAATAAACCCATGCACCTGTGGCCAATTAATCTACAACAAAGGAGGCAAGACTATACAATGGAGAAAAGACAGTCTCTTCAATAAGTGGTGTTGGGAAAACTGGATAGCTACATGTTAAAAAAATGAAATTAGGTAATTCTTTAATACCATACACAAAAATAAATTCAAAATGGATTAAAGACCTAAATGTGAGACTGGACACTATAAAACTCCTAGAGGAAAACATAGGCAGAACACATTCTGACATAAATTGCAGTGATATCTTTTTTGATCTGCATCCCAGAATAATGGAAATAAAATGAAAAATAAATACATGGGGCCTACTTAAATGCAAACACTTTTGCATAGCAAAGGAAACAATAAATGAAATGAAAAGAAAGCCCACAGATTGGGAGAAAATATTTGCAAATGATGTGATCGACAAGGGATTAGTCTCTAAAATTTAGAAACAGTTCATGATGGTTAACAGCATCAAAACAAACAACCCAATCAAAAAGTGGGCAGAAGACCTAAATAGACAATTCCTCAAAGAAGACATACAGATGGCCAAGAGACACATGAAAAGATGTTCAACATTGCTAACTATTAGAGAAATGCAAATCAAAACTATAATGAGATATCACTTCACATCAACCAGAATGACTATCATCAAAAAACCCACAAACAATAAATGGTGGAGAGGGTGTGGAGAGAAGGGAACCCTTCCACACTGTTGGTGGGGAGGTAAACTGGTATAGCCACTATGGAGAAAGCACGGCTGCTGCTGCTGCTAAGTCGCTTCAGTTGTGTCCGACACTGTGCGACCCCACAGATGGAAGCCCACTAGGCTCCCCCATCCCTGGGATTCTCCAGGCAAGAACACTGGAGTGGGTTGCCATTTCCGTCTCCAATGCATGAAAGTGAAAAGTGAAAGGGAAGTCGCTCAGTCGTGCCCGACTCTTAGCGAGTCTGCCCATGGACTGCAGCCTACCAGGCTCCTCCATCCATGGGATTTTCCAGGCAAGAGTACTGGAGTGGGGTGCCATTGCCTTCTCTGGAGAAAGCATGGAGGTTCCTTAAAAAACTACAAATGGAGCTACCATATGATCCTGCAATCCCACTTCTGGGCATATATCTGGAGAAAAACATGATCCAAAAGAATACATACATCCCAATGTTCACCGCAGCACTGTTTACAATAGCCAAGACATGGAGGCAACCTAAATGTCCATTGACAGAGGATGGATAAAGAAGACGTGGTATATATAATATACATATATAAAATGGAATACTACTCATCCATTAGAAGGAATAATAATGTCATCTGCAGCAACATGGATGGACCTAGAGATTGTCATACTGAGTGAAGTGAGTCAGAAAGAGAAGAAGAAATATCATATGACATCCCTTATAGGTGGAATCTAAAAAAAAATGATACAAATGAACTTACTTGCAAAACAAAGAGAGACTCACAGACTTAGAGAATACTTATGGTTGCTGGGGAAAGGAATAGTTAGGGAGTTTGGGATGGACGTGTACACACTGCTCTATTTAAAATGGATAACCAACAAGGACCTACCGTATAGTGTATTGAACTCTGCTCAGTGTTATGTGGCAGCCTGGAAGGGAGGGAAGTTTGGGGAGAAATTGCTAATCCCTTCAAGTCAACTGAAATCATCACAACATTGTTTATTGGCTATACCCCATTACAAAATAAAGAGTTAAAAAAATAGTATGGTACTAGTACAAAAACATAAATATTGGTCAATGGGACAGGATAGAAAACCCCAAAATAACCCATATATCCATGGTCAATTAATCTACAACAAAGGAAGCAAGACTATCCAATGGAGAAAAAGACAGTCTCTTCAATAAGTGGTGCTGGGAAAACTGGACAGTTACATGTAAAAGAAGGAAATTAGAACATTCGCTAACACCATACACAAAAATAAACTCAACATGGATAAAAGACCTAGATTTAAGACTGGATGCTATATAATTCTTTGAGGAAAACATAGGAAGAACACTCTTTGACATAAATCACAGCAATATCTTTTTTGGATTCACCTCCTAGAATAATGAAAGTAGAAACAAAGATAAATAAATGGAACCTAATTAAACTTAGAAGCTTTTTGCACAGCAAAGGAAACAATAAACACAACAAAAACAACCTAGTACTGAGAGAAAATATTTTCAAAGAAAGCAACTGACAAGGGGTTAATCTCCAAAATATACAAACACCTCATGTAGCTCAATTAAAAAAAAAAAAAAAAACCCAATAAAAAAACAAGCAGAAGATCTAAATAGACATTTCTCCAAAAAAAGAAAAAAAAGACATAACACATGAAAAGATGCTCAACAATGCTAAGTATTAGAGAAATTCAAATCAAAACTACAGTGAGGTATATTACCTCAGACCAGTTGGAATGGCCTTCATCAAAAAACATAAAGTGAAACAACCATTTATGGAGAACAGTACAGAGGTTTCTTAAAAAACTGAAACTAGAACTACTGTATGATCCAGTAACCCCACTCCTGGGCATATATCTGCAGAAAAAAAGCGTAAAAAAGATATCTATGCTCCAATGTTCAGTGCAGCACTGTCTACAATAGCCGAGATGTGGAATGGATAAAGAAGATGTGGTGTGTATGTACAAAGGAACCCTACTCAGCTATAAAAAGAACGAAACAATGCCATTTGCAGCAACATAGATGGGCCTAGAGATATTCACCCTAAGTGAAGTAAGTCAGATAGAGAAAAGGCACATATCATATGATATCACTTCTATGTGGAATCTAAAAAAATGATACAAACGAACGTACTTACAAAACAAAAACAGACTCGCTTCAAAAACAAACTTCTAGCTACCAAAGGGGAAAGGGGGAAGGATAAATGTGGAGTTTGGGATTAACATTTACACACTATTATATATAAAATATATATATATATTTTAATATGAATTGACTTAGTATGCTTATATAAAATAGATCATAAATAAGGACCTACTATATAGCATAGGGAAATCTAATCTGTAATAACCTATACGGGAAAAGAATCTGAAAAAATGGATTCATGTATGTGTGTAACTGAATCACTTTGCTCTTCACCTGAAACTAACACAACATTGTACAATCAACTACATTCCAATATAAAATAAAAATTGAAGTACCCTCTCCTTTGTTTTATTGGATTTCACACTCTTGTTGTCTATTTAGCTCTATCATCCCTCCGCCTATCAATTCGGAGACTGGTGGTGAGATGACTGAACAGGAGGCAAGGACGGAGGGCCCACTAGCAGAGAAGGCAGAGGCGGTTGTGAACCTCGTGAGTTAGTAGCAGGAGCTCCTGGTTAGTACCAGGAGCAAGTACCCCACTCTTGCCAGGGTCTAAGCGGCCCTTTCCAAAGGGAGAAGTGACTTGGGCCTGGCCCTCTGCAAGGACAGCTGGATCAGGTCAGATAAACGCTACTAGGTAGCAGATCCTCCTGACCAGCCAGGCCTCCAACTGGGGAGGCTCAAGCCACAGAACTGGCTCTTGAATCACTCATCCTTGTTTCTGTACTGATGCATGAGCCAAACTAAGCCAAAGTTTTCCTATCAAACTGCTCTCTGTGTGTTTGCCAGAGTTGCGAAGAAGAACAATAACAAATGAGGAGGCTCCCCCTACCCACTGGAAGACCTGGAAACTCACCTGGGGGCAGGGAAGAATAGGAGAAGATTAAGCAATTCACTCTTCTACTTACTACCCAGTATTGAACTTTAAGTCTGGAATGTGGTTTGAAGAAAAATATTTTCTTCTTAACAGATTGTCCTTGGGCAAAGAAGAATGTCAACAAACCTAAGAAAAAGCTTTATCTGCTGTTATCTGCTCCTGCAGAGGTGTTTTTTTCCTTTCCTTTTCATTTCTCTAGCTTCATATATCGCTTTAGGTGAAAATAATACTGATTAATTTCAGGCACTATTGACTGTGAGCCATAGGTTTGCAAGATTCCTGAGGTGCCTTGTTTTCTTGGCCATAAAACAGAAATGTTGATGTTAGGTAGTTTGAGTCATTTCAAGAGGGGATGTGGTGTTAATTCAGGTTGGGTGAGCATTTCTTGAGCACGTACTATGTGCTAACGTACTATTAGGTGCTAGAAGTATCAGTAGTGAAAAGAACATTGATCCCAAAGTGTTAAGACCTGGGTTTGAGTCCCAGCTCTACAGATGACTAGTTGTTATGTCACTGAGCTTTTCATAGCCTCAATTTCATCTGTAAAATGGGAATACCTTCAGCATATGAGATGGCTTCAAAATGACTTTAGAAATCATAAAAAAAGACTTCCCTGCTAGCTTATTGGTAAAGAATCTGCCTGCCAATGCAGGGGACCTGGGTTTGATCCCCGGTCCAGGAAAATTCCACATGCCGAGGAGCAACTAAGCGTGCGCACCACAAGTACTGAGCCTGCACTCCAGAGGCCAAGAGCTGCACCTCACGAGCCTGCGCACTGCAGCCACTGAAGCCTGTGCACCCAGCGCCTGTGCTCTGCAGTAAGAGAATCCACCACGATGAGAAGCCTGTACATTGTAATGAAGAGTCGCTCCTTCTTGCAGCACCTAGAGGAAGCCCACACGCAGCAACAAAGACCAGCGCAGCCAAAAATAGAAAATAACAATTTTTAAAAAGTGTTTAAAAATCATAAAAAGCCATACAGGTACAAGGTGGTATTGTTGGAGCATTTGAGCTATCTTCTCTTCCTCTCTTTGGAGAAGGCAATGGCACCCCACTCCAGTACTTTTGCCTAGAAAATCCCATGGACGGAGGAGTCTGGTAGGCTGCAGTCCATGGGGTCGCTAGAGTCGGACACGACTGCGCAACTTCACTTTCACTTTTCACTTTCATGCATTGGAGAAGGAAATAGCAACCCACTCCAGTGTTCTTGCCTGGAGAATCCCAGGGATGGGGAAGCCTGGTGGGCTGCCGTCTATGGGGTCACACAGAATTGGACATGACTGAAGCGACTTAGCAGCAGCAGCAGCTCTTCCTCTCTTGGCGTTATTCACATGGACTGTACTGTGTAGCCTGGGATCAACACAGGGCCTGGCACATTCATGGGAAGAAGGGCATTATATCATGCAGATTCTTGGTCTTAGCATTTTGGTTTCAGTTCTCCCGGAACAAAGATCCATAAGGGTACACTAACTGGTGAGGCAGGAGCTGAGCCATGTCTGTGCTGACTCACCCCAGGCCAGACCTAGGCACCAATCCACATTCTCTATCCTACTGATCACTGAACCTCTGAGAAGACTTCACTTCTGAGCTGTAGTCTTCAAGAAGTACACATGTATCTCCCACTCTGCCCACCTCCCTGGGCTGCTTTGAAGATCAGACAAGATAGTAGACGTGTGTACAATACAAACGAGATGTTTGCTTATCTCTTTTTATTTATCCGTGCCTCTTTTCAACTAAGAGTTACAAGGAAGTCTTACATTATTTTGTTAGCTTGCTAGGGTCCTGTTCTCTTGGGGAACTACTTATGTAAAGATGAAAACAAGAGAAAAATAACCTTCTGAAACCCTTTCCGGGGAAAGACCACAGTAAAAATAATGGGTCACAAGAGAGGTAAGAATATTGTTGTGAAAGGGAGAAAAAGGAACTAATGACCAGCAGCCAGCAAGGAGGGTAGGAAGGACAGATAATAGGTGACCAGGAGCCCTTGGTTGATGGTGGAGCTGATCAGAGTGAATTCCAGTTGCTACAAAAACAGACCATCTTCCCTGGGAGGAGATAGCTGGTCCATCGGAAGGCAGGTCCTCCTCTCTTTCTTTGGCTTTGGAATTTACTGGGGAAGGACCTCTGATTTGCTAACTGTGACTTAAACTGTATCCTGGTCCTGCATGTGAGCCTCAAAAGAAGGGCCCTCTTTACAGATCAATAGGACCAGGCCAGGTGTGCAAACAAGGGAAGTTTGCAGGCAAAAGAAATAGGGAGTTTGGGGCACTGGACAAGCTCAGCAACGAATAGCTGAGCTAAAAGTAGCAGCCATTCCAGTTAAATGAAGCCACTCTGGAATATAATCCAGTTTTCTAGGCCATCCAACTTGTTTAAAAAAAAAAAAAGCAAGAAACCTGGATTTCCAAGTTGAGATCTCCTAGTTTTAAATGTTAGAATTATTGTGTGGGGCCAAGAAGATGTATCCGTGATTTGCTTGTTTGGAGTCTCAACTGTATCACAAACACACTTTTATTTATTTGTGTGAATTTCTCATAAGAACCATCAGAATAAGCTCTATGTACCTGCTACCATTTCAGAGCACGCTGACCTCTTCCCTCTTAGAAAAGCTACTGTATGTCTAGCTGGGACACAGGCATTATGGTGTAGGGGTTATGAGCTTGGACTCTGGAGCCCTGGGCTTGAATTCGTGCTTTATCACTTTCCTAACTGTGTGACTGCAGATAAGACACTTAATCTTTCTGAGCCTTGGATTTCTAATCTGACATGGAGCCAATTACACTTTATTCTTCAAAGGGGTATCATTAGGGTTCAATGAAATATATAAACGACTTGGTGCCATGCCTGACACATCAATGAACACTGAATAAATGTTAAATATTCTCGCTGTTAATAATTATTAACAAGCTGTTGAGTAGTTCAGTTTTTCCAAGCATTTTAATTTAATCTACCAAACATTCTTCTTTGAAGCAGCAATTCTTTCTCATTTTCTAGTGTATACCCTTCAGAGTCAGGGGCCCAGCCCAGGTCCCCAGATGTAGGATGATGATACGTACTGCCATCACCATTATCGCTATCAGCACTTCCACCATTATCGCTTCCACCATCGTAACTATAACCATCACTGTCGTCATCACCACTCTTCTCATGAACAATATCATCACCTCCACCACCATAGCTGCCACCTTCACCATCAGCATCACAACTGCTACCATTATCACCATCATCTCTAGGGCTATTATTCACCACACATATTATGTCCCAGCTCCTATACTGATACTTGTACTTTTCACATCTATTGGATTTATAGCCTAACAGCAACCCCACTAAGTAGGAACTGTCTTATTCCTATTTTAGGAAGGAGGATGACTGGGTGCTAAGGCATTAAACACCTAGCTCAAGGTCACCACTACAGAACCTCTGGACTAGATCCAGGCCCAGGCCCATCTGACTCCTAAGCCTGAGCTGTCTTCTTTATGTCAGGCTCCTGAACAATTTGGGAAATGGAAGTGATGGAAGCTATAGATCATGCTTGTGTTGCCCGTCTTAGTGTTCTGAGGTGTGTGTCCCTTGGCATTTTGGTATTAATACATTGCTATCATTTTGTCTTTTTCAGATGGCTGATAGCAGTTTATTTAAAACCAAGGATTGACAGTATGTTTATCAAATAGTTCTCTGAAAGGTTCCAGTTACGGTTCTGCCACATCTCTGCAGTCTGGTGGTGGAGATCCAGCACAATGTTATCTGTGCCTGCCTAGGATGGCACACAGCAAAACACCATTCTTTGAGAGGAGCCCCTATCAGGGGTGGGATAGCCACACTCCAGGGAAGGTTATTACCAAACATAGCCTTTTGAATAGACGCTGACCACCTTCCAGTTCATGTCCTCCACTGTGACTAATCCCCTTAGACAAGGCATGGTATCATAGATCTAACAGGAAGTCCTCTGTCTTGCATGATTTCCAAAAGGTGGGTTTCTTGTCAGCCTGAATTGACACACTCTGCAATGAGCATATGACCTCCCTTCTCACTCTCACTCTTATCATCAAGATAAGCTAGTGAGGCCACAGTGGACATGCAGTTGATTGGTCCACAGCAGCAGGGCAGCATCTGTGGCCCAGGTCCTACACTGATCACCAGAGACACTAAAGATACAGAATTCAGAACCTTCGCCACTGTTGAGACAAGAGATGAGGTTGGATGTGTAAGCTGGGGCTGGCCTGAGGGTATGCACCTTGTCAGGATGCTCTATGTGAAAGTCTGATTTTGCACTTCGAGGAGCTGCATGGAAGCGAAAAAACTTAATCAGCAGGCACAGCATAGCCAAGAGAGCAGCTTATCAGACATCTTCTGCCACAAACTTGCTACGTCAGCTTGGACTGGCTGCTTCAACTGGAGTCAGACTGTCTGGGCTTGATTCCCAGCTTTGCCGCAGACTAGCTGTGTGACTTTGGCAGGCTAGTTAATTCCTCTGAGCCTTAGTTTTGTTTTCTGTACAAGAAGGATACTAGTCAATTTTGCACAGAGTTGTTAGGAGAATTAAACAGGATAATGCATGTGAAGTCCTTAACATTGTACCTTGCATACAGTTAGAGCTGAAGGAGGGTTTAGTAAGAATAATAAAAATTAAAACATGTAAATATTCTCATTAGTATGTTCCAGGGCTCTGTGCTAAGTTTTGTTCTCCTTTACAGATCCACTCCCTGGAGAAGGAAATGGCAACCCACTCTAGTATACTTGCCTGGGAAATCCCACGGACAGGAGCCTGGTGGGTTACAGTCCATGGGGTCACAAAGAGTTGGACGTGACTTAGTGACTAAACCACCACCACTACAGCTCCATTCACTCTCAGGATGACCACATCCTCTCTTGACTTTAAATGCTATCTCCAAATTTATACCTCAGGTCTCATCCCTCTCCTGAGCTTCATACTCGTCCCACACACACACCAGTGAATGCATATGTGTATATGTATATATATCTGTGTTTATGTTATGTGTATATATATATACTTTTTTCCTTTCATAGACCTTAATAGGCCTTTAACACTCTCTAAGTCCCTCACCAAATTCTTGTTTATATCCCTACTCCACCAAACCTCTCCCAGCTCAGTAATATCAGCCCCACCTTCCTTGATACTCAAGCCAAAAAGCTGGGAGTCACCCTTGATTTCTCTGGCTCACTTGTCTCCTATGTCAGTAAATCCCATCAACTCGATGTTCAGACCCAGAATCTGAGTACATCGTCACTGCCACCACATCCACTCTGGTCCCAGCCATCCTCCTACCTCCCCTGGATTATTGTAACAGTGTCCTCCCTGCTGTCCTTGCTTTGGCCCTTGGCCTCCTGCAATCTACTCTCACACAGCTACTGAAGGGATATTATTAAGACCTAAGTCAGGTCACGTCACTGAGAAGGAACTGGCAATCCACTCCAGCACTCTTGCCTGGAGAATCCCATGGAGGGAGGAGTCTGATTGGTTACAGGCCATGGGGTCGCAAAGAGTCGGACACAACTGAGCGACTTCACTTCACTTCACTTCAAGTCAGGTCACGTCACTGCCCTGCTCAGTACTTTCTAATGGCTTCCCATTACCCTGAGAATGAATCAAAGTTCCATGAAGCCCACAAAGTTCCTTGGCCCTTGCTCACAGCTTCATCTCCCATCATCCTAACCCTTCTCAATGAACTCTACTTGAAGCTCCCACTCAGGGCTCCAAACTGCCTGCTCATCCTGCCTGGAATGCTCTTGCCCCAGATATCCATATGGCTCATCCCTTACCTTCTTGTGCTCCCTGCTCAAATAGTGCTAATCAAAGAGGTCTTCCACATCTACCCCATAAAGGAGAAACCACATCTCTTGTCCTTCTTTACTCTCACTGAAAGTGAAAGTGAAGTTGCTCAGTCATGTCTGACTCTTTGTGACCCCATGGACTTTAGCCCACCAGGCTCCTCCATCCATGGGATTCTCCAGGCAAGAGTACTGGAGTGGGTTGCCATTTCCTTCTCCAGGGGATCTTCCTGACTCAGGGATCAAACCCAGGTCTCCACATTGTAGGCAGATATTTTACCATCTGAGCCGCCAGGGAAGTCCTTCTTCATAGCACATGTCCCCTTCAGACCTATCATATACTCTGTTGTTGTTATTTATTGCTTCTCTTTCCTAGGGGAATATAAGCCCCATGAGCATAGGATTTTGTTTAGTTCACTGTTGAAGAGTATGTACACAATAGGTATACTCTATGTCTTATTATGAAGGAAGGAAGGACCATTAGAAGCTTCATTTTTCCTGTCTCCAAAGAGCAGTGATTGGGTTAGATACTCTCTAAATGACCCCTCCAGCTCAAACATTTCATCTCTCTCTCAGGTCAGCAGAAGTCCAATCAATGGCTCTCAGCTCATATATTTTAGCAAAGTCATGTCACCCAGAAGACTAGAGTCCTTCTTCATAACAAATTAAGCCATTTACCAATATCCCCACACCTCCCACCCAAGTTTCATGAACTGAATCAGATTACCCTTAAGAAGACAGTCTTGAGCAAATTTCAAACCTGCTCACTCTTAACCCCTGTGCAACCATCTCTTCTCTGACATCTGCTCCTCCTCCCTACTTTGTACCTAAAGAGGCTGGCCCATGGACCACTCCATCAGGGCTCCCTTGCCTTCTGGCTTGGCTGGTTGGGTTTGGCCCATGGAAGCCGGAGATGAGGGGCAGGAAGCAAGAAGACCTGGCATATTTTGTCCCTGCTCCTTATTTTCTCTTCAATCTCTTCTGGCCACACTCCTCTGTGGCCCCAGCAACTGCCAGGCAGCCCTCCCCAGCTCTAGCTCCACTGGGCTCCCAGGACATCCTTTCTTTTAAGCTTTAGGGGTGAAAATGCCTTCTTCCTCTTGCTGGTCCCTGAAGTTTCAACATCCTTTTTGGCTCCATTTACCCTATAAATGATTCCTTTATTAAAGTCTCTTCAGTGAAAGCCTATGAGTGGAATTCTGCATTCCCTCTGTCAGTACTTTGACAACAATGAGTGGATCTTGTTCCTTTGTGCTTTGAAAGGCATGTACGTCGAGATACGTGATGCTTTCTGAGTAAACACTTGAGACCATGTGTGCGTGGGTATAGATAGCCCATGTAGTGGTTTAGAACCAGAGCTAGAGATCTTTCACAATCTGAGGAGCAATCCATGCATTCTTTTCACTTGATTCAACCCCCAGACCTGTGAAATGGAGACTACTTGAAGAAATGTCTATGGATTGACACACCGTGGAAGTTCCACTAACACATGCTCCAGGGTGGGGGTAGAAAAATCCAGCTGAGTATTAATTTTATATTCTTACTATTCAGAGGAAAAGCTTAAGTCATCCTCTTTACTGTATAAGTATGAAAAAATCACTCTGCATGCCTTTCTTGGGACAAGAGTTTTGAATTCCTTTCTTTATCTTTATTCAGAACAGTTCTGCACATTCCTGAAGAAACAAGCATAAATCCAGAGAGCTGGGTGACAGGACAGTGGCAGAATGCCAGGAAACATATTATCATGTGTGCTAACCCTGTTTAAGAAAACAGATCATTTTAAACTTAAGCAGATTACTTTAAAAAACAAAGTGAAGCATAACCAAGGAGCCCTAACTGAGAGAATTTAAAACGAGACTATAATACAAACTAAAATAAGAAAAAGAGAAAAAGGCGGGGGGAATATATTTGTGGGGAGGAGTGAAAGATTTAAAAATTCAAGTTGATCATCGTGTAAATAGAGATGTAGACGTAGAGGACAGATGGGTGAACACAGTGTAGAAGGCGAAGGTGAGGGAGCTCAGTTCGGTGCTGCGTGATGACCTAGAGGGGTGGGGGCAGGGAGTTAGAGGGAGGCTCAAGAGGGAAGGGATATATGCAAACCTATAGCTGGTTCATGTTGCACAGCAGAAGCTATCATAACATTGTAAAGCAATTATATTCCAATAAAAAATAAAAAAGTAATCAAGTAAAATGATCTTTTCTTTTGCCTTCATACTTTTGCTAGAGACAGGAGTACCTCTGAAAACACGCACATTTCAAAACAAGATATTCCAGCTAATCTGAGCTATCCAGCCAACATTGCAATAAAGAATGCGCTAGATTTCCCCATCTGGTGAAAAGCATTAAATTCACAAATACAGAGCTGTGGGTAAGAAGGTTTTATAAACTAGAAGGTAGCAATGGTCTGTGCATGTTTATTTCACCTTTGCAGGCTGCTGAATATGAAGAGCCTTCAAAACAGAAAGGATCTGAGTTCACTAAATAATAAGCCCTTTAATGCCTTCTAGAGAAAGGACAAACAGGAGAGGCTGAAAACTAGAATGAACACCTGATGAGGGGGAATAGCTCCCTCCTCCAGACCCTGTGATTCACCAGATACTACAGCACCAATCAGAGCCTTAGGTGGAGCTCAAAATTGATCTGTGACTTGGGACATAGCCAGAACACACAGAGTTTCCCATTTCAATAGAGTCCTGAGAGTACCCTGTATTCCAAGATGAATCTCTTGTCTCCATCTAGTTCTATAAGCAAGGCCATATGAGAATCTTTCTGAACATTCTGAACCTACTACTTATACTATTGCACACTGGGTCCTTCCTTGACATGAGGGTTCACGTGATACATCGCAGCTAGGACTCAGTGCTAAGGGTTTCCCTTTCCAGGCAAATTGGTAGTCCTCCTTTCTGAGCAAACAAAAACTGACACGTTATATTTATTCTTATTTTCTCTTCTGAGTAATGTCACTCATCTTTTTTTTTTTTTTGTCTCAGTAGGCATGAATCTCAGAGCAAATATAATAATATTCAATATATATATTTTTAAAAAATATTTTATTTTTAAATTTTACAATATTGTATTGGTTGTGCCATATATCAACTAGCAAGACAACTCTTTCAGTGCAAAGCTATGTAGGAGTCCAAACATAAAATAGATATACGAGGCACTATTCTGAGGAGAGCAGAGACAGAAAAGCCCACAGATATGACCCCTTCTCATCTCCCTCATCCCTTGGTGGCCTCTCAGTCTCCTCTCAGGGTAAAGAGGGTTTCTCAAACACAACCCAGAAAATACATAATATAAAAGAAAAAAATCCATACATTTGACTGTGTTAAATAAGTTTCTGCATTTTTTTTTTTTTTTGGAAAAGCCACCCCAAATAAAATTATAGGAGCAAGCAATCAACAGGGAGAAGATATTTGCAATTCTTATAACAGGCAAATGTGTTTCTGGATTATATAATGAATTATGAATGAGCCAGAAGAAGATGAACCTACCAATTTAAAAAAAATGGACAAAGTTATAAATAAGTAATTTCTAGAAGAAAGAAACTGATTGGCCAGTTAAGATATGGGAAGATGGTCAACCTTACAATTAATTAGGACATTATAATTAAAAGGCCACTATGGAGAACAGTATGGAGGAAACTTAAAAATAGGACTACCATATGAGCCAGCAATCTCACTCCTGGGCATATACCAGAGAAAACTGTAGTTTGAAAAGATACACACACCCCAGTGTTTCTTGCAGCACTGTTTACAATAGCCAGGATATGAAAGGAACCTAAATGTTCATCAAAAAATCATCATAAAAAAGAGGTGGTACATATACACAATGGAACACTACTCAACCATAAAAAGAACAAAATAATGCCATCTGTAGCAAGATGGATGGACCTAGAGATTGTCATATTGAGTGAAATAAGTCAGACAAAGAAAGACAAATATGGTATCGCTTATATGTGGAATCTAAAAAATAAAAGGGAGTACAAATGACCTTATATACAAAACAGAAGTAGAGGCATGGATGTAGAAAACAAATGCTTCCTAGTGGGTAAATAGGGTAGGAATAAATTGGAAGACTGGGATTGACATATACACACTACTATATATAATATAAATAACTAATAAGAACCTCCTGTAGAGCACAGGGCACTCTACTCAGTACTCTGTAGTGGCCTGTGTGGGAAAAGAACCTTTAAAAAGAGTGGGGATATGTATACGTGTAACTGATTCACTTTCCCGTACACCTGAAACTACAACTGCATTGTAAATCAACTATACCCCAATAGAAACTTTTTAAGTGGAAAAAGAAAGACATAATGATTCCAACAATAAGTAGGAATAATAGAAAACCCAGGGGGAAAAAAAGACAGTTCCACATGTATCAGATAGGGAAATGTTTTAAAAGTTTGACAATCACTATTGTTGGGGACGTTCTGATGTGCTGCTGGTGGGTGTATAAGTCAGGTGAGCCCCTTGGCAATGTCAAGAGAAGGTGCAGCTGCGGGGATGTGCACAGCCTACATGTCGTGAGTCCTCTCCTAGACAAAGGTATTTACATTTAACACAAAGTTTTCTCCTAGATGTAAGCTATTTACATATTACACAAAGTCTCCACATGCATGCAACAATAATGCACAGGAGAGCTCATTAGAGTGGTTTTTGTAGTAGCGAAAATTTGGAAACTCACTCAGTGTCTATCAATATGCAAATAAACTAGTTGGTCCTTTCTTTAGAATGTTATTCAGCAGTTAAAACAAACAACTTAGATCTATATATATATATCAACATAAACAGCAAAAACACAATATAGAATGGAAAGGCACACTGCAGGATCAAAGGTACAGCGCGTTTCCATCTGTGTAAGGCTAACACACTAACAATACGTACAATAATACACTACATACATTACAATATACTGTGTCACATGGGTAGATGCATTTGTAGCACCAGTGTAGAAACCTGGACAGAAAGGATGTGCATTCTGCTTTCTGTTCCTAAACAGAAGTGGTTTAGGTACAGTGGTTACCTCTTAGGCCCAAGAGGGGATGAGAGCTGGCCAAGCACAGGAGGACTACAGCAAACCTGGGACATCTTTGTTTTTTATCATAAAAAGAATAGATTTGAGTCAAATATGGCAAAAGCATTTACATTAGTGAAATCTAGATGACAGGTAGATTGATAATTGTCATATTATTCTCTGTTCTAATTTTTTAAAACAAAAATAAAACACTTCAATGAAAACTACTACAATTAGGAAATCAAGTAATCCCAGCCATGATTTCTGGAAGAGACAGGAAAGACACAAAGTGCAAAGGGATTTCCTTCCCTTTCATGATCCAACACGTGACCTTCTACCCTCACTGTAGACAGAAGAACTGCACAAAAAAGATCTTCGTGACCCAGATAATTACGATGGTGTGATCACTGACCTAGAGCCAGACATCCTGGAATGTGAAGTCAAGTGGGCCTTAGAAAGCATCACTACGAACAAAGCTAGTGGAGGTGATGGAATTCCAGTTGAGCTATTCCAAATCCTGAAAGATGATGCTGTGAAAGTGCTGCACTCAATATGTCAGCAAATTTGGAAAACTCAGCAGTGGCCACAGGACTGGAAAAGGTCAGTTTTCATTCCAATCCCAAAGAAAGGCAATGCCAAAGAATGCTCAAACTACCGCACAATTGCACTCATCTCACATGCTAGTAAAGTAATGCTCAAAATTCTCCAAACCAGGCTTCAGCAATATGTGAACCGTGAACTTCCTGATGTTCAAGGTGGTTTTAGAAAAGGCAGAGGAACCAGAGATCAAATTGCCAACATCCGCCGGATCATGGAAAAAGCAAGAGAGTTCCAAAAAACATCTATTTCTGCTTTATTGACTATGCCAAAGCCTTTGACTGTGTGGATCACAAGAAACTGTGG
>NW_011494863.1:4564898-4567677 GCF_000754665.1 Bison bison bison
AACTCCGGGAGTTGGGGATGGACAGGGAGGCCTGGCGTGCTGCGATTCATGGGGTCGCAAGGAGTCGGGCATGACTGAGCGACTGATCTGATCTGATCTGATCTGCAATGTATATGCTCCAGTCTCTGTGTTTGAAATAAGATGACATACATAAAGGTCCTAGCATGGCGTGTGACACAAGGCAATTATGTTAATTTCCATCCCACTTGCAAGCTTTTCTGCAGCATTATATGGGGGAATTTGAATAATAAATAGTGACTTGGTTGTCCTTCATGTTCCTAGTCATTAGGCACTTCAATTTACTGTCTCATAGTTCTATAGGTCAGAAGTCCAGTGGGCTTGGCCATGGGTCACACGAGGTCAGAATTAAGGTGTTTATCTCCCTGGGGTCTAGGGGAGAAGGCACATCCAGGCTCATGCAGGCTGAGCTCAGCTGCTAGGGTTCAGCTCCACGTGGTTCTAGGACCAAGTCTTGTTGCCTTGCTGGTTTTCTGGCCAGGTTTGTTCTCAGCTCCTAGAGGCTGCCCACATTCCTTGGCTCACTGCCCCTTCATTTTCAAAGCCAGCAACAGTGGGGTGAGTCCCTCTCATGCTTTGCGTCTCTCCTGCCTCTTCTTACTGACTCTTCCTCCTCTACTTTTAATGGTCCATGTGATTACATTGGGCCCACAGATAATCAAGGATAATTTTTCCACCTCAAGGTCTGTAACCTTAATTACATCTGCCAAGCCGCTTTTTGCCATATAAAGTAACATATACACAGGGTTAGGGGTCAGGATGTGGACGTCTCTGGAGAGCCATTATGCTGCCCACCATACCACCTATTCAACTATTAAGGGACCATCAACAACAATGATTAAAATAGTAAGGCAGTGTTACAGATGACAAAATATAGGCCCAGTAAATCTTGGCTCCATGATAAGAAGTCAAGGAGTCTGACTCTAGAGACCATGCTCTTAACCACTATGCCACTGCAAAAGTGCTTGATCTACTCATTCTGGAATTTGTAGAGACAACAGATTGCTGTCTTAGCTCTGATTTTCATTGTGCCTTGCTAATGTCCTTACAGTACTCTGATACAGAAATGAGGCCTCAGGATAGGACCTGGAGAGTTGGGGTTTGAAAGTCCTTTCCATTTAAAGAGAAAATCTGAATTCTTTTATTCACAAGTTAATGATAAAGTCATGGTATTAGGGTCTTCAGTATGTCACTATACACATGGGATTGGACATAGAATCAAATATAGAGTATTAATCATAGAAAATGCTCACAATGTAAAAAGTGAAAACAGCTGATAATAGACTAGGAATAAATTACTATTTATTGAGCCCCTGAAAATACCAAGCACTGCACTAGACACCTGGATACAAAGTGACTAAAACTCCCACCCCATCTTATAGAAGCTTACATTCTATGGGTTTCTGGGAGACTGACAACAACAGGTACTGAAAATAATATATATATTAAGTATATCATACACATGTGAGTGTGTGTGTGTGTGTGTGTGTGTGTGTGTGTGTGTGTATATATATAGCATGTCAGAAGGTGATAAGTGCTTTGGAAAAAAATAGAACAAGATAAGGAAGACCAGGAGTGGTACATGGGCAAGTTTCAGTTTTAAGTGGGAAGGTCAGGTAGGATTCATCTAGAGAGTGCTATTTGAGCAAGGACTTACAGGAGGCGAAAGATCTGTCACACAGATATTAGGGGAAAGAATATTTCAGGCAAAAGGGATCTCCAGTGGAAAGTCCCTAAGGTAGGAGCATGCCTTGGGTGCTTGAGGAAGACCAAGAAGTCCAAAGTGTCTGCAGTAGAATTAAGAAGAACACAGTAGGAGGAGCAAGTCAGCAAGGGTCAGCAGGTAAAGAGGCCAAACGATGTGGGACCGTGGCTTTGACCCTGAGCAAGCCACTGGAGGACTGCCATCTGATTTGTTCCAAGTGGAGTGGAGTGGCTGCTGTGTTGAGAGTAGACTATAGGGAGAAACCTAACCTGCCTCCTGAGAAATCTGTATGCAGGTCAAGAAGCAACAGTTAGAAATGGACGTGGAACAACAGACTGGTTCCAAATCGGGCAAGGAGTACGTCAAGGCTGTATATTGTCACCCTGCTTATTTAACTTATATGCAGGGTACATCATGCAAAATGCTGGGTTGGATGAAGCACAAGATGGAATCAAGATGGCTTGGAAGAATATCAATAATATAAACTCAGATATGCAGATGACACCACCCTTACGGCAGAAAGTGAAGAGGAACTAAAAAGCCTCTTGATGAAAGTGAAAGTGGAGAGTGAAAAAGTTGGTTTAAAACTCAGCATTCAAAAAACGAACATCATGGCATCTGGTCCCATCACTTCATGGCAAATAGATGGAGAAACAATGGAAATGGTGAGAGACTTTATTTTTTGGGGGTCCAAAATTACTGCAGATGGTGACTGCAACCATTAAATTAAAAGACGCTTGCTCCTTGGAAGAAAAGTTATGACCAGTCTAGACAGAATATTAAAAAGCAGAAACATTACTTTGCCAACAAAAGTCCATCTAGTCAAAGCTATGGTTTTTCCAGTGGTCATGTACAGATGTGAGAGTTGGACTCTAAAGAAAGCTGAGCACTGAAGAATTGACCTTTTGAACTGAGGCATTGGAGAAGACTCTTGAGAGTCTCTTGGACTGCAAGGAGATCCAACCAGTCAATCCTAAAGGAAATCAGTCCTGAATATTCATTGGAAGGACTGATGCTGAAGCTGAAGCTCCAATACTATGGCCACCTGAGGTGAAG
>NW_011494863.1:4567777-4596762 GCF_000754665.1 Bison bison bison
GAGAAGGGGATGACAGAGGATGAGATGGTTGGATGGCATCACTGACTCGATGGACATGAGTTTGAGAAAGCTCCAGGAGTTGGTGATGGATAGGGAAGCCTGGTGTGCTGTGGTCCACGGGGTTGCCAAGAGTTGGACACGACTGATTGACTGAACTGAACTGAACTGATAGGGTGAAAAGTAGAAGCAGGGTGGCTAGTAATCCTGGCAGGCCCAGACCATGTAGTAATAACTGGAGAGTCTGAAGTCTGGTTCTCTTTTCAAGATAATATGCTGATGGACTGGTTAGGGTCTTTAGCAATGAAGGTGGAAAAGACTAAGTGTAGAACAGGTTTGGTAGTGATGGGAGTGAGTGGAAGGGAAAAATAGGAGTTCATCTTGGACATGCTGAGTTTCAAAATGCTTATTAGACATTCAAATTGAGTTGGTTGTTGGTTATGAGTCTGAGGCCCAAGAGAGAGGTCTGGACTGGAGATAGAATTCCCAGAGTTATCAACATAAGATTAAAGTAAAATGAGAGTTGTGGGGGTCCCTGGGGCACCTCAACTTTGTAGAGAAGAGGAGAAACAAGCAAAGGAGACAGAACATGAGAAAGTAGGAGGAAAACCAAGACAGAATGGTGTCCTATAAACCCATATCAAAGCTGAATACTGACCACTGGATTTAGTAACCTGGAGATCACTGGTGACCTGAAAAGAGCTCTTTTCAAGGGTTGGGGAAGCTGGAGGAACTAGGCTGGATTGGCCTTAACATTTCATGGGAGGGGATGAATTAGTCTCCACGTAAAGACAACTGTTTGGAGGAATTTTATGACCAAAGAGAAAATAGAGAAATCGGGTATAGCCTTGGGGGAATTGGAGGCTATTAATATTATTATTAAAGATAAGAGGAACAATGGCACATTTGTTGGCTGATGGGAATGATCCAATAAAGAAAGGGAGGGAAGAACTGCTGAAGTATTGTCTTTGATTGGCCAGAGGGGATTAGGTCAAGGAGAGAGAGAGAGATTGCCTTTAGATAGGACAGGAGAAGAGTGCTGTCCAGCAGTGGGGCTAAGGAAAATGAACTCTTGAGTGACTTATATTTTCTGGTCAAAGAGGATTCTTCTCTCTCCATGAGGTCACTATGCTTGCAGCTGCAACGTTCGGTGTCTGGAGTCTAGAGTCTTTTAGTGACCTCAATATTCCTTTTGTTAGAACCAAGCTGCCTTAAGTCTTTCTACCTGTTCAGTTTTTTATTTTTATTTTTCCAGGGAAAGTTCATGTAGCAGGATAGAATGTCAAAACTTACTGGGCAAAAGTAGCTATCTGATTCCTTTCTAGACCCAGAACTAAATTATTTAAAAGACAGAATATACATGTACTTAATGCCCTACCAGCAAAGGAGGGGCACTAAAAGAGAGGGATGCAAAAGGGCAGAGAAGAATTCAGGTTAATCACATTTATTCAGAATTTTGCCATCTCTAAAGCCAAACGATGTTATTTTGATTTCTGACTGCATATAAATTTTCTGTTTTACAGTTAAGCACTGCTTTATGGTTATGGTGTCTAAGTATCACAATCCAGCCCTGTTCAATCCATGTCCCTTTGAGTAGAAGAAATCCTGACCCGTGGTCAGAGATCATACTCAAGACTACATAGACAGATCTTTTACACGTGCCTGATCCAAACAGGACTGAGAAGAAGCATCTGCAGCTCGGCTTTAACTCAATACCTCTAAGTGAATAATCATAAGAAATGTGTATCCTAAAACAGTGGGCCAGAGTATCATGTCTACATGTGACAAATGACACACGGTCCATCTAAATAAAGATTTTCTTTTATGAAACCCAATTACATCAAAGCCATAGGCAGCTCCTGGTCTGTCCCACATTGCTCCACAGCCAAAAGGTATTGAAGACATGGATAGGTGCCTTTGCTTATAGTGCACAGAGAAAACACATCGTTCTCTAGTTGGCCCTCTCAATGAGGTTCCTTCACTTGACGAAATAGTCAAGCATTTATGTTCTTTCTTTCCAAATTACATTCTCCAGAAAAGAAGTGGAAAGGGTGGACAGTGGATTTGCCTTTCCTTAATGGTAGACAGGGGCAAGGTTATGGAAGAGGAGGGTAAACATCAGGGCATTAACAGGAAAGAAAACAGAGAGAGGCAGTTGGCAGTAAGAGAGAACAGGAGTAAATTCAGTTCCCACTTGCATGTGCTACAAAGAGAAATAACCCACAGTTCCTGCCCTGACTATCTGATGGGTTAGAACAGGTTCTCAGCATCTTCAGTCAGTCAGTTCAGTTGCTCAGTCGCATCTGACTCTTTGAGACCCCGTGGACTGCAGCACGCCAGGCTTCCCTGTCCATCAACCAACTCTCAGAGCTTGCTCAACATCTTGAGTAATATCTATTAGATAGTGTAGGGTTGGCAGAAAAGTCCAATTGAGTTATGGAGAAACCTGAAGGTCTTTTCGGCCAAGCCTGTATTTCACACGCCCCACCCACTCAAATTATCAGTAAGGGTACTTCTGGACTATGATAAGATATTTTGCAAAAGATGTATAGTTCTGAGCTCAGAATTTACACATTTCCCCTTTTTCACTGCTCTCTGTAAGGACATTGCTGGCAGCCTTCCCATCCTCACCTCTCACTTCCCCCAGTGCATAATACACTCATGGAGTTAGGTTGATATTGACCCATCCCCAGCTCTAGGACTTAAGCAAATCTGTTATCATTCTGTCTGGTATAGGAAAAGGAGTGCGACCTCTCTTTTCCTGGAGAGAAAACCAGGACTGTGGCATAATGGTTGAGGTGGAAGTGTTGGGGGTGGAAGACAAGTTCTTCCTTGACATGTGGTACAGTGTGGATGTGGGACCTAGAACTGCTAACGTCATTTTGCTACCATGAATGACATAAGCTTGAGATGAAGCCAGTAGAGCAAGAGCACTGCAGCCGAAAGGAGCTAGGGTCAGACACAAATATGCCAAAAGTTCATATAACATACATATATGTGTGTGTGTACACATACATATTTATATATATTAGTTACAGAAGCTAATACATTCCTTTTAACATCGTTTAACCCAGTGGCAACTGGGTGTTGGGAACTTGGCACCAAAAGCACCAATACCCATAACAAGTCTCTCAACACTGTGGCCAAGAACCTCCAGTGTAGAGTAAGTTCAAATACAGTACTAGTTTGACAAAGAAAACAATTATGTGCTCATAATAGCAACTATTATTATAATATTAGATAGGTTATATCATGTCATATATAAGCATACACTAAATGCCAAAGAATTGATGTTTTTGAACTGTGGTGTTGGAGAAGACTCTTGAGAGTCCCTTGGACTGCAAGGAGATCCAACCAGTGAATCCTAAATGAAATCAGTCCTGAGTATTCATTAGAAGGACTGATGCTGAAGCTGAAACTCCAATACTTTGGCCACCTGATGCAAACAGATGACTCATTGGAAAAGACCCTGATACTGGGAAAGATTGAAGGCAGGAGGAGAAAGGGATGACAGAGAATGAGATGGCTGGATGTCATCACTGACTCAATGGACATGAATTTGAGCAAGCTCCAGGAGCTGCTAATGGACAGGGAAGCCTGGCGTGCTGCAGTCCACGGGGTTGCAAAGAGTCAGACGTGATTGAGCAGTTGAACTGAAGCCCCCTACATACGTACCTTCTAGTTGCAAACTTTCAAAGATGCAAATGTGGGACTTCCTGGTGGCACAATGGATAAGAATCTGCCTGCTAATGCAGGGGACACAGTTTCAGTCCCTGGTCTGGGAGGATTTCACGTTCCATGAATCAGCTGAGCCTATGCACTGCAACTACTGAGCCCAAGCTCTAGAGCCCGGGAGCCACAACTACTGAGCCTGCATGCTGCAAATACTGAAGCTCGAATGCCCTAGAGTTGCACACCACAACTACTAAGCCCACAGCTCATATGGCGCAACTACTGAAGCCTGCACACTAGAGTCTGGGCTCTGCAACAAGAGAAGCCACTGCAATGATAAGCCCATGCATCACAATGAAGAATTGCCCCTGCTCACTGCAATGAGAGAAGACTACGTACAGCAACAAAGACCCAGGGCAACCAAAAATAAGAATAACAAATAAATAAACAATATTTAAAAAACAATATTATAAAAAATGCAAACATGTTTGCATGTCCAGTCATGTAAGCTGAGGTGTTTGTAAGGTAATTGTACTCTAAGGCTAAGGATGCTTTCTTTATTTTTTGTTTGTTTTTTTTATGTATTGTTTGTGTGAAAAGTATTATAAACCGACTACAGTACAAGGGGCTTCCCTGGTGGCTCAGACAGTAAAGAATTTGCCCGTGGTGCAGAAGACTCAGGTTTGGGTTGGGAGGAACCCTTGGAGAAGGGAATGGCTACCCACTGTAGTATTCTTGCGTGGAGAATCCCATGGACAGAGGAGCCTGGTAGGCTATGGTCCATGGGGTCGCCCAGAGTCAGACACGCCTGAGACCAAGACTGCCACTGTCACAGTACAGTACTATATAGTTGATGGTGTTAGTTGGGTACCTAGGCTAACTTTGTTGGACTTACAAACAAATTGGATTTACAAATGCACTGTTGGAACGGAACTTGTTTGTATGTAGGGACTTAATGTATTGTATACAGATATGTAAGATCCAAAAGCAAATGAGAGCATTTAGAAAGATGTCTTGGGATCGAGGTGGTGATGGCAGTGGTGACACAAGACAGAGAATGAACATGAAAACTCCAGACGAGGTAATACTTCATAATTGTTCGTCGGCTCTAAAATATATAGAGTCACCAGAGAGGTCTTCCCATCATAAAGCTATAAACAGTATGGGAGAGGTGTTGCTAGAAGACAGAAAGTCCCCACAGATAAGAGATTGTAGATCCAGACAGGAAATACTAAAACATCTCTGGTGCTAAGTCACTTCAGTCATGTCCAACTCTTTGTGACCCTAAAGACTGTAGGCCGCCAGGCTCCTCTGTCCATGGAATTCTCCAGGCAAGAATACTGGAGTGGGTTGCCATTTCCTCTTCCAGGGGATCGTCCCA
This sequence comes from Bison bison bison, assembly GCF_000754665.1. Classification (NCBI taxonomy): domain Eukaryota; kingdom Metazoa; phylum Chordata; class Mammalia; order Artiodactyla; family Bovidae; genus Bison; species Bison bison. The sequence continues at coordinate 4,572,828 of NW_011494863.1, forward strand.
ACCCAGGGATTGAACCCAAGTCTCTTATATCTCATGTATTGGCAAGTGGGTTCTTTACCACTAGGGCCACCTGAGAGGCCAAACATCTCTGGACCAACCAGCAAAACTGATGCTCAGTGTGGCTGACATACTACAACCATCTTGGAGGCCCTGAGGTATTAATGCCACTAGTGTGTAAAGTAAACATTTGGTCATTAACAGAAAAACAAGTGTCTCAAACACACAGGCAGCTAGTTCACATGACTATGGTGTGTTTAAACTAGTATGTTAGAGGGTCCTCCAGAGAACACAGTACCTGAGGATCCATCAACTTAGTTGATTCAATAAAACATGACACCTTTATTTAGTTGCATCCTTTAACTACAATGTTCACATCCTTTAAGAAAAATATTTTTCCCTCCCTCCATCTCAGTTCTTTTATTTTTCCATTCCTCTTCTTTGTGTGTGGATGCTTGCCTTTATAAGTACAGCTTCTCATTGATACTTGAGGTCATTTTGCTCTGGGGCCTCAGGATTGTGCAAGCTCAGCCTGCGTGGCTCTAGGCAGGTTCTTGAACTTGACTGCATTCAGGAAATTTTTAATATTTCCTGGAAATTGCTTGAGTCAGCTCAGAAATCAATGATAAGACATATCCTGTAAGCCTGTGTACAACATGTGGGCAGAGTAAAGATAAAGTAATTTTCCAGCTGTTAAAATCATGAGCAGAGGAGTCCCTTCAGCGAGTTCCCTTGTGTAGGATAGAAAGTTAAGGCAGGATGGAGTGGGCAGGACGCTTGCATGATGCCTGGAAAATGAAGTGGGAGAGAAGACCATGTGGTTGTGGGAAGGCCCCTGAGCGCTGAGAGGACAGATCCCAGGAAAGAGGTAAGTCTACAGTCAGACCAGAAAGTCCTCCAATTTTCATTTTTCCAAACACATCTTAGCATATAAGCTGTGAGAAAAGAAAAGTGCACAGTGTGCTTGGAAAACTCAAAAGAACAAAATGTTTGAGCTTTTCTGTCTCACAAATCCCATATTCTACCTTGCAGTTCTAAGACTGGAGATGAACAGTGTTACTTAGTTCAGATAAGTGGCTGAGAAATAAAAGACATTTTCTGGTTCCAAGTGCTCAGATATCTTGGGTACAGGAGAAATCCAGAAATCTTGTCCCTCCACTTCACACAGAGCTTTAGTAAGTCTCCCTGGGTTTGAGGACCCTCAGGGGATCAACTATGTTCTTTTTCCCCTCCCTTTCTCCTTCCTCCCGCCCTGTTTTCTGCCATTCATTCAAACAGCTCAGGGACCACGGATCACTATCAGATACTATGATAGGTGCTGGGAATAAAAGGATGACTAGGCATGGTTTCTGTCCCAGAGGACAGCATTCCCTAGTTGAAGAGCCAAAATATGACTAGATAAGTTACAATATAGAAAGATAATTGTTATGAAGAACATGGAACAGTGGGAGTCTGAGCCTGCTGTGGGGTGCATTTCTACTAAGGTAGGGCAGGGAGCAACTTATCAAATATCTCCACAGAACCAGGCATCCAAGAGATCATCAGCTAACAGGAAGTTCTGATACCAAGAATAATATTTTAGCTGGCAGAGAAATACCCTCAGGCAGAGGTTTGATGAGTTGGTGTTAAAAAATTGCCAAATTTCCTCTTATAGATTGTTGATTGGAAAGGAAACTGGCACTGGTTTTTATTTGCCTTTTTTTTTTTTTTTTTTTTGAGGAGAGAAGTAATCTGGCAGTTTTTCTATCAAAACAAGAATGGGCATAAAAATATGTATCTTTGACCCTGCAATTCTATTTCTAAGAAATATGCTCTCAGATACATTCTGAAGAATGTATGAGGATAAATGTATAAGTAAGCTCACTAAAACATTGTTTGTAATAGTAAAGCTTATAAAAGACCTAACTAATTATAGAGGAATGGTTAAATAAATTATTAAATACTATGCAGCACTTTAAAAGAATAATACAGAGATCTAAGTGGAAAGAACTTGTTCAGTACAAAAAGCATGATGCAGAATACTTTATAGAGTCTAATACCAATAATGATTTTTAAAAACTCTCCACACATACACACGCATTCTATTTTTCTATATATCTGTCTAGAAAGAAGCATAGAAAGATGTTCACAAGTTAATAGCAGCTATTTCTAGGGAAGGGAATAAGGCTGAAAATAGGGAAGAGGATGGATGGAATGGATACTCATTTTTCCATTACCTATTGCTATGTGATTTGAATTATTTTTATACTGAGCATGCATCTGTAATCTGTGTGTTACTCTTACTATAACATAAAAATGACATTTCAAATTCCAATGGCTTCAAAAATACCACTTTGGGCATGAGGCAGGAACAGAACCTCTAGTGAAGTGGTGAATGGTTGGCAAATTTCAGCTGCACAGAAGTGGCCTCTGACATTCTGCACATTCCCCAAAGGGAGAAGGCCTCAGACTTGCTCTTTCACAGTCAAACCTAGGACTCTAGGGAGTCAGCAAAGATTATATGAATGTGTGAAACTTCTGAGCTGAGCTTCTGGTTCTGTCCATGTGGTGCCACAGGGACAATCAGAAAAGTGGAAAGTTCAGTCAATTGAACTAGCTGCTTCAACTATAAAACTGGGCCCATCCCTTCCCCATATGGATCAGTGACAGCATCAGTCAAACCAGTTATACTTGTTGGCATGCAGACAATAAGCCCAGTTATTAGACAGAAACATTCCCTTTCCAACCAATAGCTGCCCCTTCTTGCACAGGCAGAACCAAAAGCATGCATGGCACTCTCTGGCTATTAACTTAAGTTGTTGGCTTACCCTTTGTTCAAAAAATTTTTGAAGCTGCTTCTTGGCAGGAGTGTGGAGGGGGCCCAAGGACTTCTCACATGAGATGAAAGCAATCCAGCTTGCAGGCAGGCAGGGCGGCACGGAGGAAGAGAGTCAGCCAGATCTAGATCTGCACCGTCTGTTCTTGCATGCTCTGTGACTGTGGGCAAGTTCCTCCACCTCTCTGGGACTTTCTGTCCTCATCTGCAGAAGAGGAGCATATTTTGCCATTCAGTCGCTTGCTCTAAGAACTAAATACACCTTAGCAATATGCCAGCCACGTCATCCCTGTGTTATTATAAGTATACTGAAGAAAAACATTTGTGTTTGTTATTAAAGCATAATATCCTTGAAATTATCATCTGGTCTACAGCTTTCATTCTCATTTGACTTTTTCAGTTCAGCAAAGGCCTCTTTTCCGGCTAGAGAAATGTCTTGAATTTCAGGTTCAGGGCAGTTTGGTTTTTGGGTGGGGTGGGCTCAGTATAGTCTGGGGCATCCTAGTTGGAATCTGTGTCCTGCAGCTTGCCCATGTCTTCAAAATATCTGGTAAATACCAAAAGCAAATTTCACCGAGCTGGTAATTCCAGGGGAAACAGAATTTCATACTGTTTACCAAGAAGACTCCCAGGTAGGCACTAAACTATTTGGTCTGATTTTTACCACTAGGGACAAGTTTCCTTTTGAGTTCTCCCAATTCTCCTGCTGCAGAAGCAAGAATCCTTTTGGGGTTAGAGCTCTGGCAGTTCTGTGGGCTTTGCAAGCCCCACACATTTCTTGGTCCTCTCCAGAAGGCTAGAGTAACAGGAGCAGTATAAAAAGTATATTCAGTCTTCTGTGTCTGGAAGCAGACCAACCCGAAGTATGGGGAACAGCAGACTGTATTAAAAGACCAGCTGAGAACACCACCTTTATACAGACAGAGGGAGAAAGGAACAATTTATGAATGTGGCTGTACCCTTGCTGAGCTGAGCTCCCCATCAGTTAGTACCTGGTCACATGGCTGGGGAAACCATCCAGATGGGCAGGGAAGTCATCTCACCCATCTGAGGGATGGATGAAGAGACAGAGGAAGGTCACTCCTCTGGTCCACAGCAGAGCTTGGATTTTCATCTGTGCTGTTCAGCCCTCAAGTCTGAGCTCTGAACCTTTGGGATCATGGAAAGTCCGAGGGACCCTGTCCCAGTGGTCCGATCAGCTGGTGACTTTGAGCAAGCAGTTAAACCTCTCTGCAGCCTCAGTTTCCCTATCCATAAGAATGGGAATCAGAAGAAGCTCTCCCTCAGAAACCAGGTGTATCGGTTCAGTGATTTAATATACCAAGAGATTATCAACAATGTCTGTATACAGTAAGTGTTCGTATGTTGTTATTTATGGGTGTGATGATTATTCCCCTTCATGGATCACAGCCTTGCCATGGTGAAGGGACTTGCCTAACTCAAAGGAGCTACGAGCCATGCTGTGCAGGGCCACCCAAGATGGATGGGTCATAGTGAAGAGTTCTGACAAAATGGGGTCCACTGGAGGAGGAAATGGCAACCCACTCCAGTATTCTTGCCATTAGAGCCCCACCTGGAGAACCCCCTAAACAGTATGAAAAGGCAAAAAGATGTGACACTGAATGATGAGCCCTTACAGGTTGGAATGTGTTCAATATGCTACTGGGGAGAAGTGCAGGGCAGTTACCAACAGCTCCAGTAAGAGTGAAGTGGCTGGGCCAAAGTGGGAACAGTGCTCAGCTGTGGATGTGTCTGGTGGTGAAAATAGAATCTGATGTTATAAAGAATAATATTACATAGGAACCAGGAATGTTAGGTCCATGAATCCAGGTAAACTGGACACAGACAAGCAGGAGATGGCAAGATTGAACACTGACATTTTAGGAATCAGTGAACTAAAATGGACAGAAATGGGTGAATTTAATTCATATGACCAGTATATCTATTACTGTGGGCAAGAATCCCTTAGAAGAAATGAAGCAGTCCTCATAGTCAACAAAGAGTCCAAAATGCAATAATTGGGTGCAACCTCTAAAATGACAGAATGATCTTAATTCATTTCCAAGGGAAACCATTCAACATCACAGTAATCCAAGTCTATGCCCAACCACTGATTCCAAAGAAGCTGAATTCAATGAGTTCTATGAAGATCTACAACACCTTCTAGAACTAACACCAGAAAAAGACACTCTAGGGAAAGAGACATCATAGGGAATTGGAATGCAAGATTAGAAAGTTAAGAGATACCTGGAATAACAGGCAAGTTTGGTCCTGGAATACAAATGAAGCAGGGCAAAGGCTAACAGAGTTTACTCAAGAGAACATACTGGTAATAGCAAACATCCTCTTCCAACAACATAAGAGATGACTCTACACGTAGACATCACCAGATGGCCAATATCAAAATCAGACTGATTATGTTCTTTGCAGTTGAAGATGGAGAAGCTCTATACAGTTAGCAAAAACAAGACCTTGATCTGACTGTGACTCAGATCATGAGCTCCTTACTTCAAAATTTAGGCTTAAATTGAAGAAAGTAGGGAAAAACACTAGGCCATTCAGGTATGACCTAAATCAAATCCCTTATGATTAACCAGTGGAGGTAATAAATAAATTCAAAGGATTAGGTCTGGTAGAGAGGATGCCTAAAGAACTATGGACAGAGGTTCGTAACACTGTACAGGAGACAGTGACCAAAACAATTCCAAAGAAAAAGAAATGAAAGAAGGCAAAGTGGTTGTCTGAGGAGACTTTACAAATAACTGAGGAAAGAAGAGAAACGAAAGTTAAGGGAGAAAGGGAAAGATATACTCAACTGAACACAGTTTCAGAGAATAGCAAGGAGAGATAAGGCCTTCTTAAATGAACAATGCAAAGAAATAGAGGAAAACAATAGAATGGGAAGGACTAGAGATCTCTTTAAGAAAACATTTCATGCAGTGATGGGCCATGATAAAGGACAGAAACAGTAAGGACCTAACAGAAGCAGAAGATATTAAGAAGAGATGGCAAGAATACACAATATATAGAATATAGAAAAACTATACAAAACAGGTCTTAATGATCAGGATAACCAAGATGGTTTGGTGACTTACCTAGAGCCAGATATTCTGAAGTATGAAGTCAAGTGGGCCTTAGGAAACGTTACTTGAACAAAACTAGTGGAGGTGATGGAATTCCATCTGAGGTATTTAAAATCCTAAAAAATTATGTTGTTAAAATGCTGCACTCAAAATGTCAGGATATTTGGAAAACTCATCAGTGGCCACAGGACTGAGAAAGGTCAACTATTATCCCAATCCCAAAGAAAGGCAATCCAAAGAATGTTCTAACTACCACCCAATTGCACTCATCTCACACGCTAGCAAAGTAGTGTTCAAAATCCTGCAAGTTAGCCTTCAGCACTATGTGAATAGAGAAATTCCAGATGTACAAGCTGGGCTTCAAAGAGGCAGAGGAACCAGAGACGAAATTGCCAACATCTGTTGGATCACAGAAAAAGCAAGGGAATTGCAGAAAAACATCTACTTCTTCACTGATTACGCTAAAGCCTTTAACTGTGTGGGTCATAAAAAACTGTGGAAAATTCCACAAAAGAGATGGAAGTACCAGACCACATTACCTCTCTCCTGAGAAACTTGTATTTTAGTCAAGAAGCAACAGTTAAAATTGGACATAGGAACAACTGACTGGTTCAAAACTGGGAAAGGAGTACGGCAAGGCTGTATACGGTCTCCCTGCTTATTTAACTTATATGCAGAGTACATCATGTGAAATATTGAGCTAGCTGAATCACAAGCTAGAATCAAGATTTCAAGCAGAAATGTCAACAACTTCAGATGTGCAGATGATACCACTTTAAAATGGCAGAAAGTGAAGAGGAACTAAGAGCCTCTTGATGAGAGTCAAAGAGGAGAGTGAAAAAGTTGGCTTGAAACTCAACATTGTAAAAATAAGATCATGGCATCTGGTCCCATAACTTCATGGCAAACAGAAAGGGTTGGTGGGGGGTGGGAGTGGAAGGAATGACATTTTATTTTCCTGGGCTCCAAAATCACTGCGGATGGTGACTGCAGCCATGAAATTAAAAGACACTTGCCCCTTGGAAGGAAAGCTATGACAAACCTAGACAGTGTATTATAAAGCAGAGACATAATTTTACTGACAAAGGTCCATCTAGTCAAAGCTATGGTTTTTCCAGTAGTCATGTATGGATGTGAGAGTTAGACCATAAAGTAAGCTGGACACTGAAGAATTGATGCTTTAGAAGTGTGGTGCTGGAGAATACTCTTGAGAGTCCCAAGGACAGTGAGGAAATCAAACCAGTCAATCCTAAATCAACCCTGGATATTCATGGAAGGACTGATGCTGAAACTGAAGTTCCAGTACATTGGCTACCTGATGGGAAGAGATCTTAGACTCACTGGAAAAGACCTTGATGTTGGGAAAGATTGAAGGCAAAGGGAGAAGAAGGCAGCAGCGGATGAGATGGTTAGATAACATCACTGACTCAATGAACGAGAATTTGAGCAAACTCTGGGAGACAGTGGAGGATAGAGGAGCCTGGCATGCTGCCATCCCAGTAGATTTTAGGACTTTCTGGTGTTTTCAGCACAGTGATGACCTATGCTGCTCTCTGGACTGGACTGAGACTAACAGAACTTTCTAGGTAAAATATTTTTCATATAGCAACCTTTATTAGTTATTCAGCAATATTTACGATGTGCCTAATGATATTGAGTGCTTGCTGGTTGCCAGGTAGAGCAGAGAACATGATAGACGCCATGTTTGTTGTCAGGAAGCTCATGTTCTAGAAGGGAGATGGGCATTAAATATGTGCTTAAAAGCATCATTATATGCACTATAGTAGGGATTAGCATGGGGGCTTCCCTGGTAGCTCTGAGGGTAAAGAATCCACCTGCAATGCAGAAGACCCCAAGATTACTGGGTCAGGAAGATCCCCTGGATATGGGGTAGGCTACCCATTCCAGTATTCCTGGGCTTCCCTGGTGACTCAGATGGTAAAGAATCTGCCTGTAATGTGGGAGATCTGGATTTGATCCCTGGGTTGGGAAGATCCCCTGGAGGAGGACATGACAACCCACTCCAGTATCCTTTCCTGGAGAATCCCCATGAACAGAGGAACCTAGTGGACTACAGTCCATGGGGTCGCAAAGAGTCAGACATGACTGAGCACTAAGCACAGCACAACACAGGCATTGGCATAATGAAGGAAAAGGTAAAGAATGAAAGAATCTGACATAATGTGGGGGGATGGTGGACAGTCAGAGAAAATTACATTTATGCTGAGGCTCGAAGTTTGCAGAGAAGTTGGCCAGATAAATCAGGGTAGAACAGATTAATTGTTCATTCACTTATTCAATAATTATTTATTGAATACCTCCTCTTGCCAGTCACTGTTCTAGAATATTAGGAAATGCTATTGAGCAAATCAGACCTAAATAGCTATGCTTATAGAGTTAAATTCTCAATTGTTCTGATTATAACCAACCACCTAAAAACTTAGTGGGTTAAGACAACCATTTTATCTGACTCACAATTGTTTGTGCCAGGAAACTGGGACAGGCTTTGCAGGCTGGTTCATCTCCACATGGCATCACTGGGGCTTCATCACTCACATGATTAGATTTTTAAATTAAATTTATTTATTTTAATTAGAGGCTAATTAACACATGATTAGATTTTGTCTTGGGTGGAGGATAAGTGATGGTGGCTGATGGCTGGGAACTCTACTGGAGTTGCCTACTAGCCTGCCATATGGCATGGGCTTTACAGAGTGAGTATTCCAAGAGATCTGGGAAGAAGCTTCAGGGCTTCTTTTCCTTTGTTCTCTTTTTTTTTTTTTTAAAATGATACTGATTTATGCTTCAAGTCTTCTTATGATCTAGCCTCAGATGTCTCAAAATACCACTTCTGTCCCTGTCTATTGGTCAAGCAAATCACTAAGGCCAACCTAGATTCAAGATAAGGGGAAGTAGACTACATCTCTGCATAGGAGGAGGAATAAAGGATTTAGGTCATTGTTAGCCTACTATATGGAGAGGAATCAATATATTCTATTTTGAAGGTCTCTAAGGTCACAAGTGTGGATAGAGCCTCCGACTCTGAGTTCAAAGCCAGGTGCAGATTACTGGAATTTGGAACTTTTGATGTTTATATTTTTTTAATTCACTTTGGCAACAGCAAAGCAATGAACATAAATTGGACACCTCTGACATACGCTTATATAGCAGGAGTCAGGAAACCAAATACAACCTTCTGCTTGTTTTTATAAATAAAGTTTTATTTGAACACAGCTATGCTCATTTGTTTGTTTTTTGACTGTGGCTGCTTTTACACTGCAATGAGTAGTTGAAGACTTGAATGTTTGTGACAGAGACCGTCTGGCCCACAAAGCATAAAACATTCACTATGTGGCTTTTCATAGAAAAAGTTTGCTGACCCTTGCTATACGGCTTTCATTAATTAGATATTTATGAAGCACCAGTTACTGGACTAGGACTTCATATGCATTAAGTTGTTTGATCCTCATGCCAATCCTTTGAGAGAGGTATTACCCCTGTTTTATAGATAGAACATAAAAATTCAAGGAGGTTAAATAACGTTTCCAAGATCACTGCCATTGCCTTCTCCCTCTTTTAGACTTAGACTTAGACTTTAGATTTGCAGGACACCAGTCACTTAAACTCACAAATGCAGTAAGTGACAACTGCCGGACACAAGGTATCCCCGAGGGCCAATCATTGGGGTAGCCTCTTTCAGGCCATGACGAGGTGCTTGTACTTTAGTCAGGGAGCAGTGGGAGACAAGGAGTAGTTTAGAGTAGTGAAGGACAATGGAGGGTGGGAGCAGGGCAGATTGGGCCTTATACCCTAGGATGTCCCTGGGGCTCAAGCCCCTCGGCTGATGGTCTGGGATCCCGATTTGTCCCCTGCATAACGCCTATGGGGCCCTCCATCTGGTGCTGCTTTCACAGGTTGCTGACTAGAGGCAAAGTTAGGGACACAACAGCAGGAACACAAAGATGGAGATGGATGAGAAAAACTTACAGAGAGGGGTGGTAGCCGAGATAGTGACTTCTCAAAGCTGCCCATGACCTCATTTCTGGTGTTGGTGAATGTGTTAGGTTACATGGCAAGGAGAATTAAGCTTACAGATGAAATGAAAGTTGCTAATCAGCTAGCATTACAACAGAGAGATAAAAATCTTGAATTAAAAAAAAAAATTTAAAAAAAAATCTTGAATTATCTATGTGGGCCAAATGTAATCACAAGGGTCCTTTAGAATGAAGGAAGGAAGCAGAAGAGGAGTCAGAGAGAGTTAAAGATGCCACACAGCTGAAGGAGCCTTTAGAGGCTGGAAAGGTCAAGGTAACAGATTCTTCCCTGGAACCTCTAGAAGGAAAACAGCTCTGCTGATACCTGGACTGTAGCCCAGTGAGACCCATTTCAAATTTCTGACCTTCAGGACTGTAAGACAACAAATTTATGTTGTTTTAAGCCACTTATTTTGCAATAATTTGTTATAACAGCAATAGAGAAGTAAGACTGGGTGCAGCCCACCAGGTCATCATATTGCAAACCCAAGCACTTCAATGGTAGTAGCACTGCAATGAGGGAGGTAGGCAAGAAGTCCTAACTAAACTAGAGGAGATGAAAACATCTCCTCTATTAGCTACATCCTCACCAGTCTTTGAGACAAAAATCCCATCAGTGAAGCAAAAAGCAAGGAGAGTGGCCTAATGCCAACATGTTTGGTACATGCATAGCCTCTTGCTGTTCACAATAATAGCAACATCTGTGACTATGTCTGAGCACTTACTGTGCACTAGGCACCTGCACACATCCCTATTCTGTATAACAGTTCACGAGACAGGATTTGGGCTCTACTTTTCTATATGAAGGAAGACTCAGCCCAAGTGACCTACACAAGGTTACACATGTAGTAAGGTGTTCTGAACTCAAATTTCACTCCATTATGCCATATTGTTAGAGCAACTCTACCACAAATTTGATTTACACTTTCAAATTGTTTGGGGGAGGGGAAAGACAGAAGGTTATGTATCCTACAGGGGAGAGATGCTATCCGTCCTAGTTATTACTTAACCCCTCTGCCTAAACACTATCTAGAGCACAGGAGGCACTGCAAGTACAGATTTCCCCCCCAATGAATGAATGAATAAATAAAGGGCTGGATGGAAGGAAATTCCTAGTGTAGGAAAACGGGATCCTAAGTTACAATCAAAGAGCCTTAGAACTGGAAGTGACTTTAGAAATGATATAGGACTCTTTACTTTTGCAGATGGGAAAACTGGGTCCTAGTGAGCAGAAGAGTGATCTCATGAGTGAGTCAAAAAGTGCTCTGCCTAGAAGGGATGGTTTTGGATGAATATACATTTAAGAAGAGCAGGTTACTGGATTATAAACCAGAACTTCACATGTAACTGCTTCTGTTCCAGATATTCTAAGCTGAGTTCTACAAGATAAAGGCTACTGTGGGTCATTTTACTACCTCACTTTCAGGACTAGTCATCATCTGCACACAGTGGGAGAATGGGGGATGCCCAAGCAGACAAGAGAGAAGGCAAGAGAACACAGGGACTGACTTCTACAGTTGATCCTTGTCTTCAGCCCTGGGTGAGTCATAGGTATTATCTGAACCTGGAAAACAGTTGTGTTTTCACCACAGTTCAACCATATTACACTTGTTGAAGTGTGCAAAACTGAGAAGAAGGTTATGGAAGCAGGTGGACAGGGGAGTAGTTGAAAGCAGTTTTTGTAAAAGGAGAAAGAGATCTGGAGCAGGACTGTCTTTTCCCTTCAGGGAAGCTAGGACACCTGGGACACCTGAGACTGGTGAGAATGTAGCTAATAAGTGAATGTGAGACTGTGTGAGCTCCAGAGAGCCCTGTGGGCTTTAGGTCACATCAGTCCTTTAGAGGCTAGAGGTAATACATCAGAGACAGACTGGGCTATAAAACGATTGCGTAGCTTCTCCTGTTGTGTTAGCCAACATATGAAGGTCAGTGTTTCAATCGGCTGGATAAAAAGTTCAAAGTTTTCTCTTTGTTCATTGTAAGGAAAATGTAAATGACAATTAAAAGGCATGTTTTATAGACTATGGTTTAGCGTGGTAATAAGAGGCTCTTAATTTGGAGAACTGGTTCTCCACAAAATAGAAAACATTTGATGTGATAGTATAATCAGACGCAGACAGACTTGATTTATTGTCAAAGGAAGACAGCACAGGTGTCGCTAAGAACTTGAACTTCAAGTCAAGATGGACCACCCTTTACTTTCTGGGAACATTGGCTTAAGCTGTTTCATCTATGAAAAGATATCAATAATAGAAACCCTTTCATAGGGCTTCCCTTCTATTCTCAGAGGGCTTCCTTGGTGGCTCAGATGGTAAATAATCTGCCTGCAATGCAGGAGACCTGGGTTCAATGCTTGGGTTGGGAAGATCCCCTGGAAAAGAAAATGGCAACCCACTCTGGTATTCTTGCCTGGGAAATCCCATGGACAGAGGAGCCTGGCGGGCTATAGTCCATGGGGTTGCAGAGAGCTGGACACGACTGAAGTGACAAACACTTTTTTAGTACTGTTTTTCTGGTTTTTAAACTTTTTAATTGGAGGATAATTGCTTTATAATTTTGTGTTGGTTTCTGCTGTACAACAATGTGAACCAGCTATAAGCATGCGTATATGCATATATCCCCTCCCTCTTGAGCCTCTCACCCATCGACCCCTTATCCCACCCCTCTAGGTCATCACAGAGCACTGAGCAGAGCTTCCTGTGCTTTACTGCAGCTTTCCACTAGCTTCTATTTTATACATGGCAGTGTATATATGTCATTGCTACTCTTTGAATTTGTACACCCCTTTCCTTCTGCTGCTGTGGCCATAAGTCCATTATCCATACAACTGTTGTGAGGATGAATTAACATAGGTAATACACATGGTGCATAGTACATGCTTGCTAAACACACGCTATTTGTATCCATTTCTAAACTCCTGGTCATGTTTTTCATCACTCTCAATACTTCAGTGAAGCTATTGTGTATACATGCTTCCTCCACCTTCCTGGTTGATCTTTTTAAATATTAGATAACATGTGCCCAGAGGAAGAGCTGAAATTAACACTCACCCTCCAGCTTTGCAGCCAAATGAGTCCTGGAATGGAAATGGCCTAAGGAGTCTGTGTGTGGACTGCACACCCAGCCACTTAGGGTGTGGGCAGGGATCTCCTGTCTGCTCACCCAGCAATCTCATGCTGAGGACTGGTGCCTCTCTCTGCCTTGTTGTTGGCATCGTTCAGTTACTAAGTCGTGTCTGACTCTTTGCAACCTCATGGACTGTAGCACATCAAGCTTCATTGTAAACCCAGGGCCATTTTCCTGTTGTCTTCCTGTCATTCAGGCCTCTTATTTGCAGAGACAAACACATACACCTTTTACCTAGGCACCATGTGAGCAAGCCTTGGATCTTTCCTCATGTCGATTCCAAGTAAATGTGATTTGGTTCCTTGACTAAATACTGGTGGGTGATTTTTTTTTTTTTACAAGTGTCTGGTGAGCAAAAGCAGGAAAGGTGCTCCATGGAGGCAGGCTGTGTTGACCCCAGGAAAAAAAATCTGAAAACCCAGCTTCCCTGGCAGTACTGTTCTGATGTGCTGACTGACGTGTTCGCTGATTAAATTCTTAACCCATACCTATTTGGGGCTTGCGTCAGTTTTGCGTCTTTGATCCTTAATTTTGCAGTGTTTTGGTTCCCAATTTATTGTTTTTTTTTTCAGTTAACTGCATAAATGACTCATCAGCAGGAAATGTGGATAAATAGTCAACCTAACTGAAAATACAAATAAACATATTTCTTGTGTGGGGAGGATTTGCTTAAAGGGGAAAGAACCACGGGAGGACAGAGTGTAGTTCCAGGGCAAAATCTTCTACTTTTTGTGGAACTCTAGCTCTTTTCTCTGGGACAGAGATAGCAGAAGCTCAGGTGCTAAGGTGAAGAAGGCAATGGCACCCCACTCCAGTACTCTTGCCTGGAAAATCCCATGGACAGAGGAGCCTGGTGGGCTGCAGTCCATGGGGTCTCGAAGAGTCGGACACGACTGAGTGACTTCACTTTCACTTTTCACTTTCATGTATTGGAGAAGGAAATGGCAACCCACTCCAGTGTTCTTGCCTGGAGAATTCCAGGGACTGGGGAGCCTGGTGGGCTGCCGTCTCTGGGGTTGCACAGAGTTGGACACGACTGAAGCGACTTAGCAGCAGCAGCAGCTGTTAAGGAGACATCTACCCATATGTGGAATTTGGGATTATTGGTTTCAAACTGGCTGTCTGTTTATCAGGAACTTAGGTGGTTTTTGAAGACTTTTCTGATAAGCATGTGAATGTGTGTGTGCACACATGTTCACCCACATGTGCCTGCTCTAATCCTTAGAATGATCATCCTGGTCACTCATATGACTAACAATATGACCTCATAGAAACAGAAGTCTAATTCTATTTATTTATTAATTTTGGCAAGTCGTGCAGCTTGAGGGATCTTAGTTCCCTGACCAGGGATCAATCTCAGGCCCTTGGCAGTGAAAGCATAAGTCCTAACCATTGGCCCACCAGGGAATTCTAAGAATGGAGGTATAATTCTGCTGCTAAGTTGCTTCAGTCGTGTCCGACTCTGTGCAACCCCATAGACGGCAGCCCACCAGGCTCACCCATCCTTGAGATTCTCCAGGCAAGAACATTGGAGTGGGTTGCCATTTCCTTCTCCAATGCATGAAAGTGAAAAGTGAAAGTGAAGTCGCTCAGTCGAGTCCGACTCTTCACGACCCCATGGACTGAAGCCTACCAGGCTCCTCCGTCCATGGGATTTTCCAGGCGAGAGTACTGGAGTGGGGTGCCATTCTATCAGTCACTAAACATGCAATGACACCAAGCACTATAAAACATACCATGAAAGGATTGAATGAGGAATAGGAGGTAGATCAGATTGTTCCCATACGGGCATGGTCTTTGGGGACATAAATACAGTTTCTTGATTATAATGTCCACATGCCCTTTGATTCCAAAATCTTCTGAATTTCCATGTAAACAATTGTGTCAGCATGGCAATCACAGGGAGAAGTTACAGGAACCGGTGCTGTATCTCTTGACAGAGATGAAAGAGGCAAAGTAGCGGTGGTGATGAAAGTGTTGCATCAGAAGTGCCTTTCCATATTTCATGTCTGGGGCAAAGCCAAGTTGCAAAGTTTAGGAGGCCCCCTGAGCCCGCTGGAGAGACTTGACTTGATGACTCATGAGAGGTGGAAATATTTCTCTTCCTTTGTTCAGGCCTGACCGTCAACTCCCCCTGCTCTCCCACCATTGCCTCCTGTGAGTCCCTGAGGTGGGTATTTCCCCCATTTTTCCCATCTGTGATGTGCCTGACAGTTTGCTGGCATACCACACTGGCAGGGATGGGATCACACCCAGGAAGTTTTTCTCCATTATGACTTTTTCTGTTTAATATAGAAAACGCAAACTTCCAATTAATTTTCTGATACTGGAGACCTACAAACTTGGCAAATGCAAAATAAAATTCAGGGCAATGTGTTATCTAGTCACAATGAAATGGAAATGCTTGTGTTGTGTTTTAAAGGAGTAATTAATACTAAAGTTAAAAAATGTTAAATTTAGTTAAAAGGATAAAGAATTATAATTATGGGCACCATCACTTCATAACAATGTATCAATAATTGGCAAAAGGCAGAGGGGAATTTAAGACTCTTCCTACAAAACCCCAAATAACTTTATTAAATGCTGAAGTATCAGGATGTAGTGTTTAGATACCAGCTACACTCAATTAAGTTGCAGGGGAAAGCCAAAATAGACTCTTCTTTCTCTGACTCTGGGAATTCTGATTCAGGAAGAGGATGGAGAGATATAGAAACACTTTCAGGACAGCCATTTTGGCAGATCTTGTAAGCAAACCGCTTAGTGATATATGGCATGAAAATTCATCTTGGTTATGAGCTTAAAGTAACCTCTCATATTAATACTGCCTTCGATATCTTTCCAATTTTCCTAGATTCAGATTTATGGTTTTGAGAGGCTACTACAGTACCACCACCTAGTGCTGACTATCCCCTTGTAGTTCTAAACACAGTTCTAAGCGATATGCAAGTACTATCTCATTCAGTCCTCATAATACATTCATGAGATGGATGTGCATATTATCCGCACTTGACAAGTGTGAAAATGGAGGCACTGAGAGATGCCGAGACCTATCTAGGGTTATGCATCTGGTGGGAGCAGGGGAGGGGCAGGATTTGATCAGAGAAGCACTGTCTCTGGCCATGGGACACATACACACAAAGAGCTGAGGCAAGGGCTCCAGAGCTTCCCTTCATTCTGAACTGCTTGCCATGGATGGCCTCTCCCTGCTTGCAGCATCCTGGTGTTTTTTCCCTATCAGCTCTCACAACAGTCATTAATAAGGAGTTATTTGTTTAGTTTCTCTCTTCTTTTCCCAGTTACAAGCTTCTTGAGAGCAGGGACTGCAGGTCTTGCTGAATCCCTAGGCCCTGCAGTGACTCAAACTTAGTAGATATAAAATAAAAATTTGCTGAGTCAACGAATTCTCTTCTATGGAGATGTATGATGTTTGGGAAACATTTGTCCGCACACCCCTAAAAAGTCAGGACCTTCATGCCTTTCCAAGACATACTTTTAACCTCAAAATGAATAGCCTTTTAAAATTTTATTTTTAAAAGTAAAAATTTGGAATAAAACTCTTCATGGGCCACAGGTAAGGATGAATTTGCTCTTTGCAACAACCAATGTCACAGTATGTATATGTATTTTCATTTAATTAAAAGTGGCAAGGTTAATGAAGTAATCAAGATTTCAGAGATCTGAGCCAGATGCCCCTGGTCTTACTTAACCATCTGCAAGATAGTAGGCATGTTATGAATGCCCTGTGCCTCCATTTCCCTGCCTATAAAATGGGAACAATAAAAGAACCTATCTTAATAAGGATGGTTGTGAGAAATTAATGAGTTAATGTATGCATAAGTGATGCCTGGCACATATTAGTTGTTATGTAAACATTAACTACTATTCCTAATGTGTTACTATTTTATGGTATTACATTTATTTTCCTACCATCTTTATTAAGCTAGTTTATCATCACTGAACATTATTTTTGTTACTTTAGTATTTCATATTTTCTGGGCCTTTACACTTTTTTCAATGATTTGCTCATACATTCAGTGTTTTAACATTTTTTTTTTTTTTAGTATTTATCATGAGCCAGGAACAAGAACATTTGAATTACTTCTTTTGAGCACATTAAAAAAAATCATCGGCCTACCTTAGTTGAAAATTTTTTCCTTTTCCCTGTAATTACAGACATATTTAGTGGTCTGTCTCACTGGCAGAGAACCTCACCAACATTTCTGCCAGAAACTATTTCCTAGGAAATTTTTATTTCTTTCTTAGTACTCAGAAAATTTATATGTAGGTGCCTATACATTAAAAAAGGAATCAATTTTGTCCTTCTTTCATTTCTTTCTCTTTCCTCTACAATATCTTTATTGAGTATATGCTAACTTCCATCCACTTGGCCAGGTCATTTGGCAGCTACAGATGTGCCAAGTCTCCTCTCTTTATGGAGGACACTGGGAAGAAAGCTGTCCAACAGAAAGCACACAAATATATCTGTGATTTCATATTATTGTAAGTGTTATAAAGAAAAATTTTAAATGTCATGAGAGAATAATAATGGATGGCTGGATTTAGAATGAGAGGGTCAGCGACAGGTCCCTGAGGAAGTGATATTCAAGATGAAGAAAGGATGTTTTATAAATAAGTTCATTTGTATCTTTTTTTTTTTTTTTTAAGATTCTGCATATAAGTGATATCACATGATATTTGTCTTTCTCTGTCTGACTTACTTCACATAGCATGATAATCTCCAGGATACAAATGAATTTGTTTACAAAACAGAAACGACTCACAGACACAGAAAACAAACTTGTTGTTACCAGTGGGGAAGGGTTGGTGGGAGGGAGGGATAGATTGGGATTTTGGGATTGATACCTGCACATTACCATATTTAAAATATGGTTATGGTAGGTCCAACTAGGACCTACTGTATAGGACAAGAAACTCTGCTCAATACTCTGTAATTACCTAAATGGGAAAATAATCTGAAAAATAAGACACACACACACACACATATTTATATAGCTTCCCTGGTGGCTCAGGCGCAAAGAATCCGCCTGCAATGCAGGGGACCCAGGATCGATGCCTGGGTCGGGAAGATCCCCTGGAGAAGGGAATGGCAACCTACTCCAGTATTCTTGCCTGGAGAATCCCATGGACAGAGGAGCCTGATGGGCTACAGTCCATGGGGTCACAAAGAGTTGGACATGACTGAGCGACTAATATTTTCACTTTCATATATATGTATAAGTCAATCACTTTGCTGTACACCTGAAATTAACACATCTTTAATTATATGCAGATACAAAATTTAAAAAATTAAAAAAAGAATGGATGAAGGGCTTTTAGGGCAGAGGGAAGGGACTGGACTGTGTGAGGAGCCTGGGGCAGAAGAACCCACACAGTTGCTGCAGGGCCTGAAGGGAGACCCTGGTAGAGAAAAGACACAATGGGGTGGGTGAGGGGTTCCGCTGGCAAGGCAGGCTGGTTCAGGGTTGTGTGCTTTATGGTCAGGTGCCAAGTACTGGCTTTGAAGGGTTGTAAGCAGTGGAGTTCCACATATAGGTTTACTTTTGAGAAAGATCATCCTGTGCTCTGGGATCCCTTGGGACCTCAGCAGCTCTAGGGAGGTGCCAAGATGGAGACCCATCATCGCTTGATTGGATCAGTGAAAATCATCCAAAGTCCTGCTGATGCGAAAGTCTGATACTCTCACTACTGAACCCATTAACAACTTTAGAAGATGGAGGCTAGCCTAGTGACCTCCACCATGGGTGACACACCATGGAAAGTTCTGGAAACAGTGCACTGCAGGGTGGCAGGGAAATATTAGGAGTTCTAGTTTGAAAAATAACAAATAAATACAAAAGTTAAAAATCGCATTTTCAAATTAGCCATTTCTTTGTATATTTTGTAATGTACAAAATATAAATACATAAACATTTATACATATGTGTATACACACACACACACACATATATGTAATTTATAAACAAACATATACAAATATGGGATGTTACTAAAAAGGCTTTAACTGATTGGGTGGCCTTTCCTCCCATGCTGCAAATCTGTTATCTCTGTTAAAGGTTAGTCTGGCTCAATCCATGAATTATTATTCTAGCATTTTTATTGAAATTTAGGGAAAACTTAGGTCAACATTTACACCAATAAATGAAAACAAATAAAATCAACAAATTAAAACTGAAGTTCTGCTCATCTCTTAAGCTCAGCTTTTCCAAAGCCTATGATAGTGCCTGATACACAGTAGGTATCTGATTTTGCTGAATGAATTCATGGATAAAGGAGGAACAATTTTTTTTTTAATAAAGGTAAAAATTAATTCTGTGACCTGAAGTGTACCTATGTGCTGTGCTGTGCTTAGTTGCTTCAGTCATGTCTGATTCTTTGCGACCCCATGGACTGTAGCCCACCAGGCTCTTCTGTCCATGGGATTTCCCAGGCAAGAATCCTGGAGAGGGTTTCCATGGCCTCCTCCAGGGGATCTTCTTAATCCAGGGATCGAACCCAGGTCTCCTGCATTGCACATGGACCCTTTGCCATCTGAGCCACCAGAATGATCTTAAATTGCTTAAATACACTAATAAATAGAACTGCTACACTTTCACTTGATTGTATACAAATATTTCAGACATTTATCTTGTTTTTCTGTATGTCTCCCTAGTTTCTTTGTGGAACTCACTGTTTCAACCTACACCCTTTCTGCCACTTTGCTGCACCCCGGCTTTGACAGTTTCCGGAAGCTGGCTGGCTCTCCTGCTTGCAGATCCTCAGCTGTGAGTAGTTCTTAATTTAATTCCCTCCCATCCTCACTGGCTCTCCCTCCTTGGGGCCATTTACAGTAAACTCCTGGTTCTGGCAGCAGAAGCCAAAGTGAAATGTAAACCTCATTTCAAATGGATCTATTTTCTCCAACTAGTCTGGGTATTGATTTAGGCTCTCTCTCTCCATGTGATGACTGCCGAAGCATGACAAGATAAAAAGCATAGGTTCACATTCCTGGGAGCAGCTCAGTGTCTGGGATGAGCAGGGAAGCTCAGAAAAGTGTCTACATTGGCTCC
The DNA here is from genome assembly GCF_000754665.1 of Bison bison bison. Classification (NCBI taxonomy): domain Eukaryota; kingdom Metazoa; phylum Chordata; class Mammalia; order Artiodactyla; family Bovidae; genus Bison; species Bison bison. The sequence continues at coordinate 4,592,950 of NW_011494863.1, forward strand.
TGGTGGCCACAGCTGCTGGACTAAAGCAGAGCTTGCAAAATACAGATGGCTCTGGGGGCTAGCAGTTAACGTGAATGATGAGTAGGCTTCCAGAGATGTGGAAGAAAGAGAATTTAGGCAGTGTCCGGACGGAACAGCTGCTCTTCATTTCTAGCCTAAAGCTCTCATGCAAAATATTTTTATATGAAATACTGATTTTTAAATGTTGATAATTCAATTTTAAAGATCCTACTATCCCAGCTGAAGAAAACATAGCTGAGGGCCTGAATCAACCCTGAAGCCACCTTGGCAACTTCTGGTTAGAGCTATTTTCTTCCACAATCTCTCTAGTTCCTTCTTGGCTTGGTGTCATGTTTGTTTTGTATTTTTCCTTCCTGACATGTAAATAGCCTTAAATTAGTTCAGATTTTTTCTTCATTCCTCAAGGAGGAGCAAACAACAGAGATCTTTAAAAATATATATATATATATATATATATATTCCTTGGAATTTAAAAATTAAAAACATCCACATATCTTTCTCTCATGAAGGGTCAACAGCTGCCTGGAGCAGAATTTTGAGCAAAGGAACAGAAGATTAGAATAAAGCTTGGAGTAAGAGCTGGATGATCTGCTTTCCCTTTTTAGAACCTTACCTGAAACCCATGTTGATCTTTTGTTCCCTGGAAATGCCCTTCCTGCCTTCCTCTTTCAAAGGATCCTCTGGCAGAACCAAAAGGGCTGGAGAACCTTGCATCCAGGTTTGGAAGAACTTTAAGTTCTCCAGTCCTGTGTGGTGGACATGGGTGGGTTTTGCTCAATGACAACTTCATTTTCTTGTGGGAAAACCCTCCTCCCTGCTGTGATACAGGGGTTGCATCTGTCCACATGCCTTTCCCTCCTCTTCCTGGGGACCTGCAATTGGGCTCCCAAGGGAGACTGTGAGCAGCAAGACAAGGCACACTGACAAGCTGACACACACAAAAAAAGAGAGCCCACTGGCTGGACAGGCAGAGCTAACTGATGACCACCACACGCAACACTGGGTAATGTCAATTTAGGGAAAAAGGTGTTTCCCAGAGAAGTCCTTGCCTAGTTCTCTCATGCTTTGGGAGAGGAAGTGGAAGCTTGGGGATGATGGGCGACCAGTGTGCAGCACAAGAAATGGGACCTGCAGTTTGTTATCTGCTTCTGATACAACTTCGGAGATTTGAGCATTATTGGTCTGTCGGTCCTCTGCCTCAGTTGCCTTATCTGCAAAGTGATCACAATGGTTTCTGACTCAAATAAATTTTCTGAGAACAAATGAGGTCTTATCAAAGTGCACTGTGCCTTGAAAGTACAGAAGTGAGTAGTAAACAGATTGCCATGGAGGGTTCACATCCGGTAAAATTAAGTAACACAAAGTCTTGAAGATAAGGCTTGTTCTTCCATCCCAAATTATCTCAGGGGCTGGAGGACCCTAGTCATACTAATTCTTGACCAAATCAGATAGCTCTGGAGAAGTTTCTAGTTGTTGATTTCTACCACTGAGAAGTGGCATAGTGTGGTTTCTAAGAGTGGCCTGATGGACCCAGATTCTAACTCTGGGTTTGTCACTTTCTCCTTTGACCTGGGCAAGTGACTGCAACTCTCTGTGTATCAGTTCTCATCTATAAAGGGAATGAATGATTGTAGCTACCACAATAGTGGTGAAGATGGAAGGTGGTCAGGAGAGGAAATGCTTAGGAGGCTAGCTGGTACACATGTAGCTCTCGGTAAATGCTAGCCAGTGACCTTGCTGATGAAGTCTCAGTGCTAGCAGTAATGGTTCTGTTCCTAACTGGGTGAGACCTTGGCTACATACTGATTTTTAGGGAGTGTATGGAAGGACCAAGAGTGTGTACATTACAGATAAGCTGGCTCAAGTGGTCCTCTGCCCTTCCCCTTACTACCCCAGGCAAGACATCCAAGGTCAATTGTTAGAGGCAGTAGGGTCACCCAGCCTTGTGGTCTGCTTATACAGGGAAAATGCCTTCTTTTACAGTAAATGGAATGATCATGGAGGAAAGAGAAGGGAAATGAGGCAGGATTGGCCTGATGGTGGTGGTTTTTCTGTCAACTTGCTTCAGTGTCACCCTAGAATAATGGTTTCTTATGGTCCTTTCCGAATATGTAGGGTGCATACGCCTTCCTGTCATAACTTCCTGTGCTTTCTTCCTAGCTCCCATCACAAAATTAAATGTTTACTCGTATAGTTAATTGTTAACCATGTCTCCCCCAGCAAACTATGAGTTCTACGAAATCAGAGACTATTTCTGTCTCATTCACTGAACCCTATCACCCGTCTTTGCATATAGTATGCTCCCAATAAATATTTGCAGAGTAAATGAAAACACGAATCTTTCATGAGCTTCCTGGTTCTTTCTGTATCTGAGAACATGAGTCAGGATTAAGTTTGAGACAAAACCGCCCAAACTGATCAGGTAGCCCTTGCTGGAATCTTCATTTCTCTTCCAGAAGAAATTTCTAATGAGGTGGAGACTGAACACACAGTGACACTTCTCACTTGGAGTAACACAGCCTTGCTCCATCTCGGTTAACACACACACATGGGCTTTGACCGTATCAACCATGTCAGATAAGGAGTCATTCAGCCTGGGCCAGACCTTGGGAGTTCAGTGAGAAGTTAGACAAATTCCCTGGTCCTCAAAGACTTTGCCTTCTAATGAAGGAGACCAAAAATTAAAAAGTAGACAAGATGACTGCAGGTAGTGATGGGAAACATGTTGAAAATAGGAGATGGTGGGGTGCTACACGTGAAAGCAAGGAAAGAATGGAAGGAGTTACACAGATTTGGGTGTTCAGGGAAGGCCTGAGGAGGTGGTGGCTGAACTGAGACAAAAATGACAAAGGGAGCCAGCCTTATGAGGATCTGAGTAGAGAGTAATCCAGGAAGAGGCAAAGGCCCTAATGGATAAGCTTGGCATGTTTGAGGGGCAGAAAGAATGACATGGCAGCACATTCAGCCTCCACGGAGTCAAACGCGATCAGTCAGACAGGTAAGGAGGACCTGGATCCTGCATGATAAGGCACGTGTACTTTATCCTAAGTGTGTCAGGAAGACCTCAGGGGGGTTTAGCAGGGGAACATGGCTCGTCAGGAATTGGCAGCAAAAGCAGTCATGTTTTAGCAGTCCAGGTGAGAAACTGGACCTTCTAAGGTGTGGCCTTAGAAGAGCAGTGGTAGACAGGGGAAGATGTATCAATAGATCACCTGCTGATGAGCAGGATATGAGGGGAAAAGTGGAATCAATGATGGTGTTTAAAGATGGATTTGAGCAACTGGGTGGTGCCATTTACTTATTTGGGCAAAAACAGAAAAGAAGTCAATCCTTGGGGGAAAACCTCCACAAAATTCCATTTTAAGTTTGGAAATGCCGAGCTCAGTGTAGAGGTCTAGGCTGGAGAGCCACGGAGTCATCCGTATGTGAAGGGGCTCAACTCCATGGCTCTGAGTGAGACCACTGGTGCCAAGAACTGAGATCACGAATAAGGAGGGAAGGGAAGTCAACACCTTGAATATGTAAGCCTATCAATCTATGCTGACTTATTTTAAGGTCTGAGTCAGCCTGAGCATTTCTTCAGTTTGTCACCATACTTTGCATCTGAAGAGTCATGTGTTTTTATTAGCTAGGTATTTGGTATAGAAGTTATTACTGTAAGCGATCTGTAATCACATTCTAGAAATCAGTTGGCGGGTAACAGATGCACGTATGACCAAAGGAAATGCCAAAAACCCACTTCCCATGGTTGTTCCTCTTGCCTGTACACATCTATTTTTTTTTTTTTTTTAC
>NW_011494863.1:4596862-4597307 GCF_000754665.1 Bison bison bison
TGTGTATGCGTGTATGTGTGCGTGTGCGTGTGTATGCGTGTATGTGTGCGTGTGCGTGTGTATGCGTGTGTGTGTGTGTGTGTGTGTGTGTGTGTGTGTAGGGAGAGAGGGAATGGTTGCAGAACACCAGTTCTATAGTTCTATAGTTTTAAAGGTTTCCTAACACGTCAAAATTTTTCAGAAAACTTTGCTAATACAGGACTCTAATGATCAGAAGTATTTACTCATCTCTTTCTTAAGAACTCATCCTTAAACTCAGCTAAGTGAAGTTCATTATTTTCTAAATTGCGGTAGGTCTTGACCCAATAACCCGAGAGGGATTTCTTAAAATTCAAACTCCAACAGGTTCCTGCTGTTTGCCTGGAGCTGTGTTTTCTTGGTTCCTGAATACTCAACTGAAAAGCTAATTATTGCTTGACAATGGATTGAACCAGCTACAGATAAA
>NW_011494863.1:4597407-4632032 GCF_000754665.1 Bison bison bison
TGTACACATCTATTTTTAACACTCATGACTGCAAGGCCAAGTCCAAGGCACTTGAGGGAACTGTGTTTCCCAACAGGGACCCACAGCAACCGGACAGAGAGAGTGGTGTACCATTGTGTGCCAACATTTACTGCTGCCGATTTGGCAACAGAACTCAAACCGCAGGGAATATAAGAATGACACTGTGTGTGTGTGTGTGTGTGTGTGTGTGTGTGTGTGTGTGTGTGTGTAGGGAGAGAGGGAATGGTTGCAGAACACCAGTTCTATAGTTCTATAGTTTTAAAGGTTTCCTAACACGTCAAAATTTTTCAGAAAACTTTGCTAATACAGGACTCTAATGATCAGAAGTATTTACTCATCTCTTTCTTAAGAACTCATCCTTAAACTCAGCTAAGTGAAGTTCATTATTTTCTAAATTGCGGTAGGTCTTGACCCAATAACCCGAGAGGGATTTCTTAAAATTCAAACTCCAACAGGTTCCTGCTGTTTGCCTGGAGCTGTGTTTTCTTGGTTCCTGAATACTCAACTGAAAAGCTAATTATTGCTTGACAATGGATTGAACCAGCTACAGATAAACGGTTTGGGGTGGGTGGGGGTCAAAATCAGCTACTCCAGTTAAGTGGCTCAGCTTAAAGGTAGCCTGTTTTGTAACCATACCCCATTGGTTTGGATTCAGACTCTAAAACTTACCGGTTCTATTATTGTGGGGAAGTCACCATATATTTTTGGTCTTTTGTTTCATTGTCTATAAAATATGTATTATAGCTACTCCAGAGTTCTATAAGGATGGAAATGTACTTTCTAAACTAGTAACTGCCATATAAACCTTGAGATAGTGAGAAAAATCCTTACTACTTCTCCATTTGTTCAGAAGGGCTTTTGGAAGGGCGTAGAGGCTTAGAGGGAGAATTCCCATCTCCAAGAATCTGCTGAGTTCATGAATTCTCAACCACAGAGGGCCTGGGCCTTAGTGCTCCTTCCTGTCTCAGTCTACCAAGCAGGCTATGTGTAAACGTGAATCTATACAGTGGTGACTCAATATGGTCCATTAAGAACTCAGTGACCTTGGTTATATGAGATGAGGAAGAATCGAGCATTTTTTGACCTTTATTGTACAAAATCACATTTCCTTTCATACTCCAGTGTGTTTCTTCTGACTCGCTACTTCATGCTCTTTCTGGTCCCACTTCCAGGAGGCTTTGAGGCCCCTTTGTTCAAAGTTAGACTCATGGAGGGGGAGGCAATTAAATAATATTTATTGACCTGTAAAATGCCTAAGTCATGGGCCCCAGCAATTATAATTTAAGAATTTATAATGCAAATAGACTCACAAAATTACTCAAAGATACTTGGGTAAGATATTGCTGCATTAATTATAATACTAGAGAACTAAAAACAACCTAAATCCTAGGGGATTTATTAAATAAATTACAGAATTTCCACACAACCTTTGTAAATAAGATGACAGATATATATTTTAGGACTCTGGAATGGGATTGTATAGTAACAAATGACTGCTGAGCACTCACTCAGGCTGAAGGTAGGGAAAGTCATTATGGGAAGACACTCCAAAAGTTACCTCCAAGACTATGGATGTTTTTGGCAAGCTTGAAAGTCTGGGTTGCTAGGTTACAGATGAGGCTATTTTTAATTGCCAAGACACTAATTCACTCTTTTTGTTGTGCCACTGATTTATTTTGCTAGGAAAATTCACACTGAAGAAACTGTGGTACAGAAATACTGGTTTAAAAAAGAATACTTTGAGTGCTCACTTTAGATATATTTAGTAGCTTGCTAGTAGCTAACCAATTCACACAGGCTGGAATCACTTGGTGTCTGAGACAACTCAATTATCATATTGGGCAGTGTTAAAATTACAAGAATAGAACACTTTATATCACCAGAAGATATTCTTTCTTCTCAGTCTTTAATCAACTGACATACCAAGAACTGACTGAAGGATTGTTGTTCAAATATATTTTTAAGATACACCAGAATTAAAATAAAAGAACATAAGAACCTGGGTCTCCCACATTGCAGGCAGTTTCTTTACCATCTGAGCCACCAGGGAAGCCTGACCTGCATAGATGTTGTATATTCATATCCATCTATCCATCTAACTAGTATTTATGACATACCTAGCTACTACAGGTCAAGCACTTGCTGCTGCTGCTGCTGCTGCTGCTGCTGCTAAGTCGCTTCAGTTGTGTCCGACTCTGTGAGACCCCAGAGATGGCAGCCCACCAGGCTCCTCCGTCCCTGGGATTCTCCAGGCAAGAACACTGGAGTGGGTTGCCATTTCCTTCTCCAATGGATGAAAGTGAAAGTGAAGTCACTCAGTCGTGTCTGACTCTTCGTGATCCCATAGACTGCAGCCTACCAGGCTCCTCCGTCCACGGGATTTTCCAGGCAAGAGAACTGGAATGGGGTGCCATTGCCTTCTCCGCAAGCACTTGCTAAGCATGAGGATTAAAGGGTGGTAATAGCAAAATCTGCTCTCAAGAAATTTAGTCTACTGGAGGAAGCACTCATGTAGATAATGTACTACATTAAAAGATAAAGATTTGGGCAGGAAGTGAGAGCTCAGAGGAGAGGTGCAGGGACGCACCTTGTACATGGTACCAATACCTCTACCTTTGAGAACGTGTGAGGAGGAAATGGTGGATTCAGTTTCAGAGAAAGTGAATGTTTAAAATCTTTGGTTTTCTGTACACCCATGTCTGAGCTTCAGGATGACTTGTTCTTTCTACACAAAGGGCAAAAAAAAAAAAAAAGCAACCCCGAAATAGCTAGTCATTTAATCCTTCATTGGACTAAATCCCATGGCAAGAGCCTGTGTTCCTCTTATTTACCAGCATGTCCCCTATACCTTCATCATGTCTGGTACATCACAGGTGCTCAGCAAGTATGCCTAAAAGGAAAACTGTCTATTGAATGGAAACGTACATACAGGAAAGCACACAGATCGTAAGTACATAGCATGATTAATTTTCATGATGTGACTATAACCACCAAAATCAGGGAATATTAATGACACCCAGAAGGCCCTCAAGCCCCTTACCAGTCATGACCCCTAAAAAGGTAAACACCACCCTGACTTTAATTACCATAGATGAGTTTTGCCAGAGTTTGGACTTCATGTAATAGAATTACATAGTATGCATTCATTTGCCTTTGGCCTCTTTTGCTCAATATTACACTTGAGAGGTTCATCTGTATCTTTGTATGTATTAAATCTGTTCATTCTCTTGCTATGTAAAAATATATGGGTATACCACAATTTACTCATTTTTCTGTTGATGGATATTTGGGTTTGGGGCTCTTAAGAATAATATTGTTATTAATGTTTTTGATTATGTCTTTGGGTGTAAAAATTTCTGTTGGGAAGATTCCTAGACATGGAATTGTTGGGTTGTTAGTAAATCCCCAGTGCATGCGTTAGTAAACATCAGCTCCTACCAAAGTTTTCGGAGTTTACTAGTTTACATTCCTCTCACATGTTCACGAGCTTCATTTGCTCCTTATGCTTGCCATCAACTTGGAATGATCAGTCTTTTTTAAATTGTAGCCATTCTGGTGAATCCGTAGTGGCATCTCACTGTGGCTTTCATTTGTATTTCTCTGATAACTAATCAAGTTGATATCCTATTCACATATTTGTGGTAACATGAATATCCTTTTGTAAAATGTCCTTTAAATCTTTTTGCCCACTTTTTTTCTTTCAATTGAGTTTCCAGTTCTTTTTCTCTTTGAAGGAGTTCCATGTATATTCTGGATATAATACATATAATCTCTGTTCAGACAGAGGTATTGCAAATATATTCTCCCACTGTGGCTTACCTTTTCACTCTCTTAATGGTATTTTTTGATAAATAGAACTTCTTACTTTAATGTGATCCAATTAATCAGTTTTTTCTTTTGTGGCACTTTGATGCTTGTGTCTTGTTTAAAAATCTGATTATTTCAAGGTCATGAACACACATACTTCTACATTTTCTTTTTTTCTTCTATGTTTTCTTCTATGTATTTTATTGTTTTGCCTTTCAGTCTTATATCTGAAATATAATTGGAATAAGCAGACGTTAAAGAGTCTGCCTGCAATGCGGGAGACCAGGGTTCAATCCCTGAGTTGGGAAGATTCCCTGGAAAAGAGAATGGCAACCCACTTCAGTATTCTTGCCTAGAGAATTCCATGGACAGACCATGGGGTTGCAAACAGTCGGACATGACTGAGCACTAAACGGTAGCAACATAATTGGAACGGTTTTTGTGTATGATGGGGTCAAAATTCAATATCTAGTGGTCCCAGAACCACAAAAAAGGCCATCTTTGTGCCATTGAGTTTCATGTGCTATACAATAGTTCTTGTTGTTTATCCATTTTGAATACAGCAGTATGTACATGACCTTCCCAACGTCCCTAACCATCCCTTCCCCCGGCAACCATAAGTTCATTTTCTAAGTCTTACAAAACAGAGAGAGACTCACAGACTTAGAGCACCTCTAATTTGTTGGAATGTCCAGCAGCTTCTTTATTCCCTTCATCCACACAGAGCATACCATAGGTATGCCACAGATAATTGCTCACTGTTATTTTTTTCCAGCTTTACTGGGATATAATTGACAATAAAATTTGTTTATATTTAAGATGGAAAAACTGATGATCTGATATATGCACATATTTGTGACATGTCCACAATACATTTATAAAGCAAGATATGGAAACAATCTAAGTGCTCATCTACAGAAGAATGCATAAAGAAAATGTAAGATACACACACAATGGAGTATTATTAAGCCTTAAAAAAGGAAATCCTGCCATTTGTGACAACATGAATGAATGAACCTGGAGGACATCATGCTAAGTGAAATATGCCGGTCAGAGACAGACAAATATGTAAGATCTCACTTATGTGAGGAATATAAAATAGTCAGACTCATAGCAATGGAGAATAAAAGGTAATTGCCAGGACCTAGAGAAAAGGAGAACCGGGGAGACGCTGGTCAGGTGTACAAAGTTCCAGCTATGCAAGATGAGTAAGTTCGGCAGAACTGGTGTGCAGCAAAGTGACTACAGTTGATGATACTGTATTGTGCTCTTAAAATTTGCTAAAGGGTATTTCTTGGTTGTTTTCACCATAAAAAAAGAATAAAAACAGTAAACATTATTGCTTCTGAAGTTTTCTGTTCTGCTTATTACTGCTGGTTTAAGAAATAATAGAAATAAAATTAAAAATAAATAAAAAATCAAAACAGCTCAATTAAGAAAAGATAAAACTAGCTATTTGGTATCACTCAGACAAAGCAAAGTGGTTAAATTTTTTTCCACTTTACAATAGAACATGGATGAGCAAGTATGTGAAATGGATATTGCTCAGAAAGAGAACAGAGGAAGAACTGAAGCAAAGATAGGAAGGTGGTCTCTCTCCCTGTCCTGGGCTAACCACTAGAATCAGGGGCTTTCATCTATTGAATCATCTGGCCTATAGATGCAATTTGTTTGATGGTCACAACACATTTTTTAAATAAAATGAGTCAACAAGAACAACTGGGATATTAAAGAAATGCAGCTTCGGAGACTGTCTTGAAAAACTGACAGTGTGCTGGGTCTCCAGTACTATCAGTGTCTTTGTGACTGATTGTCTTCTGAAGTGGACTCCTTCATTTCTAGACTAGCTTTATTTTTAAATTTCCCTTTGTAGCCAAAATCCTTAAAATAATTGTTTAAACATAGTGTTTCTGCTTTGTCACCTCCCGGTTCCCTTTTCATCATTTAGATGGTTTTTGTCCCCATCTACTCCACTGAACTGGCTCTTTCAATGTCTTCACTGACTGAAATCTTAGCAAATACAGTGACCAAATGTTTGTCTTCATTATACTTGGTCTCTTGTTATAGCCATGGCCCAGGTTGATCATGCCTTCCTTCTGGAAGATGAAACCCTTAAAGCTTTCATGATGCCAAGCTCCTCTTGCTTCCCTTTGTCATATAATACAAGGGACTCCTGAGTCTTTTTGCCTTGTTTCACTACTGTCAGATTCTAAATGTGCTCCAGAGCACTGGTCTCAGCTTGCTTCTCTTCTTTACCTGCCTTCTCTCTAGATGAGCTTATCCAAGAAGGCAGGGTCTTCATCATATTCATTCTCCTATCCCCAATATCTATAAAAGTGTCTAACACAGGATAGGAGCTTGACAATTGCTGGTTGAATGAACAAGTGTCAACATTGGGAATGAGGATTCCTTAGGATTCTTGCTTTCCAGTATTGTTCAGTGTTCACCCCCTTTCACCCTTAGACGCTTGGAGTCTCCTTACTGACAAACGAGCCAATTAAAATAGGATTGAAGAAACACAGTATTAATTTTAACAATATTGAACACATGTTTATTGGAAATAACAAAGACAGGGAAAATAATCTGTTGTGTTTCATATATATGGTCTTGCTGGTTTTAAAAATGTAGGGAATACATTATAGTACAAAGATGGCAAAAGGGATTCTCTGCATTAAATATGACTCAGCAACACTTCTAACAGAGATGGGTTGTCTTTAGAGGATCTTTCTTTTTTTTTTTAAATCTCAATCAGATATCCTTTTCTTCTAATTTTCAAGAAAACACTCAAGATATCTTTGATTGTCAAATTATCTGATTTTACTCTTAATGATAATGAAAATTATGCTAATGATAATGGAAACTAAACTCAACTTACATTCTTTACCATTGCCAAAGTCTGGAGAAATACCTTTTGATCATTTTTATAGTTTTAATTTTACTGTTTTACTGTTTATCATGAAGTTTGCTGTGGACCCCAGAATTTTCTGCCTTTCTGCACCAGTGGTCATAGAACTAAAATTTATCTTTGCCAATTGTTTCAGTGAGATTTCTTTCCAAAGATAAATGACTATATTAAGGACAGATGTCACAAGAAAGGTATCATCCCCATGTGTGTACATTAAAACACAGAGCAAACTGTGCAGCCTTCATTTCAGGAACAAAGCTATACTTCATGGTATATATTTATTGGTGTTAAAGCTTAAAAGTCAGGGAAATTCTCTGAATCTTCCTGCATGTACCTTACCCATAAGGTGGAGATTTTCCTTTCTATTAAATACTTTCTGGAGATTTGAGTACTCACTTGCTGACTACATTTAAATGAGCTGTTTTATCTCAGCCAGATACTTCTTTCCATGTGTGCATGCAGCTTTCTAAATAGGGTTCACATAAACCACTCTAGCATCTTTTAGAGTTGCTCTTAATAAGACAGGGTCTGCTTATTTTAGGAAGCAGACCAACATATAAAGAAAAGGCTGTGCGGACAATGAGAAGGTTGAATGGTTACTCGCTGGATATAATCCTCTGAGCTATTTTATAAAGATGATTAATTACAACATGTGTCTAGTTACACGAGTTTCAGAGCCCAGCTGTCTGGGAGTGAAAGTGAGAGGGCTGTTGTCAGCCTTGGGTGAAAACTGATAGCCAGGGCAAGAAATAGTCTTTAGCCTTTTCACTCTCATCCCTCCACCTGTGTTTTTGATCCTGGGTTCCTAATAATTCTTGCTCTCCTCTTTATCAAGATTTCCCCACTCCTGGACTCTTTCTCTCTGCTGATAAATAAGCTCAGATCACCCTTAGGTGGGACTGAGCATGTGGTTGCTGTTTAGTTGCTAAATTGTGTCCAATTCTTCTGTGACTCTGTGGACAGTAGCCTGCCGAGTTCCTCTGTCCGTGGCATTGGCAGGCAGAGTATTTACCACTGAGCTACCAGGGAAGCTCCAGGATTGAGGATATAAGGCATCAATTCAACAATTAACTCATTCCACAAATATTTATTGAACAACAGTCAGGGACAATTCTAGGCATGGCAGATACCGACTGTATTGGACAAGAAAGCCAAGATGCTGTTTTCAGCGAATTTACAGGGGAGTGATGGTGGAGAAGACAATAAACAAATAAATGGACAAGACAATGTTTGATAATGTCAAGCACTATATAAAAATAAAACAGAGTGATGGGATCAATAGAGACTGAAGGGGTTATGGAGGAGACCATCCTAGAACAGCCTGGAGTTTGGGGTAGAAGTGTGATGGGATCCACTATGTCTGTTTCCTTCCCTCCATCTCCATCCTCTGCAGCATCCCTAGTCATTCAAGGCCAAATGTCCAATAAGTGCACCTGCAGCCAGTGGGGCCTGAATCCCTGCTGGCCACTCACTCCTTTATTTTTAACATACTGAAAGCACTGAAGCAACCACAGAGTTTCTTCACAACTGTTATTTAAGCATGTCCTTTGTACTTAGGCAATGTTGTAAGTCCTAGTCTCCTTTAGTTATCACAGTAGTATCAGAATACTTTTATTTTTTCATTTTATATATGAATCCCAGGGATATTACATAACTTGTCCAAGGCTCACAGCTAATAAGTGTCACAGCCACAGGGACATACTACTGCCTTTCAAATCTCACCATTTTATGGGTAGTGTAGCCTTGGCACTTAAACTCCCATGGCTAGATAACAAAGCTTGTCTTAAAGCTCTCTCATTGCCCTGACTTTCCTGCCGTGACCCTCCCAGACTTTCTCCTACCTATCTGCCTGACTCTCTCCCCAGGGATCTGCCTCTTTCCCTGCACTCATCTCTTACCCTGGCATCTAACACTTCCCCCCACCCCCCATCCCACAAGCAGAGCTTCTCAAAGCTCTATCCATATCCTTGATCTTTTCTGATTTGCTATAGTTGGCTAGGATTTCCAGAGACTGATATTTCCAGGTATTGTAATCAAAAGGATTTGCAAGAATGGGATTTTTTTTTTTCTCAGAATCACACAGTCCTGCAGTACTTCTGAAAGAACTGAAGTTAATGGGTGAAACATTCTTAGGACTATAAGGAACTGGAAAAAACTCATAATACTCAGTCACAACATAACCATATGTACTGAGTGTGCAGTATCCTGGGCCCTAGGAGGGCCCCTGGAATCAGGGACAGAGGAGGGGTGGTGGGCGTACTGCACTCTCCCTCCCTGGACAGCCACAGCTTATCAACCCTATCACACCCTCCCCAACAACTGCAGAGACTTCTCAGAAGCATTCTCAACACAGCATTCCTAACTGATGTCAGTTGGTCAGAATTAATACAAGAGAAGAAGAATATTCATAGTGGGATAGGCACTGGGAAGGTAGAGACCAGGATGACAGGACTCCCACCCCTAAGAGCCAGCAGGAAGAGATCCAGTACAAACAGGGAAGAGCAGTAAAGTGGTACAGATGTTGGAAAGGCATGTATATACGGAACAGCAGAAGCACAAAGCGGCCAGTTTGACTATACAGTAAGTGGTTTGGGTGAGGAACATGGGTGGATGACACCAGAAGAGACTTCATAGAGGGCGTATTTTCCACTATGGGCTACTTACTTAGTCTCCCAGAGCCTCAGCTAACTATTCTGTGATCTCAGGTGGGCTACTCAATGTTTCTGAGCCTCAGTTTCCTCATCTGTAAAACAGAGGTAATAACAATGCTTGCCTCACAGGGCTGGTGTAAGGATTGAATGGATTGATCCATATGAAGTTTTCAGAAAGTATCTAGCTGACAAAAAATACTCAAGTGGTAAGTGTTGTTACCTCTTACTTCCTTTTCAGGTTGAAAGTCCAAGGGTCTCTGATTTCATGGGGCCATCTAACATTTTTAATGAGAAACAAAGACTAACTTTGGGACAAGTCACCTTTCAACCTGGGGGCAGATGCTGCCCCTCGGTGGCTCACTTGTGCAGCCCTTGCTCTGCACACTGACAACCTTCCTTTCTCTTTGTCTCTGGGGCAGCTGTGAGGTGGACTCAGTGGTTGCTCATCACAGTGGGGCTGTAGGAACTGCGTGTCAAAGGGTATATTCAACTTGTGTGGTTACTTGGGGGACCTGTGGCTAGACCTCAGTGCTGGGCAGACTGGAGACAGGAGGCAGTACAGGGTGACAGATGATAGGAAAGGACATAAGACAGGGAAACAGACCTGCCAGATAATTATAATTATTCTATATATTTTATAGGATAGTACAAACAAGTCTCTGCTTGGAAAGGATAAAAGAAAAGCCAGATCTTTCTGTGTAAAAAAAAAAAAAAATCAGTGTTGAGAGGTGTAGATAAAAAAAACAAACAAACCAGGATTTAAAAAATCCCTCTAAGACGAAGTAACAATAGCAATGTGTTTCTGATTAGCCCCTAATGAAAAGAGCCAAAGCAGGAAAACAAAATTGATACCCGACAAAAATTTGGGGGAGGAGTTTGATTTCCAAGTCTCTTGTATTGATTGGACCTATAATCTTTATTTTACTTTGAATCTAGAAGCTGCTTTTTACTGGAAAGTGAGGCGAAGGATGAATCAAAAACCTGTCCGGGGTGTGTTACTTGTTGGGGAGAACAGCAGGTGGAGAAAGTACATCTAATGGATAGAGGAAACATTCTGGGGAATTCCTGGTTTGCTTCAGCATGAGGGCTAGACAAACCTGTCTGGTTTCTGGTTGCTCCTTTAGGAGACCATCACGGAAACTAAGCAAGGACTTCAAATTACTCTAAGTAGGCAGATCATAGAAACTGAAGCTTTATGCTCTGAAATCAACTCAGCCACTCATAGTCAGAGTAAGCCCTGTAGTTTCTTTTGAAATATAAACTATTATCTGTCTTTCAGTTAACCAACATAGGCATGTTCACAAAACATAGCCGAAGTCATTCCTGCAAGGCAAGGGCAGCCACTTTTTTCATGTCTTGATGTCAGCTTTGCTGTCTTTCTCTTTAAATGTATCTGCTTGGAAGGAAAATGAAAAAGCACTTCAAGGATTGTTTATATGCAAAGGCACTCATTTCACTATCAGATGTTTTCTTTTTCACTTTTGTGCTGTCCTTCTGTATACTGGTGCAAAAAACAGAACTGTACCTATGTCAAGTTGAGAACAATTTAAAATGCACAAAAAGAAAGAAAGAAGGTCTTATTAGATTTCTGTACTTGTATAAAAGAGCAGAAAGGCTGATGCATACGAGTTTACATGCGTATACACCATTTCTTTCACGTCGTTGTGTCTGTGCTCTAGTTCACAAACGCTGACTCGTGTTGAACACACATTACCACGAGGCATCCTTCTAGATGCCTTGAAGCACTGATGCCTTCATTTCACAGGACCTTAGGAACTGTGTACTGCTATCACCTCTACTGTACAGGTGAGAAGACTGAGGCCCAGCAAGATCAACAGATGAACTGCACAGCAAGGCTTTCTCTAAGGCCATCTGCCTCCAAGGCCCCACTGTGTCTTAGGTCTTTTGTCTCTTTAACTGCTAGATCCGCGCCACCCTGAAATACCCTTCAGAGTAGCTTCCCTCGCTATCTCATCTGTGATTGGGAGCCATAAACCTTGACACAAACACCCCGTGGGCCTAGGTAGTTCTGAACTCAGCCCCTGAAAGGCTCTCTGCAAGCAAGGACACTATGCAAGCTCAAAGGGAAGGCTATTTTTTTTTTTTTTGCTTTTAATACTGCCATTTCTCAAAGGGAACCAAAGAGCAATTTAATTTTAACTAATCTTTCACCTTAATTATAAAGGTGACTCAAACTCACAAAAAACGTTTAAAAATGAAAATATATACAAAATAAAATCTTTCCCTCCTATCACTTCTTCCAAGAGGTCAGTGCTGTTTCTTTTTTTCTTTTTTTTCTAATTTTATTTTATTTTTAAACTTTACATAATTGTATTAGTTTTGCCAAATATCAAAATGAATCCGCCACAGGTATACATGTGTTCCCCATCCCGAACCCTCCTCCCTCCTCCCTCCCCATACCATCCCTCTGGGCCGGCCCAGTGCACCAGCCCCAAGCATCCAGCATCGTGCATCGAACCTGGACTGGCAACTCGTTTCCTACATGATATTTTACATGTTTCATTGCCATTCTCCCAAATCTTCCCACCCTCTCCCTCTCCCACAGAGTCCATAAGACTGTTCTATACATCAGTGTCTCTTTTGCTGTCTCGTACACCGGGTTATTGTTACCATCTTTCTAAATTCCATATATATGCGTTAGTATACTGTATTTATGTTTTTCCTTCTGGCTTACTTCACTCTGTATAATAGGCTCCAGTTTCATCCACCTCATTAGAACTGATTCAAATGTATTCTTTTTAATGGCTGAGTAATACTCCATTGTGTATATGTACCACAGCTTTCTTATCCATTCATCTGCTGATGGACATCTAGGTTGCTTCCATGTCCTGGCTATTATAAACAGTGCTGCGATGAACATTGGGGAGTGCTGTTTCTTATACATGCTTTCCAGAAATTCATGAAGTTTTTTTGTTTTGCCTTGTTCTGATGGAAGTAGGAACACAAATATTTTCTTGAATTCATTCAAAAGTATTTATTGAGCATCTACTAGGTACCAGAACCTTTGAAACAATGCAGACAAATATCCTTGCCATCAAGGAACTCATGATGTCAAAACTATAAAATTATCCAGAACACAAATTAGCTTCTCATTTTGCAACTATATTTATACAGAAGCCAGAGAAACTCTATTTTAATTAACTGTTCTGGCACCTGAAACTTCTTTCAGTGAGAAAGAAAAGAGCTAGGAAGACTTTATGTAACCAACTAAAGGGCAATGTTTCATTTTTTTTCTGCTGCTGGGTCTATGCCTTTGTTTTCCCAGGAATAAAATGTCTTCTGGGCATTGAACGAAGAACAACTTGGATACCTCCCTTCATCTTTATAGCCTCAGAGAGGCAGCTCTACCATAAAGTTGCAACTCTTAGGTCTGAACATATCAGAAGCAACTATGTTTTGATTTTTATTTCTTCTGCTTGAAGTAGATCCTGGAAAAGTTCACACTTTAATCAATTTTTTATTTGACTTAAAGCTAGGTTCCACTTTGTGTATCTCTCTTGCCTTTGTTCAGGCATGGATGGGAATTCAATCCCACCAATTCTGCAGTTAATCAATTGTTACCCACAAGCAGATACTCCAAGTACCATGTACATTCTTAGTCCTCCAGACAGAGAGCACGCCCTCCTGCATAACCCTCATCTAGCACGTGGCAGGCACTTCCTATGTGTGCCTGAACACGACCATTTAAAAGTGAGTCTCTTCAAAAGAAGAAGAGAGCATAGCATGACTTTCTTTCAATGCTGCGTGTCAAAGGAACTTTTAAGAAATGCTATTAGCAAAACCAACCATGGTAACTTCCTGCTCTGAGGTGAGAGATATTTCCTAGCATTGACAACAAATTTGGTTTGGTCAGACTATTTATACAGTGCTTTGATGAAGGGAGTGATAACACAATGTGCAACATTTCTGCCTCAACCTCAACCAGACCAGGATCCTAGCCGTCAGGAGTTGGAAACAGACTCTGGCGGTGACAAGCTGATGTTTAACATGGTTCAAAAGGGCTTCTTCAAGGGCATTAACATGCCTTAGAAACAAGCTGCCATTGACCAAGAGTCACTTCCCTTTCTTAATCCTTAGCTCTTAAACAGTTAAACTCAAGACCTAGGCACACCATAATCTTTCATATAGTGATTTCAGATTTTACAAGTTTTAAAATCTTGGTTTCAGATTATCTTCAATGTTCAGGTCCTTCTTTTCATGCTTCATTTCCTAAGAAAATGGCCATTGAGGCTCCCAGATAGACTGTGTCCAGCAAGCCTGGACCACATGAGCTGTGGTCTCATTTCTCATTCATCTCTTATGATCCTCACTTGCTATCAAAGTCCAGCTTCCTAATCTATTCTTTTATGGCTCTTTTCTCATCCTCTAAGGAAGGAGTGGAACATATATTTCCTTCCTCAAGTCTCCTGGGTTCCTCAATTCTTTTCAAAGAGCTGTTAGAACAGGTGTTCTATTGTGAACTTCATTAGCTGAGTGTGATATGACTGCCATATTTGAGGAGATTTTGAGATGTGTGAGGATGTATCATGTAAGACTTCTTTTTTTTTAATGTATGCTTTAGGTGCTTCTGTCACACTAAATATTTAATCTAAGCATGCTTTTCCTTAGGACAGCTGATTGATGGTGGCTCAGGGGTAAAAAATCCATCTGTAAATGCAGGAGACGCAGGTTTAATCCCTAGGACGGTTGAGAAGATCACCTGGAGGAGGAAATGGCAACCCACTCTAGTAATCTTGCCTGGAAAATTCCATGGACAAATGAGCCTTGATGGGCTATAGTCCATAGAGTTGCAAAGAGTCAGACACAACTGAGTGACTGAGCACACACTTATAGCTGATTAACAATGCTGTGATAGTTTCAGGTGAAGAGCAAAGGGACTCAGCCATACAGATATGTGTATCCATTCTCCCTGAAACTCCCCTCCTATCCAGGGTGCCTCCCATTAAGGGCACCAAAGTTTATAACTTAAACTTTGTGCCAATGACCTCCACAACCTTATACGATCTGGCCTTTTCCCCTAACAACTTTGAGGAAATGTTGAAATACAATAACCTGCATATGTTTGTAGTAATCTGCACAAATTTAGCGGAGAAGGTGATGGCACCCCAATCCAGTACTCTTGCCTGGAAAATCCCATGGACGGAGGAGCCTGGTAGGCTGCAGTCCATGGGGTCACTAAGAGTCAGACACGACTGAGAGACCTCCCTTTCACTTTTCACTTTCATGCATTGGAGAAGGAAATGGCAACCCACTCCTGTGTTCTTGCCTGGAGAATCCCAGGGACAGGGGAGTCTGGTGGCCTGCCATCTATGGGGTCACACAGAGTCAGACACGACTGAAGCAACTTAGCAGCAGCAGCACAAACTTAGATGGTAAAGAACCTGCCTGCAATGCAGGAGACCTGGGTTTGATCCCTGAGTCAGGAAGACCTCTTAGAGAAGAAAATGGCTACTCACTCCAGTATTCTTGCCTGGAGAATCCCATGGACAGAGGCTTGGCGGGCTACAGTTCATAGGGTTGCAAAGAGTCAGACATGACTGAACAACTAACACTTACACTTTCTTTTTTCTTTTTTGCACATACTTAACATATATCAGTACAACTCATTCAAATATCAGGAGAGGAAAATATGAATGCAGGGAAAAAATCCATGAATTTTGAAGCCCCCCAAATTCTTTGGAATTTGCTCCAAAAGACAAGACAAACACAAGAGTGACCTAATGGGATACATCACATTTAAAATACGTACAGGAACTCAGTTAAGTTCAGTTGTTCAGTCGTTTCAGACTCTTTGCGACCCCATGAATCGTAGCACGCCAGGCCTCCCTGTCCATCACTAACTCCCGGAGATTACCCAAACTCATGTCCATCGAGTCGGTGATGCCATCCAGCTATCTCATCCTCTGTCGTCCCCTTCTCCTCCTGCCCCCAATCCCTCCCAGCATCAGAGTCTTTTCCAATGAGGAACTCAAGGGACCTTTTTTTAAAAAAGCAAATAAACAAACAAATAAAAGGAGGAGTCTACCTAACTTGGATAGACTATGGCCCTGACAAGGAGAGAGGGAATAGACCCAGAGCTTTTTAAAAGTCTCAGGCAAAACTTGGAATGGAATCCCAAAGCAAAAATGCCAATTGGCAGGGGGAGGGCACACTTCCACCCCTGCTTTGCTTTTGTATGGAGAGTTTGCCACTATGACACAATTGGTCAGACACTTCGGGTAAATCATAAAATACAAGAGGATCGAGCTGCTGGACTTGTAAAATGGTAGGACTTTACTCTGAGGCTTTGGTCCCTCCAGATCTGCTTAGAAATGTAACTGGGAGAGATTGATGAGTTTTGAAAAGGGATCAGTTTTATTTTGCTCTTCGCAAAGGATGCAGAAGACTGAAGGAGCCGGAAGGGTGAGAGCAGGAGGACGGGTACTCACCCTACAACTGTAACACCTGAGAAAAGGAGAAGCCACTGGAACTGAAAACACCTTTCTTCTGTCTCAATTCAGAATGAACACAAAAGCAGTTCAACTGATCATTTCAAGTGGATGCACTGTACTTGATGGGGAGGAGGAGCCGTGTGAACTAAGGAGCTGTTGTAAAGCAGTTTTGAGTTCAATTCCTAAAGTCTCAGCTTCCCTGCTCTGTGACCTTGAGTTAGTGAGTCAACCTCTCTGAGCTTTGACAGTCTCATTTGCAAAGCCAATAAAATACAAGTATAGATTGTGTACAGTAGCTGTGGATAATACACAGATCTGTTTCAGCATGCTAGCATGGTACTAACCAGGTAGCAAGTACTCATAAGTTTTAGCTATCATTATTATTTTTAGGAGAAACAGAAGCAAAAAAACAGAGTTACTAATTTGGTCTTATTGGAATTTGGGCTTGAAAAATTGATTCAACAAGTTTGGAGCACTCAACATGATTTAGTGCTGGGATATGGCACAGAAAAATCCCTTTCTCCTTTACAGAGTGACAATCCAGAGAGAAGATATAGACAATGAATAAGTAAACAAATAAACATGATATTTTTAGATAAATATTAGACCTTCAAAGAAATTATAAAAACAAAACAAGGGCTACGAGATGCTTGTGCTCTGCATGAGAACCCGGGCAGAACTTGTGATGTATACAGAAGGATGCCAATCCTAAACGCTAACATGAGGCGTACACTGAGGGTCAGGTTTAAGCCCGTTACCTTATATCCCATAGTCCTATATTTACAGTGTCTTCATGAATCAGGTTTCAGGCAAATTGGCTCATTTGTTTCAAAGGGATTTACTTCTGGACCCCCATACTTCTTTGGGTCTCAGGCAAGTTAGATTACTCTTTCACTAAGTATTCTGGCAGAACTTTCAACATATGTCTATTTTTAGTACTGTGTTTACTTGTAAGAAAAATACATGCATCTTATTCATCTTTGTGTTCTAATGTTTAGAATCACAATGACTGAACTACAAAAGGTGAGCCAATTCACAAATGAAACTGAAGCAAGCAGGAACATTTTCTACAACACTGTTTGTGAAATGATTGACTATATATCAAGCTTCTTGATTTCTACAGATAAAATACGCAGTGCTTTTCTAGAGAGAGAAGGATTCATCCAATCCCAGATAAATGTAGGCAATAACAGAGAATTTCAGAGATAGTTCATAACTATGCTTCCCCTCTTCCTTCATTCTCCTGGAATAGCAGAAACACAAATCCTTTCACAGCCCATCTTTACAACTTACCACCAAAGCCTTGAAATATTTTGAACATAATATTTACTGGAGAATTAAGAAAAACGGGCATAGTTTCCATGCCTGAAATAAGTTTTCTTACTCGTAAAAATAGCATCCAGTGACTGAGTGAACAACTGATACTGATCATTTATTCATGTATTGTGTTATTTATGCAATGAACATATATTAAATGCCTTTTGTGTTGAGGGTTTAAACTAGCCACTAAAGATATAGCAATGAGCCTAAATAGATGTGGTCATTGTTCTCCTACTTATTTTCAAGAGAGGGAGACAGTCATCAAACAATATAAAAAGGACAAAAATTGTGCCTTTGATTATTGCTATGAACAGAGATGTATGGGCAATGAGAGCAAACAGCAGGGAAACAAGAGCCACGGTCCAAGCCCAGTGTGGAGACATGGGGACAGGACTGTCTTACTGCGATTAAGATCATATTAAGGATTCTAGTATTTATCCCAAGAGCAATGGGAGGGTTTTAACGCACTTAGCTAATATTATTAATTTGTGCTTTCAATAGGCCAATTTGCTTACAGTGTGGATAATGGATAGAAGGGGCAAGACAGAATTGTAAAGACACGGATTACAAGGCTATCACATTGGGCTAAGTGAGACCAGGTTTAGAAAACTAGTTATACTGCTCGGACTTCAAACAGTAGCCTATGAGTTTAGCTAAACCTACTGAGGCTACTTGTTAGCAGGTGGAAGGGAACAATAGCTGAGCCACTTGAAAGAAAAATATCACCCATTTGCTTCTAGTTTAGATATTTAAATGTAAATATTTGACTTAGTCAAAAGCATTTAGCTTGAGGAAATGAATGGATATCTGAGATAATCAGGGACCAAGCTGCATAACCACAAAGGTACAGGTTCAGAACTTTCTTTCTACCTCCAGTTATAGTTTTTTCACAATTTTTCATTGAAAAGAGTAATACTCCCCACCTCCCACCCACATACTCCCCCAAAAGGGTTTTTAAGAGAATAGATTAATTAGTAAGTAAAATTTAACACTTACTTGTTCATTAAATAAGGTTTTTACACCCAAACTCTGTCTTGACCAAGGGCAGGATCTTATCTGATCTTTGCATCCCTAGTGCCTGCTTTTTTAAATTGAATGCATTAAGAGAGGAAAGAAAACCTCATTAACTGCAGAGGGAATTCAGATTAGTGAGGGGTCAGGGGGAGTAAAAGGATTTAATACCTTAATGCTACATGGGAATAGGAAACTTTAGGTGGATTTTGCATGTTTTTTTACTTCAATTTCCAATCTGACTGTCTGATTTGTAATTTACATTTGTTTATAGTTGTCTTTATGCCAAGACTGGCTTCCTTCCATCTGCATGTGCAAATATAATAAATTAGATAGTTATTGGTGCTGTGGTTATCTATGGTATTTCCAGAGGTCTTTAGTGTGACCATGAAAATAAACACTTAACTTTTTCTAAAAATTCTTGCATACTGAGAATTGGATGGTGAGTCCCAGAGAAACTTGATATACCCAGACTTGTCTTTTCTCCTCTCCCGGTTTTGATAGCACAGGGCAGCACTGCTCGGAGAAAACACTGGGAGGCCAGGTCATCAACACATATTTTCTGAGTCTACCAAGCTGAGTGTGCAGGGAAATGAGGGCTCGTAAAGATGCCTATAAGGAGGAAGGGATGACACAGATTAATGTGTACTGGCTAGAAACACTGTTATGAGCCTGGTGGCTCTGGGGAGCTATTTGCAAGGGCGGTGAATGTTTTCTCCTGCTTTATAGCTACTGGAAGGCCAAGGGAACTGACTCAAGGTCACAGGGAAAGTAAATCAAGGTTCAAGCTAGTCCTAGACCCAGGAGCGCCAAACCACTCTTCTCTCTTTATTGCTAAAGTGCACTCTTGAGTTATCTTCCTCTGGCAGACTTGCTCCTCTCCTGGGTTCCCTCCCTTAGTTAGAGGCACTATCATTCATCCTCTTGGCCAAGGTGAACACCCTTGTGCTCAGTCTCAAAAGCTTTCAGGCTCAGGCAGGTGTCAAAGATATATGAAGTGGATAAAGTAAGGCAAATGGGTATAGAGAGTCTTTGAAAAACTGCAGGCCATCAAATATAAGTTTAAAAAAAAAAAAAACCATGCTAGTCTGAACTGCTTACCCAGGTCTTAAAGTCATCCTCAACTTCTTTTCCCTCAGCCATACATCTTAAAGTTTACTCTACCCAAACGAGCCTACCTTTGACATGACCGTTACATCTTACTACTTTTCTCTCCATAGAGTCACTGCTCTGGTTCAGGGTCTCATCTTCTCTCTCCTTTTACCTGAACTCCCTGACTCCAGTTTAGCTGCTGTACTCTCCCTGCATCCCTCTACTACATTGTCAACAAAGTCATCCCTCTAAAGTCCAAAACGACGGTGTCATTTCACTGTATATGAACTTTGATAGCTTCCCACCGCCCATGGGTAAAGCGAGCCTCAGCATGGCTGAACCACTCCAATTTTTGAATGAAAGCAGCCTCATCTGCTACCACTCCTCCTCTCTCACCCTCTACTCAAAAACATCAAGTCTAGTCTCCAAATGGGCACCATCCTAGCATCTCTCATTTATGTGGGGGATGAACTCCTGGAAATGAAAATGCCTGAACCAACTGTATGTTTCAGCATGTACATTTCAGCACAGTCTCCCCAGGGAGATATGTCTGGCAGTGTACACTGGCAATGGCTCTTCAGATTTTCTCAAATCCTCTGAAGTCATTACAACTCTCTGGCCGTAGTTTCTTCCAGGTCACGGGTCACACAACTGTCAGTCAATCTTATCAAGCTGCAGTTATACTGTGACTGGCCTCATGACATTCAAGGGATGATCTTTATTGTTTGTGCCCTTGACCATTTCACGAAGAGACTCAAGAAGCAAAGATTACTTTTTAAACACTGAACATGGAACTCCCTCTTTGTGGACAATTCCAGGACCAATAATAGCAAGTCTTTCAGCAATGGTTACAGGCCAAACCTGTTTCCTAGAGTACAACATCAATGGCAGAAGGAAAGGTCACTGATGAGAAAATCTAACACATTGCATTAGAAGAGTGTGGTAAGATGCTCATTGGCCGAGAATTACTCTGACCACAAGTATATAGTACAGTTGACTAAAAATATAATATCTGCTTATTGTGTCTATGTACCTGTCTGTCCATCTGTCCAAGTATGTGTATATATATATTTAAAGAAAATTATCTAGAAAGAGTTACAATGGACTGCATAAAAGAAGATATGCATGTGCATTTGTACATGACCTTTCCCCAGCCCTAGGGGCTCTCCTCTCTTCTCTCCACTTGATGAATTTTCTACTCATGTTTCAGGCCCTGTTTAATTGTTACCTAGATCTTTACTATTCATGGAACAGCAGCATTGGCATCTCTTTGGAGCTGGTTACAAGTGCAGAAATTTCAGACCCCAGCCCTGATTCACTGAGTAAGGATTTGTAATTTAACAAAATCTCAGTAAAGCTTGAGAAGCAATAGCCTAGGCTTCCCTGCATCCCTCCAGCAAAACAAAACTCTTACTTACACACTAGGCATTTAGTCTTTATCACACGGACTCATGATTCATTGCTTGTATGAACCTATAACAAGAGAAGACCCTTGATGATGTTTCCCAAAACATGTCATGACATAGTAATGCAGAGGTCTGCTATTTATTATGACATCTGTAATAATATACTCTAGATTAGTTGACCCAATGTCTTCTCTCCTTTAGAGGTTTAAACAATTAAAAACTTGATTTTCTAAGCTTCTTTTACAGCCAGAAATGGCCATATGACAGTGCTGCTAACGAGATGTAAGTAGGAATTTGCTATTCTTCTTTTGCCTGAAACATAGATACAACATTGAGGTATAGCTCTGCTGCTTCCATGAGACCAAACAGTACAGTCAAGGATGGTGGACCAAGAAAACAGAAACTCTGGATTCTTGAGGGCATCCTTCTGACCCCAAACTGCCTCTCTGCAGGCTCCTCATGTGAAAGACAAACACACCTTTATGTGCTTGAATAACTTCAGTCAGTTGGCTATTAATCGAGCTAAACGCATTTCTGACTAGTGCACTGTCTAGTCATTCTGAGAGGCAAAGGTGAATTAAATCTCTTTACTGGTCCTTGCTGAGCTTCCTCAAGGTGGCATATAAAAAGTGCTAGAACAATGGCTTTTTGCTGTTCCCTTAAAAAACATCTGTTTCCCTAATAATTGATTTAGAGTAACACTGATGCCCAATATCCCCGCAGTGGGAAACAGGGACATGGGACATATAAAATCTATGTAACCTGAAATTTTGGTGAATGTGTAAATCTTGGATTACCAAAGAACTTAATGAAGGTCTTCAGTCAATATTAGAAGAGAAACCTCTTTCCTTCTTCTTCTTGATATCTTGGCTGTCATAAAAATGGGGAGGGGCAGCCACAGGAGGGAGTTTTAAAAAATCTGGCAATTATGATTGCTTTAACAGGAGTTTTGTGAAAACATCTGTCTCTGCATTATGTTTAAATCCAGCCATATTCCCCGATTCCCATGGCAGAAGGATGCTTTGGGTGACTACCGCCTCTTAATATATCTCATGTCAATTAAATACAGGCTACATTTCACTGGGAAACACTGTGATGGCCAAATAGAAAACACAGTGTTAATAGTCATAATAAATAGAGTGGGATTTTGTGGCATTAGCCTGTGTGACATATTGCTCCCCAAACTATCCCATAATCTCTTGATGGTATTGTGCCTCCACTGAATTGCTCTATCTCCATCAGAATCTGGCAGCTACTGCATGGCCTATCACTGTCCAAACTACCCTTAGAGTCCAAATCATGCAAGTTGAGCAGCTCTAGAAACGTTACGTGTCCATTTCTTGGTACACCTGGCCTCTGACTCACAGTCTGGTGTCTCCCAGAGTCTATGAGGTTATCCTTTGTCATCCTGGAGCCAAGCCCCATCGTACCTAGAAGAGCCACATTCTCAGACTGTCCTAGATGGGTGCTCTATGTACGAATACCTAGAAAGGACAGGGGCACAGCAGCTCAAAGTCATGGTAAACAGGTCTGAGGTCATTGCATGGAGCACATTCTCTTTGAATACCCTCAATGAGGAAACCTTTGTCCTCTCAGGCTGAATTTGAGTTTGAAAATCTGACAAAAGACATTTAGAGATGGGCCTGGGAATCAAGCTGTGTGATGCGATTTTGTGTAAAGAACCATCCAAATAAGGAAACAAACAAGGTCCACTCTGATCCTGGTCTCTGAAGTCTCTTTTCAAAGATGAATCTGCCTAAAGAATAAAGTATGACTGGAACAAGTGCTCATGGGGAGCCAGAAGGCCATGCTCCTGAGATGGGAAGTTGTGCTATCTTCCTTAGACAATCAGCTTCAATTCTCAGTTCATTGGTTCTCAAAGTTCAGTCTGCATTAGGGGTTTTGTACCTAAGGGGTACCTAAGGGGTTTTGTACCTGAGGGGTTTTGTAAAGCTCAAACCCAGCCCTGGGGTTTCTAATTCAGCAGGACTGGGTGGTATGACTTGATAATTAGCATTTCTAATAAATGCCCAGGTGATGCTGATGCTGCTGGTGCAGGACCACATCCGGAGAGCCATTGCTTTAGTCAAACCTTGCACTTGCATCCCATTGAGTCATCTAACGGCTTGACTGTCAATCTCAAGATTGTTTTCTTCTAAAGCAGTGTGCCTCAATCATATAGCTTTTACTGTACTCCAATTCTCAATTATCCTAACCTCTCATATTTTATGATTACATGGTCCATAATGCTAGATCTCAAACAGTACATCAGCAGGCACACCAAGTGAGAGATTGGGCTATAGAGAAAGCCTTGCTGCTGGAGACCTTAGGGGAGATAGAGTGGGCAGGATGTGGAGGCGTAATCGCCATAAGCAATTATGACAATTACTGCATAGGCCAGGCAAATCACCCATTCTGAACCCTGTCAGTGAGTTCATGAAAGGATTCCACTTACTTTCAGCATGTAAAATTTTAGATTTTCTAGTTTGTGGAAAAAGCTGCTGTTCCTCTAGTCACAAGTTGGTCACGTTCTCCCAGTTTGTGTGGTCAGGTGTTCTGACTAGGTATTTTCCCTACTTTCATGTCTCCTCTCCGCTCAGGTACACAGCAGCTGAGTGCTTGGTGCACGTTCAAGATTTCTATTCAAGACGCTCGGGTGAGTTTTCGATTCCTTCCCTTACTCATCTTTGCCCTGAAAAGAAATCTCCTACTATCTCCAAGGTATCAACTAGCTGTGTTATCGATCCCTAGTTTTTGGCCATGAATTAGGATCTTATTTACCCTTTCAGTAAACCCTTAATTATTCAGACTTTTAATATTCTGTGTTTCTTTTTTTAAAAAATTATGGTGGCACTCAGAGGAAAACCAGTGACCTCCAGGAGGCCAGCTGCCTTTTCCCACAGAGCACAGTCATCTGGCCTCCCTTCCAGCTCTACCAGGTTCCGTCTCCTCCCAGCTCACATGTATCAGGCAAAGGGCGAGACCCTATGGTCAAACTGCAAAGCGACTGAAGCGTATCATCTGCCACTCTTAGATACACAGCAAAGAAGAACATCAAGAGGACATTTCTAATCCCTTTCCCTTCCTCCTCTTGTTCCTCTTCTAACCTCTTCCCATGGAAAGCCACGGGAAGAGTCATCAGAAGACAAACTCTCCAAATAGAAAGCCATCTGCCTCCATGAAGAGGACACTTAGGCCCAGAAAACAATGAGTCTCTGACAAAGACTAACAAGCACAAAATTGCAGCGGGTAGGAGGAAAGGACCCTTGTCTGCCTGTTTCTTTCCTTCTATCCTTGCAGGTCAGGGATCTTCAGAAGCAGGGCTCATTCTTCTTGCTTTGGGGATGCATCGTGTGTGTTTAGTGCCCTGAAGAGCGCTAAACAACCACAGGATTTCTAAATATTTGCATTCCATAATTGTCCTTGGGCAGAATCTGCTGGGCTGAGTCATCCTGGGGACACCTTCCCCTCTCTCCGTTGAGGAGCTGCTGACCAGGGAAGCAGTTTCACTTCCTCCACTTGGTGGCTGATGGGTGCTCCTTCAGCCTTGTTACAGTTCTCCTTTCAAAGAGCACTCATGGGACCCTACCATGAGGTATCTGCCTACCCTCACTGCTGAGACCCAAGGGCCTGACTGCCTGAATTAATAAGGCTTGTCATTCCCCACTGCCAGCACTCGGGTTCTTTCTGACTCTCTCCTCTTTTCCTTCCTTCTCCTCTCTTTCTCAGGCCAAAATAAACCCAAACCAAATCCTCCGGATAGGGGAGTTTCCTGACATGTCTGCTGACAGCCAGGGCTTGGAGTATTATGGGATTAGACAAAAAATATTGAGTGTGGCATTTTAATGGGGTTGTAACTCAGTTTGATAGGACAACTTGGGAACTATAAAGGCAGCTGGAAATGAGGATACTTGAGACTAAGCGTTGTGATTTTTTTCTTCCCTTCACAAGCAAAGAAAACAAAGCTGCCCATTTTTCACCTATGACAGGAGAGGATGGGAGGGTGTTTCTTCAGAAAGTTTCCTCTCATTCTGGTTTTGACATTGACTAGTGGGTTTGGCTTCAGAAAATTCCAGATGGATGATGCTGGATGAACTTCCTAAGGGTAAGGAAGTGACTTTTTTTTAAGGATGTGTTTTGGCTCTTGGCACTCTTGCCCACATTGAAGGCAAATCCGAGGGCCTCAGATGAAGACGTTTTACTCTGAGGGGCACTGTGTTTTCCCCTTCCTGGTTAGGGCCTTCTCTGATACAGTCTCTCACTGAAACGTTCACACGTATGGGGACCAGCCATGGATTCTGGTGTGTGGGTATCAATCTCAGTGCACAGCTGTGTTAGGGAGCTCATCTCTTTACTGTATTTTATTGCAACTAAAGCCTGATCTTCAGTGCCTATCCTACCAGCCAGCATGGCAGGAAGCCTAACCTCAGTCCTGGCTGGGAGCCATCTGGTCCCTGGGTAGCACGGGAGGCTAAAATGGTACCTGGTCATCAGTTTGCCACAGGGCTTCCCAGGTGGCACTAGTGTTAAAGAACCTTCCTGCCAAAGCAGGAGACATAAGAGACGCAAGGGACACAGGTTTAATACGTTTAATACCTGAGTTGGGAAGATGCCCTGGAGGGGGGCATGGCAACCCACTCCAGTATTCTTGCCTAGAGAATCCCATGGACAGAGGAGTCTGGCTACAGTCCATGGGGCTGTAAAGAGTCAGACATGACTGAAGCGAATTAGCACGGGCCTCAGACCATTTTGTCACAGTTACTGCTGATATCCTCACTAAAACTGAACCACTATGTTGTACATCTGAATTCTCTTCAAGCCCTGCAGTCTGTTTTTGTGTCTCACTCATGAACAGAAACTCTACCAAGGCTGGAGAACCCCTGCCCAGAGGGTCAGCCCCCTCTGGTATACCTGGCAAAAGTCCCCATCCGAGTTCTGCCCCATCCTTGGGGTGAGGCCTTCAGTGGCCATCTGACTTTCCCTTTCCCAGGTACAGAGACACGTCTCCTTTCTCTCAACTCATCCTCAAAGGTATTCCTTTGTCGACCCTCTCCCTCTTCCTTCCTGAGAATATTGAGCATCATCTGCTCAGACAGCTTCAACTTTTACAAGACAGGAGGAGCCTTGTCTTCAAAGGGCTTCTGTTTTTCTTTTTCTGCCCTGAAAATCTCTCTTAGGCAAAGAAATAGTAAAAACCCATCAACTGGAATAAAAAGGTTGATGGAGAGGCTTTGAAAAATGTGGAGAGGACAAAATGAAAGTAAACTGAAGTAAATTCGAAGTAGTGCTAGATATATTTTAAAAGATGTGCTCATGCACACACACATACACACACAATGGAGTATTACTCAGCCAGAAATAGGAGTGAAATTTTGCCGTTTGCAACAACATGGATGGACCTGGAGGGTACTATGCTTAAGTGCAGTAAGAGAGAAAGACAAATATTGTATGTTATCTCTTGTATGTGCAATCTAAAACAGTTACATGAACAAATGAGTATAACAAAAAAAGAAACAGACTCACAAGCATAGAGAACAAACTAGTGGTTACCAATGAAGAGAGGAAAGGAAGGAGGGGATCAAGAGGTACAAACTACTATATATAACATAAATAAGCTACAAAGACGTACTGAACAGCCCAGAGAATATAGCCAATCTTCTATAATAACTATAAATGAAGTATAATCTATAAAAAAACTGAATCACTATGCTGTATGCCTGAAACTAATGTAATATTGTAAATCAACTATACTTTAATAAAACAAAAACATTTCAGTCAGGGAAGCGAGTAGTGGACCTAACCACGGTTACACCTGCAAGTGACGTTGCAAAGGCAGCATTTCACCCTGAGGGTGAAGGTGCATGCAAAGATGGAGAAATCATCAGGTGGCCATGGTGACACTGTACGCACGAAACATCAGTAGAACTCTCTTCAGGTCCCTCCTGCATATGGACAGCATCAGGAACAGGCATGAGAAGGATTAGAAGAGAAACAAAAGCAAACCAGATAGGGATTTAGTTGGTGGAGAGACAAAAGCCTTGAAAAATGAGGAAATGCTATATTTTAATTTGGGAAGGACAGGGTAATTGATAAATGGAAAAAATAGAAATAATCTTGTAAAACTCAGCAATAAATTACCCTGACAGGTTCATAAATAATCAGTTCAGTTCAGTTACTCTGTGGTGTCCAACTCTTTGCGACCCCCTTGGACTTCAGCTTGCCAGGCTTCCCTGTCCATCACCAACTCCTGGAGCCTACTCAAACTCATGTCCATCATGTTGGTGATGCCATCCAACCATCTCATCCTCTGTTGTCCCCTTCTTCTCCTGCCTTCAATCTTTTCCAGCATCAGTGTCTTTTCCAGTGAGTCAGTTCTTCACATCAAGTGGCCAAAGTACTGGAGTTTCACCTTCAGCATCAGTTCTTCCAATGAATATTCAGGACTGATCTCCTTTAGGATTGACTGGTTGGATCTCCTTGTAGTCCAAAGGACTCTCAAGAGTCTTCTTCAACACCACAGTTCAAAAGCATCAATTCTTCAGTGGTCAGCTTTCTTTATAGTTCATATTTTATAAAATGCATATGACTTGATAGGTGCTATTATAAGTATAAATAGCATCAGCCCTAACTTATGGATGAAGAAATTGAGGCTCCAGAGATATCGTATCAAGAGAGCTAGAAAGGGATACTCCTAGACTGGGGCCTGGGCAGCCCAGTGCTCACTGGTCCAAGCAGGTCAAGTGCCCTTTTTGGGATCACCTCTGATGAGATGGATCAGAGACCCTGGTTGACTAGGCCTGAGTCTCATACGCACTCATTCCTTCATTTGGCAGAGGACAGGGAGTCATAGATTTCTAGAAGAAAATCAGGGTGCTCTTTTAAAAAGTGGGGAAATAAAAGCATTCTCCAGCAGAAATCTGTGCCATGAAACAGAAGAAAATCTGCTTCATGCTTTAGTTGTAGCAGGGGCCTGACTGAAGCCTCACCCTATCCCTGACCCCTCAAAAGCCCTTTAAGCATCTCTTGGAAGCCTCTGTGAACGGAAGAGCACATATGAAACCACTGGTCTGACAGTAAGGAGAATCCAGACAGAAGCATAAAACTTCTTCAAGCAATAGAAGAGTGGTCACCAAGCCCAGGCAGAGAACTTTGTATACGTGACTAATAGCAGTTCCTTCTACCTCACCCAGAAACCGTTTCTGGTTTTGTATCAAGTAATTTTAATAAGCTTGGTTATCTGGCTCCCCTATCCCAAGCCTACAAAGTAACAAAAAAGGGCATTCCCTGGCCCCTGGGAGATATGTCACCTTTTGTCACCCTATTCTCTCACCTCCAGCCAGCAGGGGCAGAAAGACTGGACATAAATCTTAGTCATGGAGCTTAGGGACCTTTAAGCTCTCCTTCTCTGAGTCAAACACAAATGATTTCACAGTTAACAGAGCTGGTGTTCCCAGAATAATCTTCATTCCACTTTAAACTGGAATGGTTTGCAAGAGCAGCAAGTCCAGGCAGTCAGTGTGGCTGCAGAGTTCAGACACTACGCTTGGCACCACTAAACTGGACCAAGAGTGCCTGCAACTTGTGACCTGTAGACAAGCTGAAGGGACAACACCGTGTGCAATGCCTTCCTCCCATCTCCCTTTGTTGTTGATCCCAGTTTCACTCATTTCTACTTCAGGATATGGCCCAATGTAAATTTTCCCCCTCGTAGGTTAATGCAAACAAGAGTGGTCAGTATTTCCACAAACAAACTTATCTATGAAACAGACTCATAGACATAGAGAACAGACTTGTGGCTTCCAAGGGGGAAGGGATGGACTGGAAGTCTGGAAGTAGCAGATGCAAACTAGTATATATAGGATGGATAAACAACGAGGTCCTACTATACAGCACAGAGAACCATATTAAGTATCCTATGATAAGTCATAATAAAGAAATTAAAATGAATGCATACATATAACTGAATCACTTTGCTGTACAGCAGAAATTAACACATAATTAACACATCATAAATCAACTATATTTGAATAGAATAATTTTTTTTTTTTTTTAAAGAGTGGGCTGTCTCTCTCTGGCTACTTCCTATCCATATAGATGCTCTCTCTTCCAATATTATGCCCGATGTCAAGGTGAATTCATGTGAACAAAAAAATTCTTAAGAGAGAAGTAGTTTTTCAACAGCAGAAAGAGCCAAGAAACTTCTCATACTTCCTTAGGGAAACTTAAAGAGACCCTCTGTATTTTCTGTTACCCAGCAGCAGTGAGTGTTAAGGTTGAAAGCTGGGGTTTGCACTTGACTAATGTGGATGTTACTCCCAACTCCCGTGCACTACCCTGTGGCCTGGGGCCATTTAGCTTTCCTCAGCTAAAAACATAGGGGTATTACCAGTACCTACAGCCCAGGGTGACTGTGAGTCTCTAGTAAGATAATATGTGCAAAGTACTTTTCCGTGAGTCAACCCTCAGAATTTCCAGTTATCCCAGAAATGTTAACCCCCGTGGTTATTACTATTACAGTTGTTATGATTATTAGTAGCTATATAGGTAACTCAAGACTGTCAAGAATGTTCCTTCTTTGAACAATGTCAAATTGTTTTACCTGTAGTTTCTTTTCCGATGTATAAAGCCAAAAAACCCAAAGACTATCTTTGGAGTTTGACATTTCTGGACTAAAATCTCCATTTGATTGCTTATTGACAGTGTAACTTAGAAATTACTCTCTGAGTTTCAGCTTCCTCCAATTAAAATCCCAGTTAATTCACCTTATGTGTGGATAACAAAGTAGCTATGTCAGGGGAGGCTGGTTTCGGTGATTAGGTAAACACTCACTAATATCACTGATTGTTGTTGTCGTTGTTCAGTCACCAAATTGTCTCCAACTCTTTGCAACCCCATAAACTGCAGCATTCCAGGCTTACCTGTCCTTCACTGTCTCTTGGAGTTTGCCTCAAACTCATGTCCATTGTATTTATTATGCCATCCAACCATCTCATCCTCTGTCAGCCCCTTCTCCTTCTGCCCTCAATCTTTCCCAGCATCAGGGTCTTTTACACTGATAAATATTGTTAAATAAATTTGAATTCCCATTAGGTAGTTTTTTGACTTACTCTTGAGGTGAACAATATACTAGCAAGAGGTCATTCATCTGATTCAAGTTAATTCAGAGACCTGATATGGTTTCAATGTTTTGTCACTGAGCGTTGTCACTGGTAGTTGAGAATTTTGAAAACTGGTAATGCTAACTGTAATTTGGGAAACAGGATGAGTTTTTAGATATAGATTTGTTATTTTTACCACTGGCTCTTAACCTACTGAGCTAGTATAGTGTGCCTATAATTTAGAATCAAACCTGTGTTTGAGTCACAGATGTGTTACTTAGCTAGGTTTGAGTTGTCACAAGAGCAGAATTTCACTAAATTTCAGCTTTCCTATATAAAAAAAAGGAGGAAAATATTAATATCTTCCTCAGGTGCTGTGTTTAGTCACTCAGTCATGTCTGACTCTTTGTGACCCAGTGGACTATAGCCTGCCAGGCTCCTCTGTCCATGGGGATTCTCCAGGCAAGAATACTGGAGTGGGTTGCTACGCCCTCCTCCAGGGGATTTTCCGAACCCAAGGATTGAACCCAGATCTCCTGCATTGCAGGATTCTTTACCATCTAAGCCACCAGGGAAGCCCCCCAAATGAGGATAATACTATTTTCCTCATAGTATTACTGTAACAGTTAAAAAAGGTAAAGTGTATTAGAAGTTTGACATAAAGTAAGCAAGTTAATTGTTCTTATTATTGTGGAAACTTTGATGAAAATTATAAAAGAAAATTGATAGCAAAAATACCCAGGTAAATTTTAATGCCTATATTTAGGTTGACGAGCAAATGGTGTCTCATTCTCCATCAATGACACTACATCAAGCTGTCTGGTTCAAGATCCAGTGACAACAGTTAGAAAATGAGGACGTTTGGATTAACTTGTGGAATGTTTATGATTCAACTTCAGACTATGAGGAGGAAGAAAAACAGCACAATCATTACATTCAATCAGAAGCCTCATCAGGGAACTAAACATGGCTAGGGATCATCAGGAACAAGGCAACAACAATCCATTCAGTGATGAAGATGCATTTGTGCAAGTGATACCCATACTGAGGCCAGTAGGATAAGGTTGTTAGAAAACAAGTTACCCGCTATCATATAATCCACCAATATCAACATGAAGTGTTAACCAAACCACACTCCTGGTTCCACTTATAGGATGGCTACATGGAAATACTGGGGAACAGAGAGGATTATGTAACATGGAAAAAGTGAGAGTTGGCACTTTATAGCAAGGCTTCATCTTTGAAGAAGAAATGATTCAATAGAGATCATCTGCTGGTTGTGGTTCTTGCTTAAATTGAAGAACTTAGAAGAAATACACAATGCATATTTAGGAGAAATATACTATATATTTTCTTAGAAGACATACACTATGTATTCCCATGCCAAGGCTGCCCCACAAAGTGAAGCAAAAATTTGGGAAGCTTTCAGTGAATGTGATCCACATCAACAAAGCAGGTAATTCTTGCTCAAAAGTATAGTTTTAAAGAATAACTATTTGGCTCTGAAGTCACCAGTTTATCAGGATATTCCTTGTAAGAGTCATTTGCAGTTTTAAAATGCTTAGCCTCTTGAAGTCCATAAACATATGCCAATAGTTACATTTCAGAATATTCTAGATTATAAAAGTACTTGCCCTAGAATTTATGTGGTTTCAAACCTAGGAAGGAAATAAACATTGCATTAGGCTATCAAATAACCTATCTATTTATTCAGCAGTATGAATTGCCCCTATGCTAGCTCTGAGTTGATGATGTGAAAGTTAATAACCTAGTATTTTGATCTGATTTTGTTAAATATGCTCTTACCTATTACATCAGTAATAACCAACAATAG
Organism: Bison bison bison; assembly: GCF_000754665.1. Classification (NCBI taxonomy): domain Eukaryota; kingdom Metazoa; phylum Chordata; class Mammalia; order Artiodactyla; family Bovidae; genus Bison; species Bison bison. The sequence goes on from NW_011494863.1 coordinate 4,629,005, forward strand.
GTCACATTTAATTGGAAAGAGAATTTTAAATTGAATAGTCAGTGCAATTGAAGTATTATATGTTTGGGTACAGGACTCCTGTGAGTATTGCCGTAAATCAAATAGTACATATAACTGGCTACAGGAAAAACCAAAAGAGGCTAATTAGATAGAAATATAGAACACTTAAAAATAAAAAAAAGTAGATATATGGAAATTTTTGAGATTTTGAGTCAATTTTGTGACTCTAAGAAAGATGCTATGGGGAAAGGTTGGGGGAAAATGCAACAGCATACAGGAAGCAGAGTACCAGAGTAACTGCGGGTGAGCAGGTTGGTCATCATTAGTAACTGCTCATCTGTAGCATCTATCATCACAGCTATTCTGACACAAAATAATCTCTGGCCATGTATTTCTTCTGCCCTCTGGTTTCCAAATGTGACTTTTCTTAGAGAACTTCCCATACACCCAGGCCACTGAACTCTTTGGAGATGAATGGAAACACTTGTGGAACCACCAAAAGACAGGATTTCATTTGCTGTTGCTGGAAGCTAATGAGAAGAAAGTGGGGTGGGGTGGGAGGGGGGGGAAGGCACCTACAGGAATTATATTGGTGGGACTTCTGGGTGGCTGCCTGGAACCCTGGCCAGGTAATAGCTATGCTGATTATACTGTGATCACTGAGCCAACACCAGCATCTGCCAGGTCAAGCTCAAGCTCTCCTCTTAGCTCACATGGGTTTGGTCCAGATCAGACACCCGAGCAGTGCCTCATGATAATAAACAGTTTGTTCTGAAAATTTAGGCTTGCTCCTGTCAGAGATGTCTTTGCTGATGTCTGGAAGCTTGCTCAAGGAAAAAAGCATGTCTAGTCATAACAGGGGTGAAAGGACCCAAAAAGGTTATGAGTAATCAGAAGATCAGGTGAACACACAAAGAAGTTTTCAAAGGACCTGGACAGATCCTCACATGACCAACTCACTGACCTTTAGTCTGCTCTTAATAGTGGAATCTCTTTCTAGAACAGACCAGAAGAGTTAAGAGAATCAAATCATATGACTTGTGGAACCACCCTGCTTTTCACAAATATTTACTGAGAATTTCTTCTGCTTCAGACACAGGGCTAGGTATTATGTGCTCGGTATAAAGAGTAAATATATAGACATGGCTCTTGATAGTTCTGAAAACTCAAAATTGCTCTCAATTAAAATATTAGCAAATAGAACCAAGCAGAATATTTATAGCGTAATACATCCTAATAGAGTGGGATATATTCAAGTAATGCAAGGATGGTTCAACAACAGCCTATCTAAAAATATCATTAACTATAGTAATAATAGATCCAAGGAGAAAATTCATTTGATCATCTTTGTACAGGGGCCAAAAATCCATTTGATAGACTTCAATATCCAATGAAAAGTGAAAGTGAAGTCGCTCAGTCGTGTTCTACTCTTGGCGACCCCATGGACACCAGGCTCTTCCATCCATGGGATTTTCTAGGCAAGAGTACTGGAGTGGGTTGCCATTTCCTTCCCCAGGGAATCTTCTTGACCCAGGGATCGAACCCTGGTCTCCCACATTGTAGACAGAGGCTTTACCATCTGAGCCACCAGGGAACCCATATCCAATAAAAAATGTTAATAGATAGTAGGTATAACCTGCCTCAAGAAAAGTCACTTATAGTCTAATAAATATAAAAGGATCAGACACATTCCATTTATAAAAAAAATATGTAAAGTAAACTTAGCAGAACATGCATAAGCTATATAAAGAAAATTTTAAAAGTCTACTCTCAAAAAGAAAAACTGAATAAATAGAAGTTGAACAGTTCTATGAAGACCTACAAGACCTTTTAGAACTAACCCCCAAAAAGATGTCCTTTTCATTATGCTATGCTAAGTCACTTCAGTCGTGTCCGACTCTGTGCAACCTTATAGATGGCAGCCAACCAGGCTCCCCCATCCCTGGGATTCTCCAGGCAAGAACACTAGAGTGGGTTGCCATTTCCTTCTCCAGTGCATGAAAGTGAAAAGTGAAAGTGAAGTTGCTCAGTCGTGTCCAACTCCTAGCAACCCCATGGACTGCAGCCTACCAGGCTCCTCCGTCCATGGGATTTTCCAGGCAAGAGTACTGGAGTGGGGTGCCATTGCCTTCTCCACTTTTCATTATAGGGGACTGGAATGCAAAAGTAGAAAGTCAAGAAACACCTGGGTAACAGGCAAATTTGGCCTTGGAATATGGAATGAAGGAGGGCAAAGACTAATAGAGTTTTGTCAAGAAAATGCACTGGTCATAGCAAACACCCTCTTCCAACAACATAAGAGAAGACTCTACACATGGACATCACCAGATGGTCAACACCGAAATCAGACTGATTATACTCTTTGCAGCCAAAGATGGAGAAGCTCTATACAGTCAACAAAAACAAGACCAGGAGCTGACTGTGGCTCAGATCATGAACTTCTTATTGCCAAATTCAGACTTAAATTGAAGAAAGTAGGGAAAACCACTAGACCATTCAGGTATGACCTAAATCAAATCCCTTATGATTATACAGTAGAAATGAGAAATAGATTTAAGGGCCTAGATCTGATAGATAGAGTGCCTGATGAACTATGGAATGAGGTTCATGACATTGTACAGGACGGGAATCAAGACCATCCCCATGGAAAAGAAATGCAAAAAAGCAAAATGGCTGTCTGGGGAGGCCTTACAAATAGCTGTGAAAAGAAGAGAAGAGAAAAGCAAAGGAGAAAAGGAAAGATATAAGCATCTGAATGCAGAGTTCCAAAGAATAGCAAGAAGAGATAAGAAAGCCTTCCTCAGCGATCAATGCAAAGAAATAGAGGAAAACAATAGAATGGGAAAGACTAGAGATCTCTTCAAGAAAATTAGAGATACCAAGGGAACATTTCATGCAAAGATGGGCACAATAAAGGACAGAAATGGTATGGACCTAACAGAAGCAGAAGATATTAAGAAGAGATGGCAAGAATATACAGAAGAACTGTACAAAAAAGATCTTCATGACCCAGATAATCAGGATGGTG